>NC_086318.1:179906547-180216904 GCF_036172605.1 Pelobates fuscus | reverse complement strand
CAAAGCAAGTACTTGATGCCATTCTGGAGATGCACCAGTCAAGGTTGGACTATAAACGTATTCCAAACTTTCAAAATCCATTATTAAAAATGAAAAGAATATGACATAAATGTGACTCTGCTCAGATAATGCTGTCCTTCTTTGACATTAGGTAGAGAAACATCAAAGAATGTTGTTTGTGACTGTGGAAAGCTGAGAAACAATCCATGAGACAGTTATAAAAAGGATGCTCCTCAAAACTGGGTTATTTAATCTAACGAAAACAGAATTTCACTTTTTGATCCTCTGTGCAAATCATTATATGTGTTGCATAGCCAACAATCTTCATCACCGTGTCAACATCATCACTGTGAAGCACAGAGGAGGGTAGCATCATATCGTGGGGTGCTGTTCATTGTATGGGACTGGAAAACTGGTCAGTTTTTAGCCAATTACAGGGCAGTTCTAGAAGGAAGCGTTTTTCACTCTTCAAAATACCTGATCTACATCAATTGCGACAATGTCAACTGAGGGAGACGGGGGAAGTGCATGGTATTTTATGTAAATCAAATGGCAACAATCACAATTAAATATTTTTTATTTACATTTGCAATACTGCATAATAAGGAAATGTCTAAAGGGAGTGAATTTGCATCTTTACATTTGTGTGTTTTAGAACAGTTGGTGGACCAATGGAGATACATTTTAACATAACCATATAAAGTAGCAGCTGCATTGATTGTTTAATTAACACGTAGAATGGTTTAGAGAAGATTGGGGGGGCGGAGCCTAGCATCCGAGCTGAGCGGTTGTGCTGAGCCTCGGCTCCCGCTTAACCTGGCAATTATCGGGGTAATCCCACGACAAACACGGCACAACCATGCACCGGAGATAAGCCATCGTGACGGGGACACCCGGAGGAACCGCCAGATACCTGAACCAAGCCTGTAATCCCTCAGGACCCGACAAAACAACATGAGGCCTAGCGGAGATCGAGCAGTGGGGAGGCGGCCGCTCCCCACGCGGTCTGACCTGGACACGGACCTCACCTCCAACCCCCCCCATGGACCGATGGGGGTTATCTCGGTCCACATCAAGCGAGAGAAGAAGCGACCGCAGGCGTGGCCATTTTAAGTAGGCCACGCGCTCGGCCGCAGCACTGGGACAGCCGAGCGCGTGGCCTACTTAAAATGGCGGCGGCAAATGCACCAGATGAGACGACAGAATGCTACACGACAGTGCTGGATTACACAGCCAGGCTCAATGCAATCTTTGCAGCCTTCTGGGCAAAGCTGGAGCTTCGGGCATGGCAGCCCACTCCAAGCACACGCATGAGTACTGAGACACCCAAGCAACCTAGCCGCAAGCGGATTACCACTCAAGTACACAGCGCCCCAAGATGGCGCCGCAGCAGCAAATGTCCTCGGCCTGTACGCAAATACACGAAAGGGAAAAGACCACCGGAGCGAAGCCGCAGGGCGCTGCGAACCCTCCACACACCTAGTAAACTGCCTCACTCTTCTTCCGAGCTGGGAGCTCACCAGGAGGTAGCTCTCCACCACCACCCATACACCCAGGGAGATAGCCGGGACCCGGTGGAACCCTGGGCCCATGGCCCTGATGATGGGGCCAATGGACATGTGGTGCGGGCCCCCGCCAAAGCCTCGGCCCGAAGACAAAAGGCATCCGAACAACCTGGACCCAGGAGGGAAATCGCAGCACAACGGGCCAAGCGACCGGATGGCCAGAACAGGCAAACGGGAGAAGCTGGACGGTATCCCAACCAAACGCGAGAACAAGGAAATCTCCCCACTCATCTCAGGGCTACAGAGGACTTCCCCCCACAACCTGATGGACTGACTCTCATTCCTGGCGACGCCATCCCACCCAGCGGGGTAGGCTGAGGACCCAATTTGACAACTGAAATACCCATCACCCTGGACTCATACAGATCGATGCAAGTGTAACAACCTTCCCACACCGATGTTAGATATGCAAATGCCATGCATTAACCTCACCACATAATGTTTAACTCAGCCTTAATAATTGCATGTTTCCTCAGCTGCCACGTACGAATAACTTAGGCTAAATAACACGTTACCCTATGACTATGTCTTACACCAAGCCTGCTCTCAGGGAGTCTGACACCTTCTGGCCCTCCTGGGGTATGTCATGACAGTGAGAGGGGCTGGTATGGCTACCTTAACCCTCACCTGTTTAGCACACTTGTCACTGGACAAATGTTCAACCCCTTACCAAACTGGCGCTGGATTTGCAAATGACATGCCAAGCCTTAGCCTCATTGCATACTACATAGCAAACATTTTAATGATCATATGTTTTCCTAGTTCATCAATTACGTATAACCTAGGTCAGTCAACATTGCCACTAGAGGAAGCTAGACACGCTTGATCTACGTGAACACATACCCCATAGCGATAGCCTCCACGTATGAATACCCTCTGTTCCGGGCTATTAGGCTGAGTCGGAAAGTTAGGCTATTGCTCAACCACACCACACCACAAGGCACACTGTACCCCATGTTAAATGCCTGTTATAACCCTGGTCATTGATTTGCCTTTAACACATTTACCGTTATTTTACTGAACTAGCTAGCATTGCTACTCACAGTGGGACTGTAAAGCCTAAATCATACCTGGACTCTCTCAAACACACTTGTACCTATCTCCTTGTTCATAATCGTTGCCAGGGGCCTCATAATCTGTTGTATTTTGTGCTATTTAACAGTTTAAAATGTGCACTGTTCTTCTGTCACACTTTAGACACACATATAGTATACAATGCACTGCATAGCCTTGTTTATATTAGGAATGTACATATCAGGGTTTCCTTATTTGTCACTCCTCCTACCTGACGTGTTCATCTTGTTAAACCATTTACACTATACGAGAACATACGCTGTCGAAATATTAATCTCATTACTCTACACATAATCTCGACAAGCACTGTTAAGCATCAATTCTTTTCTTTTCTTTATTTTATTTTAACTCACTTTAGTTTACCAAGCTTTTACCATTCTGTCGTTCAAATGACGTTTTAAAAAAAAAATGTGGCAGTCTTTCTTAGGAGTGTACTACATATCATCTTGTTATTATTTACCTGTGTTACCCCACAATGCCTCCTGTTTCTATTCTGTACCCCATAACGCACGTGCCATAATAAAAGAAAGATTTACAAAAAAAAAAAAAGAATGGTTTAGAGAAGATTGAAGCAACAATTATTATTTTTTAATACTAATACATCAGTAGTTATAAAATATTGTATATTAATTTAACACATGCTTGGAGAGGCAGGAATGTTTCCCTGATTTAATTATGCATGTGAATAAGGTAAGCAATATGCAATGATGTAACTTAAACGTAAAGTGAAAAAATACTCTTATGTTTTAATTACATTAAACTCAATGTATTATGGTATATTAATTATATTAAACTATACACGTGGTTTTCTTCTGAAAGAAAGGTAGTCCTATCTTTCGGATCAATGTATAAGACTTTTGTAAATACCTGGATGGGTTAAACATTTTGCAGCGACATTTTAATATATGTGTTTATTTAATAATCACAAAATTAGTAGGTTCACCCTGCTGTCATGGTAGTGGCTCATAAATGTTGCCTGGGGTACTCACCATAAAAATTAAACTGATGTGATTATAATTGTACATTCAGCACATTGTGTGTGGTTCATTGTGGTTTCAAAGTCAGTAATACAAGATGAGGTCTAATGCAGTTTAGCTTAATGCAGTGTTTGTGTTATATTTTGTTTATAGTGTGATATATGGGAAGAGTGCTGACATGGTTTAAGGAAAAGACAGGTTAGTGATCTGAAAACCCAACTATTCACATTTTAATGTATGCATAAGGAAAGTAACACACGGATATCCAATAACTGTTTAATGCTGATCTTATACAGTTCATCCAGGCTAAATTAGCACATCACACATAATTACTTGCCTCACGTAAAACTGCTGTGAATGAAAAGACTTGATAACTAATGTTATTTTATTTCGCTCGTTCCCTGGTTAAAGGTTTTATTATACATGCCTATGGAACATTGAATTGTACGTTGTCAGTACCATTCTATGTCTGTTGGTTTTCAGTCCCCCAACTTAATGAAAATGAACTTGAGAGATTTACCTGCTGCTCCTAGCTATCATTATTTCTCTGCAAATTACACCATTGCATAATCAATTGAGAATCACCTATAACTTGTGTTAACCTTTTTCCATGTGATGCTGTGTTTTGTTTTTTTAAATTCATAATGATTAAGCAAATTGAGCAAATCACAAAATAGTTCTGGCCAGGCGCGGCCAGGACATATATTGCAAATGAGATGGGGAAATAGAAATATGGTTTTACTTCAACTTTTTATTTGCCTGTTTTCTCTGTACAGACTGCCAGGTACAAAGGACTTGTAATAATGATTAAAATGGAGCTATAATGAAGGTACAGCCACGGGAAATCAAAAGTGATATTGTCTGTTTTTGTTGTAATGCATTAACTTGGCTCTCCACAAGTTAAAATTATAATCCAGACGTGAACCCCGTGCTCACTGTGCCTCGAAGGGTACACTTCGCCAACGAGGCCCAAAGAAGGCCATACTGATTGGTTGGGGTTGGGGTTGCTGTACCTCTTGTGCAGTGAGAACTTGCCAGTATTTCGATTCTGGTCTGCCCTTATGGATGGAATCAGTCTGATGTGCCTTGCAATTGGTTCTCTCTATAATTGCACAAATAAGCAAAAACTGTTTTGAAACGTGAACGGGTACCAACCGAAGGGCAAGCTATTGAGTTTCTTAAAGCTTTTATCGGTTATTAAAGTTGTCAAACTTTCTGTTTTTGTTGCAAAAGTGATTTACCTTCTAAATGGCATGGGACACGATCTATACTTCAAAGCTGCTTCATTAAGCAAAAGTTGTTGCAATGCCCATAGTATCCCTTTAATCTGCAGTTTTCATTAAATAAGTTAACTTAGGTTGTGTTCAGTACATCCTAATTTAATTTAACTAATAAAACAATAAACTAAACCATCTACACCCAGCTTTTCATATGTGAAAAAAAACTTTTTTTTTTTTTTTTTAAGAATTAAGCTAGTTGTGATCTTTGCATATTTCAGTAGAAAGCTAGGAGCTGAGCTGAAATGTTGCAGCTATGTCTTGGTATGTTTTGAGTTCATAGCAGAAGGTGCAAATCCTAGAGATTTGCAGGAAAATCAGTTGCAAATTAATTTCAAGTATATTTCAGATTTTAATACATTTTCTGTTCAATGATTTCAAGGGGCACTATCGGCATCAAAACAACTTTAGCTTAATAAAGCAGTTTTTCTATACAGATCATGCTTCTGACATTTCACTGCTGAATTTACTGCCTTATAGGAGTTAAATCACTTTTGTTTCTGTTTATGCAGCCCTTACCACACCTACCTAGCAGATCAGGAGATAAGAAATTCTAAATTAAACATAATTTGCAATAAAGGAAGTGTAATGCAAATGTAAACATTAAATGAGCCTTTACAGTAAGTGTCTGGGAATGCTGTGTAAGGCACATGAAGGTGTTACTAGGGCTGCATAAACAAAGTGATTGAATACCTAAATGGCAGATAATTGGGAAGTTAGACTTCAAGGGCATGATATACACCAAAACTGCTTCATTAAGCTAAAGTTGTTTTGGTGGCTATAGTCCCCCTTTAATGAAGGGGTCAGCTGCAGCCTGGAAGTTCTTTCTGGTGACATCAAAATCACTTTTCCTGTGACTACACACCTGTGTGCTAGTATTCAGATCTCCCGAATTCTTGGCGTGAATCTGACAGTTTATCTTGTGATTAATTTCAAGCTTTTGCTGCTACTTTCAGATTAGCCTGTTTGCTAGTTCTCATGTTTGATGATCTTATTTTCAATTTTTTTTCCCTCAATGTGAATATTTGCAAATTTAGAAAATAAACAACTGACAAATGATAGCACCCAAAAAAGTCCTCCGTGTAGAATAAAACATCCTACTTTTGCTTGTCATTAATAAGCACAGAGCAGTTATGGAAACTGGTCTTATTTATTTCTACAACATTTTTTTTGGATGTCAGTTCTTAATGCCACATAAGCCTTATGAATAATATCTGTGTGTGCTCATTTCACTCGGAATTTATATAAAAAAAAAAGTGTTTCACCTGATATGACCTATTAAAAAGCCTCAAACCAAATGACAAAACAAAACAAAATGTACAACATGCTGTTTTTGCTTAAACTGATGTGACTGTTTGTATGCGATAACCTACATGTAACAAACATTACAAAAAATGCACAGATAATATCTCACATGAAGGGTTATTCACTAAAGATTGCAAGCTTGTTAAACCAGAGTCCTCATCAAATAATTGTTCCTGTCAAAATTTGTTAAATAGTTTGTTGTTCAATTTCCACCTTTATAATATTGTAAAGCACTGTGAAATGCGTTGGCACTATGTAAATGCCAATAATATTAATAAAGTGAGAATTCAAAGTGAATTTCAAATTTAAGGTCGATTTAAGGCTGAGCTGGAAAAATTCTCAACTATGCTTTCATTTTGTCTAGTCTGTTAAATATGAAATATACATTTACAAGTTTACTAAGTCAAAATATCACTCACATTCAGCGAAAAAATAAACAACGCAATGGAAAAATAGCATTTTTGGGTATTTAGGCTTTGGAACACAAATGGATCATTTAGAAGGAGACATTATTTTATATTTAATGAATGCTTGCTTCTTTTGGGTGGTCTAAAATTTTTGCTTCTTGGACTACCACACTTGGCTTCCTGTTGCTAGATGTACTATATTATTTTCCAGAACAGTCCTTAACTATTCTCATGTCTTCATTTGGTTGCAAGACATTTTTTTTCTAAAGTTCAGTAACTAGTAAGTCTTGACACAGTATGCTTTAATCCACATGACATTTATTTAGAGGTCAAGAGGACGTTGTGATTTCTAAGCACTGCTCTTCATGAGCTTTGAGATTTGGGAAAACACAGGGAAATAAAAGTGTTCAAAGTTTTTATTAGGTTATATTTTTTATTGTTGTTTGTCTAAAAAAATATTTTTTTGCATTCTATTTTTGAGAAATATGAGAGCAAATAAATGTTTTTATCTTAAAACAGGAGTGATGCAATATACAGAAGACACATTTTAATCTGTTCTCTGAGTGTTATCACATGCCTCAGGAGCTCTGTACCATTTATACATGTTGAGATTGATGACAAGTATGCTTTTGTAATTTTTGACTAATATTTGAGTTTGGATTCTGCTGTAACTCAATCTGTTGATCATCCTTTTACGTTTGTCATGTGTCATATGAGTCAATACCTGCTACATTACTTGCATTTCTTCATTGTACCATTGTTTTCCTTTCTCTCATCAAAAATGAAAATAAAGATTGTCAAGATAACATGTATATGTTAGTACACCCACAACTTGTAAGTGTCATGCGTTTTTTGGCAAGTCAATTTTGATTATAGACCTATAAAAAATAAATAGAACAGCCAGTTTGAATACTACACACGTGTCTTAAAAGGATAATGTAGGCACTAACACGATTTCAGCTCTTGTGCTGTCCATGTATTCAGTGTTAAACTATTTTCATGCAGTTTGATACTTAATAATGGTTCCTGCCCTCCCACAGCCAAGTCCCCTCACTCTAGGATAAACACTTCCTTTCAGACATACCGATGCATACCAGCAGTGGGCTCTGTGATTGACTGAGAGTGTCAGCTAACCATTTTCAAAGCAGCCCAAGCAGCACAGATGGTATGGGCTACAGGGGATCTTGTTTAATATTATTACATTAAAAACTATTTAATACTGAATGAATAGACAGTCTTGGGGTCACCAGATACTATAACCGCTTTAATTAAATAATGCAGTTAAAGCGTCCCTTTAAGCAACCAGAAAAAAACTGAAATCTCCTTTTTTTTAATCGAATGTTATAAAAGAGGTAATACAAACCATTTAGACAGTACAATAAATAAAAATAATATGATTAGCAACAAGATGGGTACATCTGAAATTAGCACTTGTAAGCTACGTACGACACCTACTGAAGATCATGCAAATGACAAAATTCGCAATTACGTACGGAACAGAAAAAGAAAGAAAAAAAGAGAGGAGAAGAAAAGAGGGAGATTCTACTGCAGAGTCCAAGGCCCACACCCTATTGGAGGAGTGGATATCCAAACATTACAATATGGGTGCGGAGAGTCATGAAATTGAGCTATAAGTTGTACTATAATGATTGTTATGGCATGGTGTGTTTGAGGGTAAAAGTCTGCATTTAATTGAACAAGCCAGACAAAACTAGATGATGCTGGCTAGCTTTTTGAACACCTACAAATAGTCCTGGATCATGTGACACCATCCTAATTTAACTGCAACACAAGAGCATCATTAGGCACACTGCACTGTGCTGAATGGTGTCATTACACTAGAACCATGCACAGAATGCTTCAGTAGACCTATCATGTGTACGGTCAGGGAAGCGGTCAGTAGATCTAACATGCATTCACAGCAGGATAAAATAACTTTATTTATAATCAACTGGCCTCATTACTGCTGCTGCTCTCATCCTAGCCCACCTACTGCCTTTCCAGATCCCCACCAGGCAAAGTTGGGAGGAATGCCTAGGCATGTCAATTTGGAAACCTAGGCTGAGGGCCTACAGGAGACAATACTCTCTAGAACCTGAAAGCTGGGAAGTATGTGTTTTTTAGAGAGACACTAGATATTGGATACAGAGTCACTTTCCCAAATGCTAACTTTGCAGAGGTAGACAGTTTGTAATTCCTTCTTAATAATTTATTACAGTCAGTGGGTGAAGATTATAAATTGAGCAGCTTCAAAGGAATGAGGAGAGGAGAGTCAAGCTCAGGGCATTTCAATTGATATTTACGCTGATCAGCCACAACATTAAAACCACCTGTCTAATATCATGTAGGTTCCCCTCATTGCTGTCAAAACAGCTCTGATGCATCATGGCATGGACTCCACAAGATCTCTGAAGGTGGCCTGTGGTATCTGGCACCAAGATATTAGTAAAAGGTCCTTTAAGTCCTGCAAGTTGTGAAGTTCGGTAGTGGACAGGGGTCAGCATGGACACTCTGACCAGTCTGCGGCTATGCAGCCACATACACAGCAAACTGCAATGCACTGTATATTATGACATCTTTCTATCATGGCATTAAGTTTTCCATCAATTTGAGCTAAGTAGCTCTTCTGCGTTTTTGTTCCCTACGCCTTGTGCGCCTTGTGCGCCTTGTGCGCCTTGTGTGCCATGTGCACCCATGACCCTGATGCTGGTTCACCGGTTGTCCTTCCTTGCACCACTTATGGTAGGTACTAACCACTGCATACCGGAAACATCCCACAAGACTTGCTGTTTTGGAGATGCTCCGACTCAGTCATCTAGCTATCACTATCTGGCCCTTGTCAAAGCCACTCAGATCCCTTTCCCATATTTCCTGTTTTCAACTCATGAAATTTGCTGTCTAATATATCCCACCCCATGACAGATGCAATTTTACAATATACTCAACCTGTCCAAGGTTTACATTTTGTAGATGATTAGTGTATGCAGCTTTTACATAAATGCAGAATAGTGAATATTACAGTTTTGTTTTTTGTACCTTCAAGGGGACAGTGGTGTATCCTGGTTTTGTGCTGCCCTAGGCAGGACAAAACTCAGGCGTCCCCCTCCCGCCCGCGCCACCCCCATCCAACCCTTCCCCCCGCCCGCACCACCCCCACCCTTCCCCCGCCCTGCCTTCTAAATACACACACACACACATTCACTTACAGATACGCATACACTACCTAACAGAAACACACACTCGCTAACAGAAACACACACACACTTACAGACACACTCACACTCACTAACAGACACACACTAACAGACACACACTCACTAGCAGATACACACACACTCACACTAACAGACACACACACACGCACTAACAGACACACACTAACAGACATACATACACACACACACACACTAACAGACAGACACAGACACACTAACAGACAGACACACACACTAACAGACATACACACACACTAACAGACACACTAACAGACATTCACACACACACACACTAACAGACATACACACACACACTAACAGACAGACACACACACTAACAGACATACACACACACACACACTAACAGACACACACACTGACATACACAGACACACTAACAGACATTCACACACACACTAACAGACATACACACACACACACACTAACAGACATACACAGACACACACAAACAGACACACACACAGACATTCACACACACACACACACACACACACACTAACAGACACACATACATGCTAACAGACATACACACATACTCAATCACTCACATATTTAACACATTTTTTTTTTAAATTTAACCCCCCCAGCCTCCTTACCTTTGGGAATGCTGGGGGGTCCTATTTCTCCCTGGTGGTCCAGTGGCTGCTGGGCAGCGCTGGCGAGGGAGCACTTCCTCTGAGCTGTCTGCTCAGCTCCCTCGCGCGCCACAGAGTGAGGCTGGGAGGCGGAGCCGGAATATGACGTCATATTCCGGCTCCCAGCCTCACTCTGAGGCGCGCGAGGGAGCTGAGCAGACAGCTCAGAGGAAGTGCTCCCTCGCCAGCCGCCCAGCCGCCCACCCGCCAGCGCCGCCTAGCAGATCGCCCAGCAGACCGCCCGCCCAGACGGCATGTCTGTTAGCCGCAAGGCTAACAAGGCATTTGCCCTGGGCATTTGGGGGCGGCGTTTTTTGCCGCCCCCTGGAAAATGACGCCCAAGGCAAATGCCTTGTTTGCCTCGCGGCTAATACGCCCCTGCAAGGGGATACAATAATCACCCAGACCACTTAATCCTCATGAAGTGGTCTCACAGCAGTTGTACTGTTATTTTAACCTTGCAATGTAAAACATATCAGGTTTTTTTTTTTATCAGGGTTGATGTCCACACAGCCACTAGAGCAGTGATGGCGAACCTTTTTGAGCCCGAGTGCCCAAACCACAATATGTGCCAACACGGCAATTAAACTGAATACTGAGGTTTACGTTTAGAAAAAAACAACTCGTACAGTTGTCCGAACTAATTAACATCTTTTGTTTAAAAGAAGAACACATCAACAGAGAGTTCAATTATACAAATGATAAATAATTATATAAATTATAGACAAAATTAAGCTTATATTTATTAGTATCTCCATCAAATGCAATACATGCATACAATACATACACACAGACTGCTGAATACAGTCAAAGACTGCTGAACACATTCACACATCGACTGCTGAATACATACACACACCGACACACACACAGACTGCTAGATACATACACATACAGACTGCTGAATACATACACACAGTCCACTAAACATGCACACAGTCCGCTGAATACATGCGAACAGTCTGCTGAATGCACACACAAACATACACACAGACTGCTGAATACGTACACGCAGTCCTCTGAATACACACAAACTGCTGAATACATACAGACTGCTGAATACACACACTGCTGAATATATATACAGACAGACTGCTGAATACGGACACACACAGAATGCCGAGTATGCACAGACAGACTGCTGAGTACACACAGACTGCTGAATACATACACACAGTCTGCTGAATACACACACACACACACAGACTGCTGAATACATACAGACTGCTGAATACATACAGACATATACTGCATTGAGGGGTGCAGTGTATGTGTTTGTGTGTACGGGTGCAGAGTGTGTGTATGTGTGTGTGTAAAGTGCTGTGTATGAGGGGTGCTGTGTGTGTGTCTGATGGTTGCTGTGTGTGTGTGGGGGGGTGCTGTGTGTGGGGGAGGGGTGCTGTGTGTGTGGGGGGGAGTGCTGTGTGTGTGGGAGGGGTGCTGTGTCTCTATGGGGAAGGGGTGCTGTGTGGGGGAGGAGTGCTGTGTGTGGGGGGGTGCTGTGTGTGGAGGGGTGCTGTGTGTGTGTGGGGAGATGGGGTGCTGTGTGTATGGGAGGGGCGAGTGCTGTGTGTGTGGGGTGTGCTGTGTGCAAGGGGGATGGAGGGTGAGTTTATAGGGTGATGGGGTCAATGAGCAGCTGGGTCAAAAGACAAAAGAGGGTGACAGACACTAATGTAGGCTAACATAGCAAAGCTGTGGCTGTAGCCAAGTCTGAGATTGTTTTCAGTTCAGTTATATTAGCCTAAATTATACTATTCAGTTTTAGGTTAGCTACAGTTAACATTTTAGTGAATGGACCCAAAAGAGTTGCCTAGCTTACCTAGGGATGCGGACCGACATGAGACATTGTCTGCTCTAAGCTGAACATCAATAAACATGTTCACATATAGATGCCCTGTGTGAGCAAGGCTAGCATTAAATAAATGTATTAGAAAATTGTATTAATTGAGTAATAAACTATTGTTTTGACGGCAAACAATTATAATAAAATAAACATTATTCTTACAAAATCTTGCTAACATGATAAAAAGAATAGCTAAACTTATTTAGTGATTTTACATATTGAGTTATAGTCTGTGTTTAAATAAATATCTCTAGCATCATTTTTGTAATGTTTTGCTTTCGGACTTTTAAAAAACATAGGGAAAAGAAAAGTTGTGGAACAAGAGATTGTTAAAATAATCTAAACGAACATCGACCGCACCACGCGTGCCTCCATTCTGGCCAAATTTCCATGATGCTTCTGACTTTCAGCCTTTGATGTATTATGCCAAAAGACTTTTCATATCTGGAACAAGAGGACAAGAAGGGTGGATCCTTCCAACAGTAAAATACAAATCCCAAGTTAACAGGATCCAGATAAAAAAAAGGTAAGAGCGGCTGACAAGATAAATAAACGACGCTAGCACACACCACTTTGGCACTAGGTTTCTATCAGCTGAAAGGCTTAAAGCTTACACTTCTTTTCAGGCTTTGTAAAGTTGTGTTAAACAGATGTCGGACAATTTTTTTACTGCTCAAGTGCAGCCAAACATTCACAAGCATCTTTTGACAATAAAGCGTTTTCTTTCTTTTTTTTTTTGAAAGCAGGCCATATTACGTTACATTTTATAAAAGACAGTAAGAGTCACTGACTCAAACAAGTAGATCATGATAGCTGTGGCAATTACAGTGGATCAGTTTTCAAACAGATGACAATATAAGTTCTTGTTAAATGCTGTAAGTGTGGGTCTGAAAATAGGAGAATACACAACAAAGATAAAACATACTGATAGCAGTAAAATGTCAATGCAAAATGCAACCAAAAAAGAACTGATCATTTGTTTAACCCCTTAAGGACACATGACCTGTGTGACATGTCATGATTCCCTTTTATTCCAGAAGTTTGGTCCTTAAGGGGTTAATATGCAACACGTTGCTGTTTCTGGTGTCAAGTTTAACCCTTAAATTAGCATGGTATCAATCAAACTAACTGCAAATTGATAATCGGTACTGGAAGAAAAATCCAAAGCATTTTTTTTTATATATATATAATATACTATGAACACAAACTGCTTCTTCTCCTAAATGTTCCTTGCTTGTCAAACTGAATTATGGAAGAAGTGTTTATTTAATGTGAGAATGGGAGGAAATTACTGAGTTTCAAGAACTCCAGAACACATGAATTTGGTATAACCTGAGCCACACTTTCATTCATAAGTAAAATAATATGTGGATATCTCCGAGAATCCAGCGGTTATTTTATCCATTTATTTCTTCTTTTTCTTCTGAGTATTAGCCAGCTCGAATAAATCTTATTGATTTCAACTGAGGGAGTTTTCCATTACCCATGGAGAGTTTTTCAAAGTAGACAAGTTAACGTGTCCCTCTTTGTGCGTTTGAAATGTTGGGAGGTATGAGCAATGCCTTTATGACATCTCTCCCCTTGCAGTGAGGAGTATAGTTGCATACACCTATCTATTAAATGAACCCATTTTTTGACATTCATATGATTAAACTATTTTAAGGAGAATATTGTGTTTTTTCCATTGTTTTAAGTAGATAACTTGAGATTGCTCAAGTGCAATCTACTTATACTAATTGAATAGAATTGTAACACCAGCCAGAGACAAAACTCTGTGTGTAGGTATTATCTGGAAAAAAATGAGTGTATATACAGAAGTTAAAGCACTTCACCACAAAGTGGTTGTGGTCAGATTTAAGATCCAAAGCCTTTGGCTAAGACTCTGACTATAGAGATAATAAAATATCCAATTGTCCTATATGATCAGGCTTTATTCAGGTATGCCTCTATAGGAGAATTGGATACAAATTGTATATATTATATATAAGTTAAATTAAAAAGTTACTAGGAGAGGGCGTGATTACAGTTGCTAAGTAGTAAAATGGCATCAAGAGCTATAGTCACGCTTACACTGGGTTTAAACAGTATAGTTCAGTGAATAAGCCCTTTTGGGGTATCCTTCCACAATTAGAATTAAGATCAACTATAAAGGGACTGCAGTTAATGCAACTTGATAGGAGGTTTAGTTAAAGTAGCTAAGTTTTCGTCTTCTTATATAATAAGACAAAGTAGGTACTACTATGTCTTATGTATTTCCATACGCATAACAAAACTTGACAAAGAGTGCTGGGGCTTTAAGACAAGCTCCACTTCCTTTCTTAACTTGCCTTAAGCATCAGCCTTTGTCACAATTGTCAAGTGTAGGAAAAAATTACATAAGATAAAGTAGTTCCTAGAAACAACAGGAAAAAGGTAAGTTTGACGTGACAGACCAACTTTGAATTTGAAATTCACTTTGAATTCTCATTATAGTGAATAACCCTACCAGACTTCAGCTAACCCAGAGCTTAATTAGAAGTAGGACAGGGAGGAGCCTGCAACAGGATTGACAGAGTATCCAGCCTATGAAGTAACAGCAAACTGCAAATATTGTTTGGAGCTATCACAAAAGGGTGGGCCTGGAGCTCCATACTCCCATGTTTTATTCTGGCCCTCCATAGAAAGTTCTGGGTTTTATGATAAATTAAACAATAGTCTCTTCTTTCTATATTGTTCTTATAAATTTATCTTCTATGCAATGGCATATTAAAGTATATTTACATGTGTATTTACTCTCTTTTTATTTTATGAGGTTGAGGATATTATTTTCCTTCTTACTAAGCACAATTGGGTTTCTGCATATTTCATTCAGACATTACCATTTGAATAATGTTGCAATCATTTTTCCTGTTTACCATTTATCAGAGGAAGCAAATTCTGTGCGCTTAGTTGTTTTACCTTTTATACATGTCTCTTCTTTGTTTTTGTTGTTTAATAACATCAGCAATAATTAGATTTTGTGGTAGCAGAAAACAAAATGGGTCAGTACTGATTTCCACCTCACTGTGCCACAAACGGATAAAAGCAGTAAGTAGAAAAAAAGTCAACAGCGGTTAATTAAAAAATATAAGTGCAATAAAAAATATAGTAGTCAATGATAAACTAAATTTGCACATTATTTAGAGTCGCAGGTCGTTGTTAAGATTTTAAAGCATGTTCGGAACAACTGAGATCTCCCACGCCTGCCATTTCAAATTCTGGTCACTGAGAACAGTTTAATTAGCAAAATGCAACAGTTTAATTAGCATGTCTCAAGAAATGCTCAGAAACATAACTATAACTACATTGAAAAATCATTCAATATTTCTGATTGCCCAGAAGATTGAAGAGATTCTTATGTTTGGATTAAGAGCTGGTTACATTGAGATGGACCTTTTCGAATATCTACAGAAAAAAGCTCCACGGACACCGATCCTGTACACGCTGCCTAAAATCCATAAGAATCCAACTGCCCCTGCGGGCAGACCTATTGTGTCTGCAATAGATGGCATCTTAGAACCCATAGCTAAGTATCTTGACCATTTATTCAAACTACCGGTCACTGCTATACCTACTTGTATTAAGGATACCAATAGCTTGATAGCAGATCTCAAACAAATACAAGAATTTGATGGGTTACTAATAACCATGGATGTTAACAGTTTGTACACGGTAATTCCACATGAGGAGGGCATTGAAGCTATGAGGCAACTATTGTCCACTTCTACACAGTATTATGGCCCTCCCATTGAGTATACTATGGAACTACTATCATTGGCATTGCATAACAATTACTTCAGGTTCGAGACACAATGGTTCTTACAGGTCTCTGGCACATCTATGGGGGGCAGCGATGGCCCCCATGTACGCCAATACGTTTATGTTCGATTTTGAACAAAAGTATATACTAACACAGTATCAGGAGCAAATAGTTCGGTATTATCGCTTTATTGACGATATTTTAATCCTTTGGCAGGGCACATTTGAAGAAGCGAACACATTTGTTGAATACATCAATAATTTGCCCACATCGATAAAAGTGACCTCATGTATTGATCATAAAAATGTCCAATTCCTGGATCTAGAACTATCAGTCATCAATCATAAGCTGGAGTTCAAACTCTACACCAAACCGACTGATCGCAACACTATTTTACGTTTCGACAGTTTCCACCCGCAACATCTCAAAAAATCCTTGCCACTCTCTCAGTTCTTAAGGGTACACAGAAACAACTCCCAGGATGAACAACGGGAGGAACAACTGAGGATGATGTACTTAAAATTTATGAAGAGGGGATACAGACGACCGGTACTGGAAAAAGCGTTGAGACAAGCAAGAGAACAACATCAGAAGGGAAATAATTCCCCGAAAGAATTAACCAACCAAATAGTTTTTCCAATTAAACTACACTCTGCAAGCAAAGAAATCACTGAATCTGTAACCAGAAACTGGAACATCTTGCAACAAGATCCGACACTTCCAAAGGAACTGACAACTAAGCCAATGTTTTGTTATAAGAGGAATAAGAACTTAAGAGACCTATTGGTTAAAACAGATCCTATCCACTGTTATAACCCTTCTACAACAGGGAAAGTAAATAATGGCTGTGTCAGATGTTTAGGATGTGTAACCTGTGGGCATATAATCCCTTCTAAGACACTGTCTCATCCTCATACAGGTAAAATCTATAAAATTGCCCACAGGATACATTGTCACACAGAATTTGTTATATATAAACTCACATGTCCTTGTGGACTGAGTTATATAGGAAAGACAGAGACAGCATTGTGCGAGAGGATTAGGGGCCACAGACCGAGTATCCGACTCGCCTATCGTGATGGCAGATCGGACAAACCTGTGGCCCGACATTTCTTGGAAAAACAACATCCACTCTCTGCTTTACGCTGTGTGGCATTCGATCATGTGCCTATGGCAGCTAGAGGTGGGGATAGGGGGAGACTCCTCTTACAAAGGGAAACCTATTGGATAGTGGAACTAGATACTGTTTCCCCAAAAGGTTTAAACAAAAAATTTTCCTTTATCTCTTTTTTGTAAATTATTTTTTACTTTTGGTTCAATATTATCCTCGGCTTTGGATATATACGTCTTCTCCTTTCCAGTATATGGGAAAAGGAATACTTCTGAGGGTCTCCTTTGGGAGTGACCTTTGGGAATTATTCCTTAAAAATATTTTTTAATTAAGTTTTGTGGAAAATACCTCTTTTTATAAAGATTATATGCACCTAATAATGTTGATAACTATGACTGTAGACACTCACCTAGTTTTATCTGAAACATGGTTATATGGAATTTTGTATTTCCTGATGAACACCCTTTCCTTCCCTACCTATCTATCCTCTAGGGGCAGAACAATAATAATATTTTGGCATGTATATTATGCACATACACTCATTTACACGTATGCACGTCTTATATATTTTCTCCCTTTAAATATCGCTATTGATCACTAAGGGAATATCCCTTTATAACATATTATATATGTAAATATTGAACACCTCTTTATAATACGTTACACATGTAAATATTGACTATACATCACTTAGGGTCATTACATAATATAGGCACATAGAGACCTGTGTATATTTAGCTGCACTTTTTTTGACATAATATACACTTATTTTCACTTTTTGTAATACACCTGTACATAGTGTTTTTTTCACAAAATTTTACACTTTAATGTAATTTCCTTATTATTTATCATTTATTATTGTGTATGGTAGTTGCTCTATATTGCATAGATAGGAGATATGTGTAAGCAATTGTATTCTGATTTTTATATGTGTGATGTGATAGCTGTTCTGTCAATCATGTTTTTCGGCTAGTACTGCTTATCGGAGTATTAGAACCCAATGTCACCGAGAGGATGGCTTCCTTTTAGAAGGGAGATGTTCTCCTGAGGGTAGCTGGTAACACAGTAGCAACCTAAGCTGAATGTATCAGCGGTTGCTAAGATACTGTGACGCTCCCTAGATGTAAGCCCGACCTCCCGATCGCATGACGTGGAAGTTCATGCCGATCATAGACATGCGCAGTTGCGCTGAGTGCACGCCGAAAATCAGGATGAACAGAATTCAGCTGATAAGGTGAGTGTCTATTGGTTTTCATGCTTTAGATGCCCTATATATGTTTGTTTTTTATCATGTTAAATGCCTTTGGTGTCCTGATGAAAGCTCCGACCGGGAGCTGAAACGTTGACCTAGCAGTACTTACCTACAATAAATTGGATGAGAGAAACCCATGAGTGCCGGTAATTTTTTGATATTTTTTGATAATTTATGAATTTGGAACTGGGCACCTGGTACAATTTGCTATAGTTGGAGTGCAAGAGTTCTCTATTTAGTTTTGTATATATATATATATATATATATATATATATATATATATAGTTCCCACCTGCTGCTCATGGATGGGGGATGGGGGGGATGGGGGGACACAAGGTCCCCTCCATATATTACCAGATGACCATGAGTGGGGGCATGGAAGGAGACTATGCCCCCCACCTCTTTTTTATTTATTTACAGTCCCACCATGGGACCTTTGGTTTATTAGTAATAGCTGCCCAGTTGCTAGTCTTTTATGAAAGATATGCCCCTATTTGCGGCATGACAGTGAGAGGCATAAGGCAGGCGTTAAACTTCCCTTATACTTATTAGGGGGTCATATTTTTCAACGTAGGATTTTTTTTTAGCTATTTGCGCTCCCTGGATTTTTCAACAGCTTTGAGCTGTCGAATCCAATAGGCCCACATAATGGTCGCTGTGCATCCATGAAATGGAATTGAGTCTCTGAAGTCCATATTTTTTATGTAAACTGTGGGTTTTGATTTGATATGCACCAATACTTTTCAGCTCCTGTTAAGCCTTTAGCTGCTGTAATCAAATCGAACCAACGTGTTAAATGGCTTATTGTAAACTGGAAAAAAAACACTAATATGATGAGCTGAAATTAAATCCTGTAAAATATTGTGTGGATGCCTCTGCATCCATGCACACTCTTAAGCCACACATCTTGGGGAATTATCAGATATTTATATAGCCTTCCAAGCCTTTTATTTCATGCAAAGAATATAAAAATACAGTCGGTTACTTTTTTCATTTTCTGATGGTTAATGTTTCATTAGTGTTCCTTCATTTAGTGACAACACTCTGTGTTGTTACTAGTGTACATTATAGTTATTAGAACGTGCCATTAAATCTGAACTTCTACTAAGAATAAAAAACATTGGATGCCACCACGCAGGTCAAGAGACCATGCACTTACTAGTTATATTTTCCAGTGCATTAAGGAATGCGTCTAATCAAATGAAAATGAAGACTGGGTAGTTGGTTTGTTTTCAAAGTGAATCCTGTTTTGTCTCTTGTAACATTCTGTTACAGCACTGTGGATAATGGCTATTCTCCAGCGTCATGTGAACTTATATATCCACATTAGAAAAGCAGTAGGACAATTGACTCTAATTGACACTTCAGTTTACATGCCATTCTTAGACAAAATGGAATGGGCATAAAATCTCAAATTTACTTGTTCACTTTTATGTGATATTTTAAGAGAATGAAAGAATTTAGTAAGAGCAGAATTTTTTAAAATATTTTTTAAAGAGCATTTGTGGTGTTGCACTGAGTGAAATGGAAATAGCAGTATTACTTGCCTTTATTATTTGATGCCTCTTGTATATAATTAACTATGGGTTTTGTACACTCTTCATTTTTATATTTTATCCTTTAAAATAAATGAAAATGTTTTCTCATTAGACAACAGGCAGCAATTACATCAAAAATAGTTAGTAAATACTAACAAAAAATGTAATCTAGAGCAGTTAGTGTTTGCTATCGAGAAAATGTCTTTCAAATGCAAGTCTGGCCATTGAGGGCATGTCCCTGTACTATGTGCCCCTGTGGGTTAATTGATATTTTACTAGATTTTCCAAATTATGTTGTGAAACCCACATTCAGGCAGAAGGGGCTCGTGTAAATGTGAGTGTCATCAATATGGGGTTATAAAACAATGTATATGCAATGTGATAATACCATCTGTACTATAAATATGTTTTTCTATTACAGAGGAAATGAAAATACAGTACATCCGTGAATATGGAGACAACCGTTTAAGTATTATTAAAAGTGCACATTATTCATATTTTTGTTTTGTTTGGTAATAAGTTACCTTTGCATCATTTTTGGGGATATTGCATTTGTTTTATGACACTTTGTGGTTCTTGTGCATTCTGCTATTTGATGTTTTTTACACTTTCATATAATTTTCAAGCACCTCACACTTGTTTTATTTTTATACTACTGAAGTTCTGTAACAAAGCCACGCAAATAATACTACCCAAACACCATGTCCATGTATGCAACTAAAACTCAATGGAAGAAGAATGATTTGTAATGATTATCTCTCTATCACTTCACCTATCCTTTGCTCTAACTATCCATTTATATTATACATTCTCCGAGCACCCTGGATAGTGTAGGAACTGCTACAGTGATTACTAAAGTAATTATTGAATTTTATTGAATTGTACAATCCAGAATTATGCTGACATTTATATATTGGGATAGTTTTACTTTTTATTCAAAGGGGGTGGCATATACAATTCACCCTTCCAAAATGCACTGCACATCAATTTCATCAGTACTCTTCTAAGGGGATATGCTAGGCACCAAAACAAGTTTTTATTTGCAGACAAAGTAGTTCAGCCGAAACAAATTTATTCTGCAGTACACAAGTATAGTGTTTACTTTAGTAGATTTTGATCTCCTGCTCTGTTAATTGAACTTTAATCACACACAGGAGGCTCCTGCAGGGTCTATCGAGTAATTAACAATGCAGGAGATAAGAAATTCTAAATTAAACAAACTGTGCAATAAACATTAGATCTCTCTTTACAGGGAACATGTGGGAGACTATGTAGGTCACATGCAGGGAGGTGTGACCAGGGCTGTATAACCAAAGTAATTTGACTCCTAAATGGCAGAGAATTGAGCAGAGAAACTGCAAGGTCTTGAGCCTTACCCCCAAAACTACTTATATGAGTTAAAGTTATTTGTTTCTTATTCCTTTAATTGATTTTGAAAATATGACTGATCATGCAAAAAAAATAATTTTACTGAAGAATAGTAATCATATGAAGCCATTTAGTATCGCATAGTTGTTTGGCTCCTTTTTAAATCATAATGATAATAGAAATCACCCAAATGGCCCTGATCAAAAGTTTACATACCCTTAAAGGAAAACTCCAGTGCCAGGAAAACGATCCGTTTTCCTGGCACTGCAGGTCCCCTCTCCCTTCCACATCCCATCCCAGGTAGCTGAAGGGGTGAAAACCCCTTCAGGTCACTTACCTGAGACCCCAGCGTGAGGACGTTCAGCGATGCTCAAGCAAAGAAAATCTTTGCTATGAATCAGGAAGTGCCCTCTAGTAGACAGCCACTAGAGGTGGAGTTAACCCTGCAATGTAATTATTGCAGTTGATAAAAAAACTGCAATAATTACAGTTGCAGGGTTAAGAGTAGTGGAAGTTGGCACCCAAACCACTCCAATGGGCAGAAGTGGTCTGGGTGCCTGGAGTGTCCCTTTAAAGATTTGGCCTTGTTACAGACACACAAGGTGGCACACACAGGTTAAAATGGCAATTAAAGGTTAATTTCCCACACCTGTGGCTTTTTACATTGCAATTAGAGTCTGTGTATAAATAGTCAATGAGTTTGTTAGCTCTTATGTGGATGCACTGAGCAGGTTAGATACTGAGCCATGGGAAGCAAAAAAGAATTGTCAAAATACCTAAAAGAGTAAAAAGGTATTGGAACTTTATAAAGATATAAAAAAGATTTCCAAAGCCTTGAAAATACCAGTCAGTACTGTTTAATCACTTATTAAGAACTTGAAAATTCAGGGATCTCTTAATACCAAGCCAAGGTGAGGTAGACCAAGAAAGATTTCAGTCACAACTGCCAGAAGAATTGTTTGGGATACAAAGAAAAACCCACAGATAACCTCAGGAGAAATAAAGGCTGCTCTGGAAAACCATGATGTGGTTGTTTCAACGAGCACAATACGACAATACTTGAACAAAAATGAGCTGCATGGTCGAGTTGCAAGAAATAACTATTTACTGTTACAATATGCCTTGAGATGCCTAACAGCTTCTGGCACATAGTAATTTGGAGTGAAGAGACCAAAAATAGAGCTGTATGGTCACAACCATAAGCGCAATGTTTGGAGAGGGGGTCAACAAGGCCTACAGTGAAAAGAATACCATCCCCACTGTGAAGCATGGTGGTGGTTCACTGGTGGTTTTAGGGGTATGTAAGCTCTAAAAGCACAGGGAATCTTGTGAAAATTGATGGCAAGATGAATATCAGAAAATATTGGCAGACAATTTGCATTCTTCTGCCCGAAGGCTGCACATCAGATGCTCTTGGACTTTCCAGCACGACAATGACCCTAAGGACAAGGCCAGGTTGACCCTCCAGTGGTTACAGAAGAAAAATTTGAAAGTTCTGGAGAGGCCATCACAGTCTCCTGACGTTAATATCATCGAGCCACTCTGGGGAGATTTCAAACTTGCGGTTCATGCAAAACGATCAAAGACTTTGCATGACCTGGAGGCATTTTGTCAAGACAAATGGGCAACTATACCACCTGCAAGAATTAGG
Source organism: Pelobates fuscus (assembly GCF_036172605.1). NCBI lineage: Eukaryota > Metazoa > Chordata > Amphibia > Anura > Pelobatidae > Pelobates > Pelobates fuscus. Next base: position 180,193,884 of record NC_086318.1, on the reverse strand, counting down.
GGCCTTATAGACAACTATTACAAAAAGACTGCACGCTGTCATTGATGCTAAAGGGGGCATAAGAACTAAAGGTTTGCAGACTTTTGAACAGGGCTCATTTATTTTTTTTTATTTGTTGTCATGTTTTGTTTTACGATTGTGCCATTCTGTTATAACCTACAGTTTAATATGAACCCCATAAGAAATACAAGAAATGTGTTTTTCCTGCTCACTCATGTTTTCTTTAAAATGGTAAATATATTACTAATTCTCCAAGGGTATGCAAACTTTTGAGCACAACTCTATCTATCTATCTATCTATCCATCTATTCGTCCATCTATCATATTTATTTCTATTTATTTACCTATCTGCCTGTCTAACATGTATGGGGCATTATTAAAACATGTTTTTGTAGAGTAATAAATAATAATAATACAGTACTATTAACTAGTAAACTTGGAGACATGTTTCCAGTAGAGCTCTTTGTGTTTAATGCTAATCTAAAATAATCCATTTAAATAGGGAAGAAAAATACAATGCTTTAACAGATGGTCCCTCAATCTACTGCATTCTTTTCCAATCTGTCTTTATAATGGGTTTATGTTTCTAGGAAATTCTTCCTTAAATATCTGAATAAAGCAGATGTTGATCAGAATCAAAAATATTTAAAACAGAACACATGTGAAATTGTGTGATAGAAAAACTACTTTTAACTGTAGAACAGTAGTTAAACAGAAAAATCACAAAATTTCATCTGTACATTATAATAGCAATAATGCTAGCAAAAAAGTATTTATATATATATATATATATAGTATCTCTCTCATCTGTTAATTCATTTTTTTGAAATTAGGACATGGTACCAGCATGTGCTGTAGTTGCTGTCATTACTGTAACATATATGTCTCATGCTTGCTGGAGGAGTAAAGAAATGGTGAGAGAGATGTCACTCCGATCTGACACTGACAGCGATGAAGCCAGCATGTTGATGTCATAGGGATAATTGCCTTGCTTGGGAAGTGTTTTTTCCTCTAACTCTATATATAAAAACATAATGACATAAAAAAGCACAATTGTATTGCACATATTTAGTGGTTTTGTATTTACAAAGCTTATCCAAAAATTTTAAGTTGATGCCTTGGTGAGAATTTGACACCTTCTGAAGCTTAGTTTCTAGACTCAGCAGATACATTGAGATGACACAGTGGATGCAACTGACAAGTTCTCCCAGAGAATACTTTGGTAAATCTAATAAGTAACCATTGTGCTAATTGTCAGGTTGTGGAAAGTGTATATTCAAATATATAGCACACATAGCATTACGGTATGTCTTTCATTTATATACATCTGTAGGAAAAATATATATCCTGCAGTCGTTACATGGTCATATTAGCCAGAACAGTTACAATATCCAGTTGGCTTGGTTTTCTATCAATTAAAGTGTCATAAAATGAAGCAAAAATTTACTTTGTATATCTTCAAAACATTTCATAGCAGCATAAAAAAATAAAAATGGTAACAAATAAAATGAATAATCATCAAAGTGTTCCTTTATATTCCTTTTTCATAATAACATGTTTAAATGGCTCAAATTTATGTGAATGGGTGAGAGTGTTTAAAACACCTCTTTCTCTACATCCAATCTCAGATGCAGATCTAGTGTTTTACATGTCAAACAAGGTCATTTTCAAAACAAATAAAAAATGAGCTGCATGTTGCCTGGAGACAGAGTGAAGGAATGAAATAAACACATTTCTGCAACCTCCGTCACTGACTCCTAAAACCAACCTAAAAGGGAGATTTTCAAAACAGTTATTGTAACCTTCTTGTGTGTAGATGCATTCAATAATTACACAGTAAACTATATAGATAGATGTAGGAAAGTACTGTCCATTCATTTGATGTGCAGTGTTATTTTGTTAGGCCACCGTCCCATCTCACCATTTTCTAGAGCACTCTGCACCCAGCTATCTCTACACCATGTTTTACTCTTTTTTTTTTTTTACTAAGTGTTCTCTGGGTCATTTTACCAGTCTTTTTAATCTTTTTCCATCTTAAAGCTATCTCTGTATTTAGCTTTTTTCTATTTTAATGTATCTAGTTTGGGCCCTATCTCAGTCATTTTTTAATTTGCAAGCTAATTCAAGTTAGTGGAGTGGAGCGCTTCTATTTATGTCACCTATATGTATAGGTGTGACAAACTCCCCTTTTTACATGAGTTTGCCACGAGTTGCTAGAGATGCCTGCTTGCCAGCCTCCTGCCCAAAGACTTTGGACCCTGTGAAATATAATGTTAAAGTCTCAGTACGTGCAATTGGGATTATATGGTTCAGTTACCGAACAACCGCAAGAACCAGAGACCACCCTGGAGCTTGTTAACGCCTATAAACAACTTGGAACGTTTCTCACCGCAGTGTTCTAATTGTTCATCTGGGTGGCCGCAATTCCTATGGACAACCACGAGGTGGCGGACATCTTGTTTGCATGAACACAGGCAGCGGTGTTTGGGCATGAATCTCATGGAACTAAAATCGGACACAGAAGCTCCCGAACGCCGCTGGACTTCCATCATCACCTGTGTTCGTATCTATACAACTTAGAAGGGCACTGTTCGGTGATGTCATTCATCTGGATGAAGGGGACAAGCTCCAGGGTAAGACTATTGACTCTGTTCGGTAGTTTGTTTATTTGGGCATGGGCATGGGTCCATGCCTGCGGTTGGTCAAATAAATGACTTCCAGGAAATTCCTGAACCCCTGAACTGATCTGGGTGATTATTGGATATAAAAAAATAAACTCTGAGTTTATCAGGTATTCTTAGGCGCTTCCCAAAGTAAGAAAGGGTGTATATGCACACAGGTGTTCCCAAATCACCTTACAAATACAAATATCAAATACGTGATAATACAATTACCACACAAAATACAATACCCAAAGTGACACTTTAAGGGTATACTTCCTAATAATAACGTCTAATATCTGTAGTACAAGTCTTTCTTGGGAAATCTACAAGAAATAAACATTGCCATACATAGTGAAATCTGTATAATAATAATACAATAGGGAGAAATATGAGATGTCAACTCACAAATATAGAGCTGTGCCAGGCTCTGTATAATCAGCATAAAGGTGCAAGTAACTGGCTACGAAAGTGCTCCAAAGTCGGATCTTGTTGTATACAAATTTATTAAAGCAATAAATATAAAATAAAATAAAAATTACAATAAAATATAAATCAGCACTATGTGAAATATACAATACCGCAATGGATAAAAAATTGTATAATAAAAGTTCAGGTGCAAACGCGTTTCGACTATCTATATTTTTCATCAGTGCAGGATGAATCCGGACTGCCATCTTGTTCCTTTTATAAACCTCCATAATAGGATTTTTGCAGCAAATCTTCACTGTACTTCCGGGTCGCGGCAGATCTTCCATACGGTTCCGGGTCACATGACCGCCAGCGTCCACTTCCGTTACGTGCGTGCGTCATCATGCACGCACAATGATTACCTTTCAATCCATGCAGGCAGTGCTCTAGCGTCCATATCAAGTGTGGGCAACATTGCCCTTTGTATAAAGACCGCTCCCAATGTACAACCATAGCAAGAAAGGAATAAAGCATAAATTAGAAAAGGAGGTTTCGATACCATTATATATATATATATATATATATATATATATATACATATACGTCCCAGGTCCCAGCACTCAATGCTCCCGGTCTTTTAATGCTCCAGTGCTGTCTCCAACCAAATTGTATACGATACCAGTAGAGAGCACTCAGGAGTCTTTGAAGGTAAATTTCATCTGTTGCTTTATTGAGCAATTACAAATTCACACAACGTTCCAGACTGGAACGTTGTGTGAATTTGTAATTGCTCAATAAAGCAACAGATGAAATTTACCTTGAAAGACTTCTGAGTGCTCTCTACTGGTATCGGATATATACCTTGAAAGACTCCTGAGTGCTCTCTACTGGTATCGGATATATACCTTGAAAGACTCCTGAGTGCTCTCTACTGGTATCGGATATATATATGTATATATATATGTCATATATATATATATCCGATACCAGTAGAAAGCACTCAGGAGTCTTTCAAGGTAAATTTAATCTGTTGCTTTATTGAGCAATTACAAATTCACACAACGTTCCAGTTATATATATATATATATATCTCCAAAGGTATAATAACCCATAAAACTGCAATAGAGCATAAAACAAAAATTGAAATTAAAAATAACACAAAACAAAATACATTCCCCAAGGGGATATAAAAATACAATAGTACAAAATGTATACAGCTTATAACACTATGAAATGTATGTACACTTGGTAATGCAGGAAGATTTGAAGAGTATGAGGAGAATCCCAGGGAGATACCCGCAAAAAGAATGGATATAATTAATTTACAATAAATATAGAAAAGAATGGATTACAAAAAATGAGCCAAATCAAAATCTAAATTCAAGCCATTTGGATGAAGAGAATCCATCTTAAAAATTCATTGGCTTTCTTTTCAACAAAGCTACCTGAAACTATCCTCGCCCCTCCAATTATGTTCCCTCCGGCTTATAGCAATAAAGCCCAAACAGGAGGGGTCCTTGTTATGGAATTCAAGAAAATGAGCAGATATCAAAACCTCCTTTTCTAATTTGCTATGGTTGTACAATGGGAGCGGTCTTTATATGAAGGGCAATGTTGCCCACACTTGATATGGACGCTAGAGCACTGCCTGCATGGATTGAGAGGTAATCAACGCACGTACGTAACCATAAGTAACCATAACCATAAGTGGACGCTGGCGGTCATGTGACCCCGAACCGTATGAAAGATCTGCCGTGACCCGGAAGTACAGTGAAGATTTGCCACAAAAATCCTATTATGGAGGTGTATAAAAGGAACAAGATGCCAGTCCGGATTCATCCTGCACTGATGAAGACTATAGATAGTCGAAACGCGTTTGCACCTGAACTTTTATTATAGAATTTTTTTTATCCATGTGCTTGGAGATAATTGGATTAGAATTAGTACAGTTACCGATCCAATTATCTCCCTGGCATATTGCACTATATATCTCTGATTTCTCCTACATATCTGCAAGAGAAGCTGCATCCACAAGAACCTCCTATAGAGTCTGTACTCCATCATATCCTCAGGCAGCGATTATTCCGCCCATGCGTCCGAGTTGGAGCTGCACCTAAGCTCCTATAAAGTGTGAGTGCATATAAATTTATTTTCCATCACCTTGCTGTGAGGGTATCAGTTTCCTATTTCTCCTCCTTTGTATGGTTATATATACACACTCCAAGGACATTCCAGGCGCTGCACCTCACACATATTTACTTGCATCCCGTTGTTCTGTAGTATATATGTTTGCTCTTGTATTCAGAGCTGAGATAATCAAATTCATCATAAGGGATGTGAGTTTTAAGAGATTTAGTGATTGTCACTTTTTATATTGTAATTACCAGTAAAATACAGCAGGACAGGAAATAATCCTTTTAATTAAGCAGGTCAATTTGCATTGTTTCTCTCCAAACAACCTGTTTCACATCCTAACTAAATTTGTTAGAGATGTCTGAACTCATAAACAGTCTCTCCGATTTAAAAGCTGAGGTTCAAAGCTTGTTTTCCGAAATAATGCAAATAATAGATTTCTCATTTTCAAAGATTTCACCCCCCCACCCCCTATAGTGGAACAGGTATTTACTTCATTAGTTCGGCAGCAAAGGTATTTTAATGTTTCAATGTCAATCAGACGGCGCACACTTTGAAATGCATTTGACTTCCTTACTGCCAGGAAGAACAGTGAAAAACAGAAAAGAAAGCAAAACATTTGAATTTCCATTCCAGAAATTGTATGTATTGTGCTAAATGTGATTACATCATCGGGGCTTACAATCTATGAAAACGAGAATGGCAACTGAACCAAAAGAACATTGACAAATAAAGGTGTTTACTCTTGATTCATGTTCTTTATTGTGAGATATTAAATTAAGTTTAACAAAAAAAGGCTGCAGCAATATAAAAATTAAACTACAATAAAAAGGTGTTATAATTGTTTTTGCAGTGCATGTGGAAGATGGTAAAGGAGAAGACACACAATAGTGTTTATTTAGGTGATCTGCAGGTAGTATAATTTTGGCCAACAAATATAATAAGCGATGACTACCTGTTTTTAATTGGGAACACTTACATACAGTCACAATGTGCGACCAGTTGCATATAGCAAGCATGATATAGATCCCCAAAAACATACTAACAGTTAATTATGTTCAGGATAGGAACCAGTTTATGCAAGTTACTTTGGCCAATCATGCACATAGCTAAAAAGGCAATGTCCTGGCAAATGCATTGTCTTAACATTTTCTATTCTCCTGGGTAATCACTACTGTGAACCAGGTTCCATACAGTATTGGTCTGATCTCACAGCTAAATGGGGACCCTTACTCACTTTGAATTATAGTGAGGCATAGATTCCAACGCTTGCCATTGGTAAACTCCTCAATGAACTGTAATACAGATTAGTACTAAAGTAAAGAAAACTATTAAATGCATGTTTGTATATGTACTAAATACACACAAAAAAATAGATAAAGTGAACAGAGCAAATATAATAAGACCATAAAAACACACACTTAAAATACCTTAAGTGTCAATCACATACACCATGTGCATATATATAAGTGATAAAAAAAAATGATGTAAATATACCCTAATTGGAGGTTACAAATCTCTGTAAATGGAGAGAAGAGAGATAACTTTCATAGGGTAATACAGCAAGATACCACTATAAAAAGGTAAGTATAAATGGTAGTAGGTATTACATAGTTACATAGTTTCATAGCTGAAAAGAGACTTGCGTCCATCAAGTTCAGCCTTCCTCACATGTGTTTTTGCTGTTGATCCAAAAGAAGGCAAAAAACCCAGTCTGAAGCACTTCCAAATTTGCAATAAACTGGGAAAAAATACCTTCTTGACACCAAAATAGCAGTCAGATGTCTCCTTGGATCAAGCAACTTTTACCCCACTAATTAGAAATGATATCCCTGTATGTTATGATTTTGCAAGTATTTATCAATTTCAGTTTAAACATCTGTATGGACTCTGATAAAACCACCTCTTCAGACAGAGAATTCCATATCCTTATTACTCTTTGTGGCGAAAGTGACCTTGCCACTGGTTTTTGGAGGGGCCTGTTTGCCAGCCTCAGCCCTGCGACTATGGTCCTGGGATGTATTGCCCTTCTAGGAACTGATTTGGGCATATTGTATTTTAATATGCTGCTGCTGGCCCTTTAAGAACCATCTGGGGACATACTGTGGAGTTACTGGGTGGCCACCATTTCATGTATCAGAGGCACATGGGGAGAACAATAGATGAAGCACATGGTGAGAACAATGGATGGCGGCCATTTTAACTCACAGACACTGTTTTGACTTTTCTACACGGTGCCATCTCGCCGGTATTTGGTGCACAAAGACATCGTTCAGTAGTTTTAAACTACAGAACAGGGGACACATTTAACAGTAATTATTTTTCATATAACCTGTATATGTTCTGCGGAATCTGCATTAAGCCGTATCTTCCAAACTACTGAACGGATCTGGGTGAATTTTGGATATGTGGTTCACCCAGATCCCCCAGTTCCGGATATATTTTTATGGGGTTATTGCATGTTTTGGGGTCCCTGTGATATGTTTTATAATACTGTATTTCTCTGCCTGTGATAATTATATTACCATTGTGTTCAGTAATCATATCACAGGCAGAGGGGAGGATTTTGTGTGGGAGTGTCTGTGTGTATTGTATGGATTCATTGGTTGTATTTCAAAACCCTGCGGGCAGTACTATGTTTGTAGAATGTGAATAAAAGAGGTTGTATGCGCAAGTACAGTAAGTTCTACTTCACCCTCAATCTGAGTCCTGTCTCTTATTGGGGGAATCTGCTAAAAGGCATTGCTATCCTCCGCATATTCCCTTGCTATAATCACTGATCTCTTGTAAGAGCTTGTTCCTGTCTTTGCTCTCTGAAGGAGTCTACGGTGGTTATGGTGTCTGCTGCAGTGCTTGGAGTCCTCAGGAAGCGCTAGGAGCATCCTTCAACGGAGGTACCCAGTCGGGGTGCCAGGTGATCCGTTACACTCTTACTATAAAAAACCTTTTCTTTGCCTTAGATGAAATCTTCCATCCTAAATGTGTGACCTTGTGTCCTATGTATAGTCCTGTTTTTTAATAGATTTCCAGATAATGGTTTGTACTGGCCCCGGATATATTTGTAAAATGTTATCATATCCCCTCTGAGGCGCCGTTTTTCCAAACTAAAGAGATTTTTTTTTTTTTACCTTTCTTCATAACTAAAATGCTCCATTCTTTTTTATCAATTTTGTAGCTCGTCTCTGCACTTTTTCTAGTGCCATGATATCCTTCTTTAGAACAGGTGCCCAAAATTGCAAAGCATATTCAAGGTGTGGTCTTACCAGTGATTTATAAAGAGGCAAAATTATATTTTCATCTTGAGATGTCATGCCCCTATTTATACATGACAAAACCTTACTGGCCTTAGCAACTGCAGATTGACATTGCATATTTCTGCCTAATTTGTTGTCTATAACAGTTCCCAAATCCTTCTCGTGTGGTTATCCCTAATTCACTACCATTTAGGGTGTAAGTTGCTTGTGCATTCTTGACCTCGAAGTCCATAACTTTTCATTTCTCTATGTTAAATTTCATCTGCCATTTTTGTGCCCAATCCCCCAATCTATAGAAAAATCCCTCTGCAGCAAAGCAATATCCTGCTCACATTTTATTACTTTACAAAATTTTGTGTCATCTGCAAACACCGAAACATGGCTTTCAATGCCAATTTCAAGATCATTTATAAATATGTTAAAAAGAAGCGGTCCCAAAACAGAACCCTGAGGGACACCATTTACCACTTTTGTCTAGCTTGAAAATTTACCATTAATGACAACTCGTTGTACTCCATCCTTAAGCCAATGTTCTACCCAAGAACAATCAAGTATATTCATCTAGACCAATTCATCTTCATCTAGACCAATTTCTTTTAGTTTGAAGACTAACCTATTGTGAGGAACTGTATCAAATGCCTTGGCAAAATCCAAGTAGATCACATTCACTGCAACACCCTGATCTATACTTCTACTTACTTCTTCGTAGAATGCAATAAGGTTAGTTTTACATGACCTATGTTTCATAAAACCATGTTGATTATTGCTAATAACAAAGTTCTTCCCAATGAATTCCTGAATATTATCCCTTAATAGCCCTTCAAATATTTTCCCAGTCACAGAAGTTAAGCTCGCAGGTTTATAATTTCCAGGCAAGGATTTTGAACCCTTTTTAAATATAGGAACAACATCTGCCTTCCTCTCACACTCACATTTTCATGAACCCGTTCCTTTAACTGGCTCAAGTAAAAAGGTTTGAGTGTGACACTGGAGTCTGAATGCAGGTATAGCAGCAGTTTCATCAGTGTTGCATTTAAAAAAACAAAAACACAAAAATTCATTAAAACCATACATTAAGTTAAACAGAATGTCACCATATGGTATTCCCAAGCAGCACAACGCGTTTCAACGAATTAACGTCTACTTCAGGTGCTATAACAATAATATGGTGAATATCCCCTTTTTCAATTCAGTTTTGGCGCGAAATAAGTGCCTGGAGCTGCCCTTTGTGTCCTTCTATATCAGGATATGTACTAAATAGTCCATTTTTTTTTTCCTATGGAGTGTTCCTATTAAACACAAAGTGCTCAATTGCTACTTAGTGCAGAATAATACCATATAACATAACAATGACTGATGGAGTATCAAATCTTCATTGCAGTGTTTTTAGTTGTTGTAGGCAACAACAATCCAATTAATTTAACAGTTTAAAAAAAATGTGATGTCACAGATTGCTGAGTTCAATTTTGGTTCAACGGCACCAGTACATCAATGACTTTACTCGATCACTAAGATTCCGGGTTGATTGAATATACTATTCACATTTTAAATGCTCAAAGACAAGCTGCCAAATCTTACTGGATTACTTGAAATGGTCAGCAGTAAAATGAGCTAGAGTTTTCTCTTCTTAAATCCCAACGCGTTTGTAGCAAATAACTGCATGATGTAATTGTACAACAAACAGATACACCCCTTTCAAGTTGAATTTATTAAAAGACTACATAAGACAGCTTGAAAGCAGATCTCATTTGTGTAAAGCAGACAAATGTTTTCCCTAATAATTTAAAGATTTCAATCATTTAAGCAGGTGGCGTGAGATTTTGCTGTAGCTGACTTCAACACTGTTTATGCCCAAAGTGCATCGTTCAGAGCTCACACACTGTGGGATATATGTAAAACATATGACACTATATTTATTTGACTGTGTGCTCTTTATTACTTAATAATGAAATTAGAAGTTTAATTGTGTTTTCAATGACACATTCCCTTACGCTAGCCAGATGTTCTAAGTATAGCTATTATCTGCTTTATATCAATGACATCAAAGTGAGCAATAAACATGCCTTGTTTTCAGCTTTCTATTTCTTTCTCTTTTCTGAAGATAAGACTGCTTTGAGGAAACAAGCATTAAAGCGAGCGATAAAATCCTAGGCAATGGAAAGTTCACTTCTCAGTTTATGCATAAATGTGGGAGAAGAAAAATAAGATTTTTTATTCTGATTTATTGCATTCTCAAAAACGTACGTTTATTGTAGATGGTTTCCTGCCATGTGAATTCATTGCTTGATAAACAATCCTGAGAGAATACCAGTGCTTATTGTTCCATAAACGCCTAAGAATTTATCTGTGGATTTTAGTGTATGCCCTATAACTAGTGTTATAACAAGACAGTATGCATTTATACATTGAATGCACTTATATTATAGATATATGTACTTTATAGCAATCATAAAATGCTACTACTTTTGGATTTTAAAATTAAGAATTCAAATATGTCAAGTTGTAAAATACTATTTATTATGAAAAAGTAAAATTGTAAACGAGATCTAGTTCTTTGTAAATACATAGCTAAGTTGAACTTATATGGTGGTGATATTTTTTAACCCCTTAGTGACTGAGGCTGTACCGAGTTTTCATGAGTGGGACTTGTGCAATGCTGCTTAGGCTTCCGACTCTCTGTGGTCAGTACAGGAGGCCGAGAGCAATATTTTGCAAACCCCAGATCAGAAGTCAAAATATTCTAAAATGTCTTGGCTATTTACAATTAGGGGAACAGCGCACTGTTGTGGTTATGGTGCTTGTAGTGTTCCTTGAACAATTTTGCTTAAAGTGCACACATACTATATATAATTTTCTTGTGATGCACTATATGTATACATAACTCAGTAAACGTATGAATGAATATTAAAAGATGTGACAAAATAGTGATAGTTTCTTGCATTTCAACAACAGTTCAGCTGTCAGCTTAAAGAGACACTATAGTTCAAGAACATATTAAGCAGAAGGTATGAAAGGTTGGATTTGATAGTGATGTGTCTTTCTAAATGTATGTTACTATGCAACTTTACAATGTAACACAGTACAATTTAATACAACAACAGTATTGGAAAAATTATATCAAACTAACTTTACTGTGTTCTATGAAGAAGTAAAACATATATGCATTAAAAGGACACTATAGTCTCAAGAACAACTACAGCTTAAGAAAAGGCAGTGATTAAATTACAGCCTAGGAACAACTCTAGTGTCCACTACTAAGATGGTGCTTTCTGGGTCAGTGCTGTACACCATGCAGCACTGATGTTCAGCGTATCCACGTTCTGCATGGAGATGCTAAACTTTCCCCATAGAGATGCATTGATTCAATGCATCTCAATTAGGAAATGCTGATTGGCTAGGGTGGCATTTGACTATGCTCCTGCCCCCTACTCCTTGGCTGAGATCATCAGAATTGACGGTGTCAGCCAATGCAATGCTTTTCTATGGTAAAACATTGTGATTCGCTGAGATCAACAATTCTGATGATCTCAGCCAAGGAGGTGGAGGCAGGGGCAGAGCTAAAACACCTTTCTAACCTTTCTAAATCACCTTTCTAACCCATTTAAGGGGGAACCACCTAAATAGTGGTTTTAGAACTATAGTGTCAGAAATACACATTTGTGTCCCTGGCACTTTAGTGTTCCTTTAACATGTTATAGTGGATGTAAGCTACTTACTATTTCAATAAATCATGTGATACAGATCATGAAATGGATGAGAATGAGAATTTGCAGTAATCCTAAATCCCCTTTTGCTTCACTAGAAGTATTCTATGTATCTGCATTTGTACTTCAGTATGCAAAGATTCATGTCAGTAATTTGGAGTTGCGCTACTGAGATGACAAATTACATATAACCTATCCTTTTATTCCATATACTATGACACAAAAGTCTATTTCATATACGAAAAAGGGCGTTTCACAATGAATGCTGAGAATGTCCAATATTTATTTTGCGCCACTAAGTGATGCATCATCTGACTGGTAGTATATTAAATATGATCGCTCCTATCTCTGACACTTAAAGTGCTGTTCCCTACAATTCGTTTTGTATTATTTCCCTTGAGGGGATATTACTCCCACTTATTGCCGTGAGAAACACTGGACTATCTGTTACTTAATAGCAGTAACTATAGGATATATGAGACATCAGGAATAATATGAACAGAATATATTTTTAATCACCCGTCTGACAATTTTTTAGCCTGTCATGTCTGAAGAAATGTAAAGATCTCAATACATAAAGTCTTTTAACTACACTCAGCAGTTTTATTCTTTAGCTATTTTTCTAAAAAAAATACAGTACTTATTGGTACCAGAAATGAGAAAGAAAAGCTTTGCGGGCAATCTAAAAAAAAATTATCTACAGACACAAATGAAAAAGATGCATATGTGTATCACACATGAACTTTGTATATTTGTAACAGCCTTAACACACATACAACAGATGAAATACACAGAATGATGAGTAAATAATGAAGTATAAATAGGATGAAGCGGTCTACCTTTTAAGTGAATTGAAATCAGAGTTATGTGTTACCTATCTCCTGAAATGCCTATAATAATTGCAAATTACATTTGATGCAAAATCACAGGAAGATTGAATAATCCAATAATACCACAAGGGAATAGAACTGGTTAGCGAGGCTCTGGAATTATAGGGAAAATAAATTATTACAGAAAATAGAGTTCCCATTGCTTGTGGCTTTAAGAAATGGCCTTAACGTTGTGCATCTTGTGTGATTTTGTTTCAAGGTACCGTAAATACTTTATTTATCTTTTCTTTTCTTCTACCTTTTGCTGTAACAGCAGGGCCTAGAATTTTAAGTCCCACTCTACTAGACCGACCTTAAAAGTTACTTGCCACTGCACGCCTGAAGAGTCCATGATATACCAACCTACTTTTCTACCCTAACTTTACATTTTGTGTCACTATACCCAACTCCCTCTAGCATGCAAGCTCATTGAGCAGGGCCCTCAATCCCACAGCTCCTGTGTGTCCAACCTGACTGGTTACAAATACAGGTCTGTTAGTCCACCCATTGTGCAGCGCTACGGAACTTGTTGGCACTTTATAAATAATAATAACTTTCCAGGGCTTTATAATCTTCACTTACCAATAGCTAGTGGCATGTGGAAATGTTTGAGCCTTGGTAACAATATATACATTTTAAAGGGACACATTTGCATTTTGGACTTTTAGACCCCATGTTGGTTCACTAGAGGCCCATATCTTATAAGAGCAAGTTGCATCAATATCTCAAAGCAAAACCTAAAATAGCCTACAACCTAATAACAACTACTGCTAGATATGCCTCATGGCACACTGTGTGAGCTGGCTACTGACATGGAACCCCCAATCTGAAACTGGTTACAAAGAAACTGAATGGAGAATTGTCACTCCATGTTTAAATAATTAGGCTGAAGGAATCCCTGTTGAACTGAAAGTGCTATTAAGGTATATAGCAGTAATAATAAGAAAAGCTATATGCTTGCATTTTTATCGGTACAGTTTTATTTGATTTTTTTTTTCACTTTTATGTTCTGGGAAATCAGTTGTGTATTTTTGTCCTCATTTCTATGTAAAAGATTCCTCATTCCATCTGGTTATCAGCACCTTGTCAGTTGCAGCCCAAGACTATATTTCATTAATTTCAAGCGAGACTGAATGAACAATGCCTATGATAGCAGTGTAGCTTCCTTTTTTGTGTTCCATAGATTTGACTCATAGATGACAATGGTGGCCTATTAACACCACATTCGCTACATTGATCAAAAGTAAGATTTATTAATAGCTATTCTTTGAATTCTTTTATTGTGCAGCATTTTCTCCGTTGATAATGAACAGATAGAAAAAGCTTAGCATATAAACCATTAAGACTTGTAGAAGCAAAAAAAAAAAAAAGGAAGTGTACGATAGATATAGACAAGCTGTATTGGTATATTTAAACAGTACAGTGTCTTTATTATTTTTACACATTATGCAATATTGTGCTTATCAGCTTTCATTATAGCTTGTTATAAAAACCACAAATTAAATATTCTATAAAATCACAACATATAGACTGTCAACAAAACTATTGAACTGTTTATACTGGATGCCATTTGATATTCATGATTCAAGTGAGGACCTTTCAACTGTTTGAGGAACATGTGGAGTGTACAGAAAACTACACTGATAAAATATACATAGACTAGATTATGAGGATTTGTTCTGGTTCCAGTTAACATGTTCCAGTTTTATTTATGTTTAATTCATGTTTTTCTCGGAGGTACAATATAGAAAACAATGGTAGAAGATCCTGTGATCAAACTTGGTCTGCCAGGATCTCCTTCTCTGCTACCTTCCACAATCCTCCTTATGCTTTTACTAATGTTCTCCTAACCCACTAACTTCTATAAAATATTGAAACCAAAGTAGTGTGAACCAGGTATTTTTAATCCACCAGCATGTGCACATGAAAGGTTATAACATTTTAAGGGGTCATTGGCAAGCTTTGGGTAGGCGACCTTTTGGTAGCTTGTGCGAAGCAAAGTCCCTTAGGTTGCATGCCCTATTTTGTTAAGGTAACGTTTATGTATATTGGAGAATCCTGCATGTGTTATCTATCGGTGTGGCCATCTGTGGTGTGGTTTGTGATAAGCGCTATCAGTGGTATTGTGTGTGTGGTGGAGGTTGTCTTTGGTGTTGTTTTTATGTATGTTATCGGTTTGTAGTATTGTGTGTGTTTATGTGAGCTACCTGTTTTTCAAATGTGTGTGGGCTGTACATGATGTTAAAATTGTGTATGTATGTTGCTTGTAGTACTTTCATGTGTGGTTTGGGTTGTGTCTTGGATTGTGTGAAGTAGCTGTTTGCAGGGTTGTGTGCTGGTGTATGTTGGGATCTTTGTTAATTCAGGAAACAATTTTGTTTTGTTTTGTTTTTTTAAGTTATTATAAGTTGTTATATACCACCCTTTTTGAATGAAAGATTATTGCAATGTGGTGGTCCTGTGGTTACAGACCACTCATCCCACTTTTCTGGAAATTCTTAATATCCAGGTGTCGCATCTCTGTTGTTTATTGTTTTGCATTTACATGTACCTAAGGCAGCGTTTCCCAATTGAACAAATTGGTTTCCGCCAACATTTTTAAAAATAAAATGGCCGCAGGCGGCGAGGGAGCAGGAAGCAGTGATCTGTAGGCTGGGTGGAGTAAAATGTAAAAAAAATAAAAAAAATGTAATTGTATGTGGGTCTCTTAGGGAGTTTGTATGTGTTTGTGTGTCTGTCAAAGAGTATATGTGTGTTTGTCAGTGAGAGTGAATGTGTGCTTGTCAGTGAGTGTGTGAGAGTGTATGTGTTTGTCAGTGAGAATGTATCTGTTCTTATCAGTGAGAGTCTATGTGTGTTTGTCAGTGTGTTTGTATGTGTGTCTGTAAAATAGTTTGTGTGTTTGTTTGTCAGTGAGAGTGTATATGTGTCTGTCAAAGAGTGTGTGTGTGTGTGTGTGTGTGTGTGTGTGTGTGTTTGTCAGTGAGAGTGTATGTGTGTCTGTCAAAGAGTATGTGTGTTTGTCAGTAAGAGTGTATGTATGTCAAGGTTTGTGTGTCACTATGTGTATCAAAGTGTGTGTGTGTCTGTATGTGCCAGTGTGTATCAGTGTGTTTGTATGTGACTGTGTGTGTGTATGTTAGTGTGTGTGTATATGAGTGTCTCAGTGTGTATATGTGCCAGTATGTATCTGTGGGTGCAAGTGTGTGTATGTCACTGTGTGTATCAGAGTGTGTGTGCATTTGTGAGTAAAGATATGTGTGTCAGTGTGTATATATGTGTGTTAAGATGTGTGTTGGTGTGTATCTGTGTGTCAGATACACACACACACACAGATACACACTAACACAGAGATACATACACTGGCACATACAAACACAGATATACATACACCTTGACACACACCGGCACATACAAACACAGATACACACACGTTGAAACATAGATACACACACCTTGACACACAGATACATACATACACACAGATACACACATAGTGTGTGTATCTGTGTGCCACATCTGTCAGTGTGTGTATCTGTGTGTCCGATTCATACACACTGGCACATACAAACACAGATAAACACACCTTGATACACATACACATAAAAACACAGATACACACACCTTGACACACAGATAGATACATACATACACACACAGATACACACTGTGTGTCAAGGTGTGTGTCTGTGTGTGTGTATGTGTGTATCTGTGTGTCAGATATACACACACACACACACACACAGATACACACACGGACACATTCAAGAACAGATATACACACCTTGACACACACATACAAAAAAACAGCACAATTTTTTTTTCAGGGGGGTTCCACAATGTTGATACACTATGTCAAAGGGTTCCACAGGAAAAATTAATTGGGAACCCCTGACCTAAGGGAACCATTGAACAACACATCCACATATCTTCATACATTTGTTATGCAGGTTTCCTTAACATACCCTTTCACTATCACCTCTAGTAAAGGTACTATTTTTTTAAAATTTATTTATTAATGGATAATAGGCAGAGAGCAACAAGCCAAAGGAAGGGAAATAACTACAATTTGGGTATTGGGTATTAATTTACATTAAAGCCAAACAAAACAAAAATTCCAGAGGGTGAACTAAAGATGCTTTTTCACTTGGCTGTTTTACAATTACAATTGGCAATTCACTTTAACCCCTTAAGGACACATGACATGTGTGACATGTCATGATTCCCTTTTATTCCAGAAGCTTGGTCCTTAAGGGGTTAAATTCTCACTTTAGTGAATACCCTTGATAATTTTAAAATATAATCATATATAAAACAAAAATTCAAAAAAAATTAAAAATTTCGACTTAATAGTTGAATGTTAAAAGTATTTCCTGTGCTACCAGTCTGACATGTATATATACACTTAGGCCCATATCTGATATCATATATTCTCTCTTTATGTTCCCTAATTTTCCAAAATACTTTATTTTCCAGATATGGAAATCAAACAAATCAGCTGATGCTCTCAGCTGACCAATGCAGTCAAATACAGCTATAATTGATATTGCTAATGCCAAAAGGAACATTTTGCATTAGCAACACATGGACCACCAGCATCCTCTGGGGAACCATTGGTTTGTATCAATCCACTCACACAATGGTTTGACACAGAATCAGGGGAAGGCGCAGGTAGACTAATAGCACTATAACCATTACAAGAAACTGGAGTAGCTATGGTTTTTGGATCACCCCTTTACGCATGGGGAAGGGGAAAGACAAATTAAGCCAAAAAAAAAAAAAAGAGTTTAAATGGAATAATAGACTGAATATATTGTTTGGCAAATTTCAGCAGTGTTAATGGCTGTAAATAATACACAACAGATTTTATACTTTATAGTTATTGGACAATGAGATCTCAGATTACCCATTCATATTATATGAGATGCTTTAACTGCATGTGGCTGAACTGCAAGTAATGTATGGCAATTACATTTCTATTTGTAAATTAGTCATTTGGGCACTTTCTCTGTTCAATGAGGCTGTTACCCATTGCTAAAAGGTTCATTTCAAAAATTCTTTTTAAACCAAAATGATATGTCTATGCACACAGATGCAGTTTGTTGTGTGTAGAAGCATACAAAATGTGCCTATATAATTTGTTTAAAGCTAGAAAATATTTTGGTGGAGGAGCAAATCCTTACGCTTACCAGGCATGCTTCATAGTGTCTGTTTCAATTGAGTGCCATCTAAAGTAATGTGGTGTATTCAGAAGGATATTTTCTGTACTCATTCACATAGGAACAGATAACATTTTTTGTCTATCCATATTTTTGTAATATTTATACCATAATTTGATGCTGCACAACATAATTAACACTACATATGAATGACACAGTTCAGTATAAAACTTGTACTGTGGTTACATAGTTATGTATATTTGTATCACGTGAATAATAGATACAAATATACATAACTATGTAACTACATCTTGACATGATTCACACCTACTGGATAAAGAACCTAACAATGCTGCATGATTTACTAGCAACACAAATGCACCAGCTACTAGCAACAGGCTCCCAGCCTGACTGGATAACACAGGACAGAACAATACTGGTCATGAAGGACCCTCACAAGGGAACAACCATCTAACTACCAACCAATCATCTGCCTCCCCACAGCATGGCATCATAGCCTCAAATATCGATGAGCATATGAGTGAGTACATTAAAGGGATTGTAAACAACACCAAAAGTTCAGACACCGGCTGCTGGTTGGCCAAGCAGTCACATGGGATTCTTGGACTACCAGAAAAAATCCACAGCCTGGATTGACTACAAAAATGCCTATGACACGATGAAACACACATGGATACTGAAAGGCATGGCCCTATACAAGGTCAGCAAAACACTAAGCCCTTTCATCAATAACTCGGCGGGCAAGTGGAAAACAAGTCTAAAAGCAAATTCCAGGAAAAAACACAAATAAACATCAAATGTAGCATATACCAAGGTGATGCGCTATTCCTAGTGCTGTTCTGCATATGTGTCAACTCCCTTAGCCAAAATCATTATTAATAGTGGATACGGATTGAGGTTCAAGAGTGGAACTAACATCAGCCATGTACTCTACGTGGACAATGTCAAGCTGTATGCCAAGAGTGAAAGGGACATTGACTCACTGATCCACCTAACTAAGATATACAGTTAGGCCTGGAAATAGTTGACGCAAGTTTTGTCATTTTGGCTTTTTTTTACCAAATAAATTCAAGTTACAGTTAAATAATGAATATGGTCTTAAAGTGCAGCTTTAATTTGAGTATATTCACATCCAAACTGGAAGAAGGGTTAAGGAATTACAGCTCTTTGATATGCGGTCCCTTCTTTTTCAAGGAATCAAAAGTATTTGGACACTTGACTCAAAAGCTGTTCATGGACAAGTGTGGGCTATCCTTTGTTGTTTTTCATCAATTAAGCAGGTAAAAGGCATGGAGTCGATTCCAGGTGTGGTATTTGCATTTGGAAGCTGTTACTGTGAACCCACAACATGTGGTCACAGGAGCTCTAAATTCAATTGAAACAGACCATCTATAGGCTGCAAAGAAAAACAAAAAACAAATATTTCTGGACCTAACTGTGTATATATAAATACACAATTGTGTTCTTGGCACTTTAGTGTTCCTTTAACGTGTTATAGTGGATGTAAGCTACTTACTATTTGAATAAATCATGTGATACATTTCCACAAAAAAAAGGTTACTCTACTAATTTAAATGGTTAGTATTGGTGGATAACTTGGATGTGTGTGTGTGTGTGTGTGTGTGTGTATATATACACACATACCAAAAGAGTTGTGGTGGGGAAAAAAGTGTGCAAACACAACTCAGCAAGCCAGTAACCAACCTCATACTGATGATTTGCATTAACAACGAAACAGCTGTCCATGAGTGGTTCACTGGCTTTGCTCCTCTTCCTGAGTTGTGTTTCAAAGCTGTTGTATACAGCAAACACATACTCCAAGGAATCCATGTATAAAGGGGAAATGAGGCAAAAATGTCTTCTTTGTTGAGCTCATTTGCATATGCCTACCCAGAATCCCTTGCAGTAGTGAGAGCACTGTTAAAGTGAGATTTCTGTGAGGAAAACAAGTCTTATGGCTTGACTGGTGTGTGTATTTGTGTTTAGCAATTTATTAACTATATATATATATATATAATGTTTAATACTTTGTTAAGAATCTTTGCAGGCAATGACTGCTTGAATCCTGGAATGCATGGGCATCACCAAATTCTTGATTTCCTCATGTGTGATTCTTTCCCACACCTTTACTTCAGCTTTCTTCAGTTATTGTTTGTCCGTGGGTCTTTCTGCCTTAAATTGGGCTCCCAGCAAACCAATCTGGCAAATCTCAACATGTAATAACTGAAATGGGTAAGCTCTCTGTTTGATCCTGTAACTTTTCAAAACCCTGTAAAACTTGTACATGGCGGAGAGGGGGCATCATAGGACATCACAGCTTACATTCACAGTTAAAATGCCATGCAGAAGTTGGAAAATAACAAAATGTCGTAATTTCTCATAATCCTTTTAGATTTTATTCATATTAAATCGTTTCATATATAAATATTTATAAAAAGATAATATATAATGAGTGTGGGTGCACTTAATATGAAAGAGGTAAGTTACAGTTGAATAGACATATAGCTCAAATTCTAGGTTTTGTTTTGGTTCAGAACTTGGACAATTGCCTCTGTCCTTAAGGGATTAATACATAATTGGAAAGAGATTTTGCATTTTTTTGCTATTTTCCTTTGGGAAAAAATGCTGTGCGCACTAAGTTGCTTTGCAAAGTTGTTAAGATAAGACAGTGTCTTGACACAATAGTCTTTTTCTAATTCCAAAAGTATTTTGACACATTAAGAAAAAGTATTGACGTGCTTTGACAGGAATTCATTTTTTTTTATTTTTTTTTATTTTAGTCCTCTACACAAACTGTGAGGTCTTTTGCTTGTATGGGTAGCTAACTATTGTCATCATATTGTCTGACAATCCAAAAAAATAGTGGGTGACAGGCCGGTTCAGTAATACAATGTACATTCCAGATCTCATTGTAATCTGATTTTCCTTATTTTTAAGATTGTGATCTCTATGGTTAACTCTGCATTGTCCACATTGGGGTATCTGGGTAAATTAACTCATATTAACTTATAGTAATGCAATCAGCCATTTTTTGTAAATTTAGGTAAAAATAAATTTAAGATTAACAATTTTCTTTTCTTTACCTTTGTTTAGAGTAAGAAAAACACATATGTGGAATTCTAGTCTACAGATGTTGTTTTAGCATTTTTTAAGGGGACACTACATCTCAGTGGATTGCGTAAAGTTTGCCCGTAAACTTGAAAACGAAAAAAGCTATATACAACATCGCATATGTCTCTCCTGTCCTTACAACATGTTATTCTTTAATTTGGTTAAAAAATTGCACACCTTCAAAGCTATGCTTTTTCTTAAACTTTGTAAAATTATAATTTTGAATGCACTATTTTGTCAAGACGAAACAAGCACATGTTAATGACAAAAACAAAAGAATAGCAATGAAAAACCACTCAAAAACTTTAAACATGGTGTTGTTTCAGAGAGTTTGTACGATTTCCATCTTATTAATTGTTGGTGCATTGTATGGGGCCACATTAAGTAGAGTTACTGTTGTTTCTCTGAGATAACTCCTATGGCTAAAGAGTCCTGAAACAATTAACATGTGGGAGGTTTTCTGTGCTAATAATAAGATTTCTTTAAATATCAGTGTTCGTCCCAGAACACCAATAAGAAACCCATTTATTCCCTAAAACATTTAAGAACATAGCGAGGAATGATCATCTGTCCACGGGTTGCAGCTTTCAAAGTGTAGCATAATGTAAGCTTTACTTTGTCTAGTAGAAAATGTTCTGATTACTATTATCTCACAATGAGAACTTATCTCGAACAACTGTGACTGATTGCATGACAAAAGGCTAAAAATTAACCAAAAGCACTGAGAACTCACACCTAATTACCATTACATTTGATATAATGGTGCTCTCAGCAAGATATACAATATAAGGCTGGTAAAGTGAGAAAAAAAAAGTACGAAGAAACATTTAAAAAATCAATATTGTAAATTATTTTACTAGATGAAGGAACATGTAAATACTTGATCAAAGGTTTTAAGACAAATTTGCCTTTATAAGAACAAAAAATATGTACTTATTGTCAATAATGCATAACATTACCATCAGAATCAAGGACCATCATCGTTAGCTGTAGTGATTGAGAGCATAATAATCGGTATAAAGAAGAGAGAGCTTCTTCACAAGACCAAGGTTAAATAAAAACATATATATATATATATATATATATATATATATATATATATATATATATATATATATATATATATATATGGGCAATCTTAGCATCCTTGATTAGAAGAAAAGTTTACAGAACATTTGGCAGCCAATAGATCACCATGTATCTAAACACTATAAAGTGTTGTTAATTTTATTACATTAGCTAAAATCCGCACCGTTTAAGTGTTAGGCTAATAATTTCCATTAGCTTACCTAAAATATGTACGTATGTATGTCTGAGTTTGTGTTTGTGTGTCGGTGAAGGTTGTGTGTGGGCTGCTGAGAAAATAACTTAGCTGATGTTTGAAATGAAGTATGGTTAGTTTTGTCGGTGTAAAAAAAAAGTGTATTTGAGAAATGTATCTTGGTATTTGGTATAACAATGAATAGCATGTTAAGCTCTGTTAAAAATAAATAAAAATAAAGTTAAATTGCACATGGTAATTGAGCAAACAGGGATCCATAACAGCTGCTCTCTTTTTTTCTTTTGCAAGCTGTCTTTACATTTACCCCAATGAAAAATATGCATAATTAAATACATGCATGTTTCCATTGGGGGCATACATACTAGTGATGTTTTATTTATTGTATCTGTGCGATGGAGTGACCCTTTAATGTAATAGAGAAATTAAGTTTGTTAATATCTACCATCCCCCCCACCCTAACAAATCGACATTTATACGGGCTACATTTCTATATTGAGTTCACTGTCAGTGAGTGTCTAGCCTCCAGACAGACATATATACCCTTAAACCAACACATGTAGACGGTGGAGGTGTATTATCCTTTTAACCCCTTAAGGACCAAACTTCTGGAATAAAAGGGAATCATGACATGTCACTCATTTCATGTGTCCTTAAGGGGTTAAAATAAAAAAAACAAAATTTTAACGTAAAGGGAAAGTCCAGTGCCAGGAAAACGGACACTGCAGGTCCGCTCTCCCTCCCACCCCCCAATCCCCGGTTGCTGAAGGGGTGAAAACCCCTTCAGTAACTTACCAGAGGCAGCGACATGTCCCTCGTCGCTGCTTCTTCCGCCGCCGCTGCTCCTCCTCTGTATTACGTCGCCCGGTGGGCGAGACTGATCCCGCCCACCGTCCGGGGAGACCTAATGCGCATGTCCCTCGTCGCTGCTTCTTCCGCCGCCACCGCTCCTCCTCTGTGTTACGTCGGCCGGTGGGCGAGACTGATCCCGCACCTGTGCATTAGAGCTCCCCATAGGAAAGCATTGAAAATGCTTTTCAATGCTTTTCCATGGGGAACTGAGCGACGCTGGAGGTCCTCACACAGCGTGAGGACGTCCAACAACGCTCTAAAACAGGTTTTCTGTGCTATGAAGGAGGAAGTGCCCTCTAGTGGCTGTCTAATAGAAAGCCACTAGAGGTGGCATGATATGCCGACATTAAAGCATTTGGAATAAAAAACTGTGTTCTTAACGCTATTGTGTATCTCTGCCTTAAGGCTACTGTCTGCCCCCACCAAAAGTGTTTAAAAAACATTTAAACATTTACCTTATTTGTGCTTGTTCCATCTCTGCTATCTCCTTAGCAAAGGGGATAAACCTAATGCGCATGCTTGGCGAACGCTACTCACACATTAGGCCTGTCCCATAGAAAAGTATTTAAGTAACCCTTTCCTATGGAGTATTTGAATATGCTGGACGTCTTGTGTCATTTCGTGGAGTTAAAAGTCTATAAAATAGCAAGAAGCATCTCTAGTGGCAATCTGGTAGACAGTTAAAAGAGGCAATATTAACCCTGCAATATAAACATTGCAATGTTGCAACACTACAATGTTTTCACTGCAGGGTTAAGGTGATAGGGACACTGCACCCAGACCACTGCAATGAGATGAAGAAGTCTGGGTGCCTATGTTGTGCCTTTAAATAGCATAATAAATTAAAATAAATAAACAGAGCATGCCAAAAGTAAAAACAGAGAAAAAAAAAAAGTTTTAACACCAGCACTACTTGACCTTCAGTAGATGCATTGCACAGGTTACCTTACTATGAACGGAACTGCAGCAAATTGAAAACCGCATTGAACAATTTAGGATAAAATATCCAGATTGTGACAATATCTGATGGTGAGAATTCTTCCACAGCCTGAATTTAGTCATAATGTTTTCATTTTGTTACAATTTAGATTTAAGTAAACAATTGTAAACTGTAAAAAATTGTATTTGAGCTGTACCAGTACTTGTCAAATCCAACTTTACTGCCTAACATTCTATTCAGATTACATCTTTTTTTTCACATGCGCACATAGGAACACAACAAACCTTCAGGATACATGGCTCTCCTTGAAGGACCTACAACCCGAGTATATGGACCTACAGGCCAAGGCAGTAAAGCACAAGCAATGCATGTTTCATACCAAGATGTTTTGTCAGGTTTTCTCACACTGCATACTCTATGTTTAATATTAGCACATTTGTTTCCCCTTTAACAATCCGAGTATATCTGACAGCTATAAGTCTCAAGCAAACAATTCAAAGTAAGGTCAAGGTCCAAAAAATAAATTCAGTCTCATATACCCTTAACACTAGAAGTATGTTGATAAATATCTAAAATATTAATGGTAGATTTACTCCAAATTGTTTATATTCTGAAGAATCTGGCCAAGGGAACATTTCCGTTTCCGTAGAAAGATTTTAAGATTTAACGATATCCTTCAATGTTTTTCTCTTCACGACTGTCACATTGAGAGGTTTTTAATGGAACAAAAAGTGCATGACCCATTAATTAGCTTAGGGTCAAACAAAAAAAATATGTAGCAAAATATTCCATCCTACTGCAGTTAAAACATTTGTTTTCACATTGGTTTGCAGTTGCAGTCCATCTCAACATAGCATTGCGGTGATAGTACATCACAGGGCAAACTCTATATGGAGTCCTTCTGGGCCAGTTGTAGCCAAACAGTACTTAGTGACTAGGTTGGTGTAAGGACAAGGGTGAGCCAAAAACCAATAATAACTGGGAGCAGGTTTATTCAGTGCCATTTATAGATTAAATTAATTTCCTTCATTGTTCTTCCCTTTCCTTGTCCTATCGCCCTTCCTTTATTCATTTGCTCCTTTTCTATCCACCACTAATTTAACAATAAAGGGCATCATAGGAAACATAGTCCTAAAAGAGAAACTAGGAGAATGGGGCTGTTAGTAATGATACAATTAGTAGATAAATAAAATGTGTTGGATGTGGGGTAAAATGTAAGTTGAACATTTAAATAACTGATTGCATCATAGATTTCTATACCATCATGTAAATTACTTTCTATTTTGATTTGTACAAAATATTGATTTCATACAAGCAGAGGCCAAAACAGGTTTGTGAAATACACTTCCTAAATTACTTTACATTTTTAGGAAGTGACTTTCTTAAACACATACATGTGTTGTTAGGGTTTAACTTCCTCTTCTTTGTCGTAAGGTACCATATTATGGTGTGCATCAAAAGACAGAGGTCACCCTGTGGCAGGGAGAACATTTTAAGAATCTTCTTCACTATCATTTCAATTTAGGGTGGCTGCCTGCTACCTAAAAGTGCATGACAAATCAGACACAATGAGAACCACAAAGGACAGACTTTCCAAAATAGAATTATTTTGGGAAGTGAGGGGAGGGAATGGTGAGGAAAATGAAGGGAAGGAGTATGAGAATAGGACCTGAATTTTTAGGAGGGATAGAAGGAAGAGAGACCTAAAGTACCCGAATCCTGCGAGTATGTGAAACAGCAGAAAAAGGATCTGAATTTCTGAAGGAATATAGAGCTAGGTATATAATGACTTATGAAGGATGGGGCTAGCCTCATTACTGAATATGGGGATCAAATATACTACAGATCCTCAACACATTCCTTTGTGCCATAATTTGTTATAGAATACAAGATATGTAGCAAGCCCACCCACAGACGACGTGACATTTGTGCATGGTCGTGGCTCATTGTTGATTCATGGTCTTAATGTGTACATCTCCCACGCGGTTTTAAGTTTCTGTTTTCCTGCTAGAGAGCTTGCACTTACATCTTCTTTCAGTGCAATATGAAGGGTCACTTCCCAGGTGCACTCACTCTATGTTTTAAGGGCACTTTACCTTATCAGTTCAAAGTGTTTTTTTAGCAGCTAGCAGATACACATTTTATTCTGCCAGCTATTTCAGTAATAAGGCACAATCTGATAGCATCATAATAATGGCCGAGGCAGTGTTTAGAAGAAATCTAAAAAGAGAAACCTTCCTTTTCATGCACGTTACATTATAGAATAAGTGGTAAGTGCAAAATCTGTTCAGCCAACAAATGAATAAAATGTTTACAATAAGCAAACATGTTTGGGGATACAATATGCTTTGCTCTTGTAATTGAAGTGTATGTTCAAATATCGAATGCAGTTGAGGTTAATACTGTAAACATTATTATGTGGATCACGCGTCCTCAAGAGATTGTTACCTTTTAACAGCTCCTTACTTTGTGGCATCTATGCTACAGAAGCTATGGTTTTTATTTTTTATGAAGTGAGCACAGATCCTCTTGGGGAGTTACCTGAATCAACGTTCTTTAAATCTCAAGTATGAAAACAAAAGCATAACAAAATCCTTAATCCCCTCCACCCACATACGAAGCACTTCTAAACGTCATGTTTTCATGCATTTTGGTCTTTTTTACACTGCTCTAAAACATATCGAGATATATTTAATAATGTTCTGGATTCATTCACATTCCTTAACATGTTTTGAATGATTTTTCCTTTAATGGGTATAACAATTATAATTAGTAAATGAGGAGATTAAACATAGTGTAAATACTTTGCATATTGGATTAGCAATTTCGCAAAGACCATATTTGTGCACAGTTATATCAGGAAATATTAAAGTCACAGTACAGTCTCCTGACAGTCTACAGATACTAAAGATAATGTTGGTTCTAACACTTTGGAATTTCTCTAATACAGATTAATTACATTCTAGCACTTACGCAAACTGAAAGCAAAGGGGATAAAGGTCACCAGCCTCTCATGCAGTGTTAGTTTCCCCTGAGGCCCAGATGTATTTAATTTCACAGTTCGTATATCGGCAAGTTTGCGCTAACACTGAGAAGACAAAAGTGTCAATTTTCACCAGAGCATATTTAGATTCAATAGTTCAGATTCCTTCAATTTCGTTTGACCACCATGGTTATGAATTGTTCATTGATTCTCAATGGGTGGCACGGTACTCATGGAACAATGTTCCCACAATGCTGAGTCAAACAGAAGTTGACTTAAAGTCATAAAAAGCAAGCTAAAATACCTTAATGGCATCCATGTGTTATCCCATTGTACAGCGCTACGGAATCTGATGGCGCTCTATAAATAATTAAATAATAATAATAATAATAATTTACTGACAAGATTTGGAATTAATACATAGTGAAAGAAGCTTTAAATATTTTTCAAAAATAAAGGGACACTCCTCTGCCAAATACAAAATAAATAAAAATCACTGATATACTTGATTTACTTGATATACCCCCAAATTAAAACTTGCATGTATTTATTTATGCATTTTTTCATTGGAGTTATTTAAATTTAACAGCTTACAAAAACTAAAGATCTCTTGTCTGAAGCCTTAGCAAGCCCTCCCCTTCTAACCCTGCCCAGAATTTCTGTGGCTGTCCAATCACAGACTTCCCATTGTAGCTAACCAAACCAAGAAGGAACAGGAACTGTTATTTGCCTGAAAAGACAGGGAGTGTAATCAGAGTAATTTATAAAAGTGTAAATTTCTATTGAAATCTGCATTTTTTTCCACTTTGGAGGTTCGGAGTGTCTCTTTAATAACTGGGAAAAGAGGCACTTGTTCACTAAACAATTAGTTGTCATAGGCTCAGAAACAAGATCCAAAATATAGGCTACAATGTCCAAGCTGGAAAAACGTTTGATTAGCTATCTGAAACATTTTTATCAGCTCCACTCTTAGGGTGAAAATGTGCAATTTGATTGTCAACTAACAATAATGCACATTTAATATTTCAGATCACTTGATATCTTGCTGTAATTCACTTTGGTATATATCTCCTATGGTGAGAGGGGGCTTTGCCCTATCCTTCTCAAATGTGAAATGTTCCATCTGTTAATCCCATAACCCCAAAGTCACATTTGGTTATATCAAAAAACAGACTGAGTGCATATTGATAAATATATGTAGAGAATCACATTTAGTGTAAAAGGAAACTTTGAAAACTCTATTTAAAACCAGCGATGCATGGAAAATACTGTAGGTCTTTATTGAGTCTGTCTGTTTCATCACTGATCTTGTTATGGGAGATGTTTATTGAATTGAATACACAATTGTTGCTTTTGATACAGTAAAATACAGGATAATTTGATGATATTCAAGGGGGTGGTTGGAGAGCCTTTAACCCCTTAAGGACCAAACTTCTATAATAAAAGGGAATCATGACATGTCACACATGTCATGTGTCCTTAAGGGGTTGAAGG
The DNA here is from genome assembly GCF_036172605.1 of Pelobates fuscus. Taxonomy (NCBI): domain Eukaryota; kingdom Metazoa; phylum Chordata; class Amphibia; order Anura; family Pelobatidae; genus Pelobates; species Pelobates fuscus. The sequence continues at coordinate 180,165,014 of NC_086318.1, read as the reverse complement.
GAGTCCTGAAAATAACAATAGTATATTAAAAACTGGATTGCATAATGTAGGCTAACATTGTCAAGCTGCGTGTTTGTAAATTCTGAGAAATAAAATCTAATTATATGAATACATACTGTTACTTCTATCCTGAAAATTAGCATCTACGTATATGTAATATGCATATATTAATAATGAAATAAAAAGAGTTATAGGAGATTTCCATTGTTTAATTAAAATAGAGTAATTTTAAAAAAATGAGAAGGGTCCTCTTTAAAAGAGCTTGATCTATCAAAATTAAATTAAATTAAAAATTGTAATTTAAAAACTATTATTTTTTATTTGTTTATTTATTTATTTGAAGATAGCACATTAATATATATATATATATATTAATGTGCTATCTTCAAATATTCATATTTGTCTTACAGTATTCAAGTTATAAAATATCTAATACAATTAAGTTTATGTCTTAAAGAGTAAATATAACACATACATACATACAAATATATATTGAACTTGAATACTGTAAGACAAATATGCAGTACAGTGAGTACCGCAGTTAAAGTCTCCATAAGGTTACTTCAATCAGGGTTATTTTTGGACAGGTAATGAAGCTAGTTTCCTCCAAAGTCTATTTTAAGCAAAACAGCAGAACAGATCTCACACCACAGTTTAATTTTATAGCAATTGGAAAAGCCTAAGGAATGCTGGCACCGGAGCTGTATTTTCAAGCCATGATTCCACTGCAGCACAACTGTACAATCGCAGGATCTCATCATCGTTTTGGACATTAACAGAAGCATTTTGCTGCAGTAGAACTAGCTGACCAGTGAAGTTATTAGCATCCAACAATTACATCATGGGAAAATATGCCTATGTATGGAGTTTACAAAACATGGTAAATGTGGAATGATGATTAAACGTTTCTCTAAGTTTATGAGAAACCATTTGATGTAAATGTGACAGACACAAAGGAATTACTATGAAGTACAGAGACCATACAAATTACCAGGGCAAGTGGCTAAACACAAGTTTAAAAGGAATATTTTGCTACAAATATTTGCTAAATCTAGTTCTTACCCAAACTGATTGTTTTCAGAGGAATTATTGAGCATATTCCATTATGTCATTTGTAGTTAGGCAACTACATCATTAAAAAATAACTATAACAAAAACAAATAAACCTGCTTTGGTATGTAGCATGTCTTAGCTTACCAAGTAACTTTATCCATGCATCTATTGCAGTCACTATGCATATTCACTGCAGAGTTGGAGTTTATTACACCCACAGACTTCTATCCTAAATCTGCCAGATGGTGGTGAATACCTATAATATCGGACCACTCCAGCTCCCTATAAGGCTGCAGACATTAACAACGAATACACTGAGGACATCCAACCTTTGTTCATGTCAAGTTGACATCTATTTATCAACTAATAATATATATTCTTTCATTGCTAGGAGCTCACAAAATTTTCACTTCACTTGCTGTTGAGCGGCATTCGGGTATACAACTTGTTTCTTTCCACTATTGTAGGGCAAGTTCCTTCTAAATGCTTGTTAATGTCTAGCAGATGATTTAGATACATCACCTTGTTGATATATAGCTTTTGTGGCCAGTTATAGCTTTATTGTTATATTTTCATAAATGTGTATATTTTGTGTTCATCCTGATGTTATTGTCATTGTGAAGAGTTTTAATTTTAAATAGAACCATCAAGTATCAAGTACATGCTTTTCTCTTTATTTTTTAAGGGACACTATACTCAACAAGCAGCTTTATTTTAATGAAGCAGTTTTGGTGTATAGATTATGCTCCTGCATTCTCACTGCTCAATTCTCTGCCATTGAGGAATTAAATCTCTATGTTTATGCAGCCCTAGCCATGACTCCCTACATGTGACTTAGACATATTTCCTAAAAACATCCTGTAAAGAGTCATCTAATGTGTATACTTCCTTAATCGCAAATTCTGTTTAATTTCGATTTTCTTATCTTCTGCTCTTTTAATAGATTGCTAGACCCTTGAGGAGCCTCCTGCGTGTGATTAAAGTTCAATTTGTAGAGCAGTAGATAAAATATGCTAGAGTGAGTTAAGACCTAACTGAAAGTGAAAACATTTATGTTTTCATGCAGGCTGTGTCAGTCACAACCAGGAGAGGTGTGGCATAAATTAAACTAAATCTATTTAACTCCTAAATTGCAGTGAATTGAGCAGTGAAACTTCAGAGACATGATCTATACGCAAAACTGCTTCACTAAACTAAAGCTGTTTTGTTGACTATGGTGTCCCTTTAATTCTCATTTTTCAGCCCTATTTTTGTTGTATAGAGCCTTTCCAAACTAACACCATTAGTTCCCTTTCTGTACTAATATGATTCTCATTCTACCCCTTAATATGATAGAATAAGTGGGAGGTGAAGGAAACAATTGAACCCTCTAAACTAAAACGTTCATCAGAGGTCTTGGTGCTTGTCTAGGTGAAATACACATCTACATTGTAGCTAGCATTCCAAACTCCATACAGACCTAGTCATAGTAGTCAATGATCAATTCATCATGGAAATGAAGATGAGATGAGCTAACCCACACACAATAAAGGTATTATGTAAACATATATGGTTTATTATGTTATGGTTCAGTATCTGAAAAAAGGGGTTTACAAAGAACAGTATTTAGGTCTGAACAAGTATGAACTGGCACACAATTACCAATTATTATCTCTGTAAATTTTAATTCCAATACATTATAAACCAATAGAAAAAGTCTGCCTTGTTCTGATCTCATCTCCATTAGGATCTTACCAGTTTGTCAAGAAACAAAAAAATATAAATATTTCACAATGTGTCACAAAGATTTATTCTAGAGGTTAAGTCTGTTTTGTGTAAGGTTAAGTGCAGAGTTCCCATAAATGTACTGTATGTGCATTAGATGATGTATCCATCATCCATTCTCTATAAAGCAGTGTTCTTTTTTCCATTAATGGTCCTACTTTAGTGTTTATGTCTAAAATAATAGATGAGGGATAGTTCAGTAATAACTGTACTAACATATGCAGGTACTTTATACATGTATAGTAAAATGTCAATTAGAACTTTTTTATATAAATTGTTTTACCAGGAAGACCATATGGAGTGTTCTCTCATTTTCAAGTATGTCCTGATATAAATTAAATGTTTACATGCAATAGCACTTAACGCCTTGATTGAAAGCTATACATTAGCAAGACGATGCACACACAACCAAGTAAGATAAATATTGCTACTACCATTTTAAATGGCCTCCTCCATATGAATCCAAATGTTAAAATGCCTTTCCTTTAGGGCTCTCGGAGGAAGTTATATGGTTTTACTATTAAGGTTACAGGGTTAGTTGGCATCTGTGGACCCTCACTTATTATTACCAATTATCCACCACACTATTGATGTAGAACTATAGAGGAGCCATGTACCAATCCCCCTCCTCCCCACCCCCCGCTTGGCATCAGGTTTAGAATAGACAGCTACATGGCAGTTTCTTGGTATAGCAAGGATCTTGCAAATCACACATTTAAAGGTTTTTCTATAATTTGCCCATTGACAGCTTCTTGTTCCCATTGGGCCTCTTTTTGCTCTTTTCTTGACAACACTCTGATTGGCTGCTCCTTAACATCTAACCTTTCCACAGAGATTAATCAGCAATACTCTAGAAGCCAGTTGAAAAGTAAGAATAAGTATACTTGAAAATTAGAGAATTTTGTAAATAAACTAGAAAAGTAAGTGGGTTTGGATAATTCAGATAATATCACATTTTCCATTAAAGGGAATCGGTAAGTCAAACAACTTGGTTGGTTTAAAGTGAAAATAAGCTTTGTTTTTTCTTCACTACAGGTGTAGTAAAAATATACAGACTGTTTGTGATGAACAAATCAAACAAAAGCCATTTAACTCCTTAAGGACCAAACTTCTGGAATAAAAGGGAATCATGACATGTCACACATGTCATGTGTCCTTAAGGGGTTAAATAGCTCAACACAATAAATGCTTCAAGTGGTTTCCCCAAATTCAACTGAAAATGCCATTTTTAATGATTTCTCAATTCTCAAAATTATTCAACCCTCTGAATAGAATCTCTCACAACAGAACAAATGTGCAAAACAGGTGTCACACCGGATGCAACTAATCAACAGCTTCATTAGTTGCATCAGGTGTGCTTAAGCTAGAACACTTGAAATACTTCAACTGGCTAGAGGTTTGATGAGTGTCATGTTTGACTGCATGTTAGAAATATGTCAAAATAATGGTCCAGAAAGTCAACAGAAGAGATCATAGTCCTTTACAAACAAGGAACATGATACAATAAAATAGCCATGAATGTTCCTAGAGACACCTTTGAAAGCCCAAACGTTTGATAGAAAAAATAATAATCAATGTCCACGGGTATATGATAGATGAATGAATAAGAGCACTCGCTGGATTTTTCAAATAGTGTATTGAACACAAAGCAAAGGATCAACGTTTCAATCAACCGGTCTTTATCAAGATATGATAAAGATCTTGATAAAGACCGGTTGGTCGAAACATTTATCCTTTGTTTTGTGTTCAATACACTGTTTGAAAAATCCAGCGAGTGCTCTCATTCATTCATCTATATATTTATATATATAGTATGAGTTCAACGCAAAATATACAAATATTTGTGTAACAGTGGCTGAAACAAAGAATGAAATATAGATAGCAGAATCGATATTTCTGAAATACTATATTTGCTCTGTTGTTTGATAACTTTTCTTTAGCTGTCTTTGTACACATTTGTAAGTGAAATTATCGACTTTTAAATCTGTAACAAATAAGAATTGCAATTTTATAAACTCAACACAGTCATTAACGTGCCTTTAAAAAATGCTGCTCTCTGTTTTTCTACAACAGGACTAAAGTAGGATATATATAAAATAGTATTTTCTAACCATACATCGTACTGTTGTGAATTGCTGAATCAAAAGTATCAGTGTGCAAATTGCTTTTTGGCCTGAGGAGTTACTCTTCATTCTGTACAGCAAAATTGTGGAAATTTGCCATTCTGATAATTGGCAGTGGAAATCCTAATGTCACACACAATTATCATTTAAAGTCATTTACTGTAGTCCAGCAAATGTGCCAATTATGCATTATGGCACAGAGCTATTTACAAACTGTTTTTCTCACAGCTACTAAGTTGCATAATCTCACACACTCGCAATGCAACGTTGCATTATTCTTTATCAAGAAGGTTTCTTAATACTGATGTGTTATAGCACAATGCAACGTATGCAAAAACACACAGCATATTCTCTGTAATTCATTTATCCATTACTCTAAAACCTTGTCTTTAGACTGTCTACAAAAAAGAAAGAAAAGAAAAATAGTTACGTAACTAAAAATGAAATATATTCTGTAAATGTATATGTTCCTAAGGTGTAAATACTTTCTATTGCCGAGTTTCTAACTTATTTGATACATATGAAGCTTTACATAGAAACATAGAATGTGACGGCAGATAAGAACCATTTGGCCCATCTAGTCTGCCCAATTTTCTAAATACTTTAATTAGTCCCTGGCCTTATCTTATAGCTAGGATAGCCTTATGCCTATCCCATGCATGCTTAAACTCCTTCACTGTGTTACCATCTACCACTTCAGCTGGAAGGCTATTCCCTGCATCCACTACCCTCCCAGTAAAGTAATGCTTCTTGATATTATTTTTAAACCTCTGCATCTCTAATTTAAGACTGTGTCCTCTTGTTGTGGTAGTTTTTCTTCTTTTAAATATAGTCTCCTCTTTTACTGTGTTGATTCCCTTTTTGTATTTAAATGTTTCTATCGTATATGATGTTAAGATCATTTAAACTTTCCTGTTAAGTTTTACCTTGCAATCCACGAACCAGTGCTGGGATGCCTTTAATTTCATGTGTGTTACTCTTTTGAGTATGACCTACCCAAAGCCAGCATATCAGTGTCACAAAGCAGGTTTGCCTTGCTTGGGGAAGTGTTCCCAAACAGGACAAATTAAAGACTGCAACAGGAATAAGAGCGAACTAGAGGTGGGTTTTACAAAAGATTAACACACATGAAGTTAAAGGCATTCCAGCACTGGTTTGTGGATTGCAAGGTAAAACTTATGATATGATAGAAACATTTAAATACATAAAGGGAATCAACACAGTAAAGGAGGAGACTATATTTAAAAGAAGAAAAACTACCACAACACGAGGACATAGTCTTAAATTTGAGGGACAAAGGTTTAAAAATAATATCAGGAAGCATTACTTTACTGAGAGGGTAGTGGATGCATGGAAGCTGACGTGGTAGAGGTTAACACAGTAAAGGAGTTTAAGCATGCGTGGGATAGGCATAAGGCTATCCTAACTATAAGTTAAGGCCAGGGACTAATGAAAGTATTTAGAAAATTGGGCAGACTAGATGGGCCGAATGGTTCTTATCTGCCGTCACATTCTATGTTTCTATCTAAATTGCACATATTTGTATTCAGCAAAGCCTCATGAGTACAACAGTACCCCCATGTACAGGTTTTATGGTGTTTTGGAAAGTTACAGGGTCAAATATTGCATGTTTAATTTTTCAGTTTATACACATTGAAATTTGCCAGACTGGTTATGTTGCCTTTGAGACTATGTCATAGACCAGGAGTGAGAATTAAACTCATGATGGCATACCATTTGCAAAAGTATACAACTCAGTGTATTCAATATGGGGTATGTCCAGTCTTTTTTAGTAGCCACTTAGTCACAATATTTGTTTGTGTGTTAAGAATGCAAAAAAAACTATTATGAACGCTAAATTTGGCCAGTGTTTGTGACTAAGTGGCTACTAAAGAAGACTGAACATACCCCATTTCCAATACCTTGGGTTGTTTTCTTTTGCAAATGGTATGCCATTATGGGGGTAATTCTCATTCCTGGACTACCATACACTCTCAAAGGCAACATAACCAGTCTGGCAAATTTCAATGTGAAAAAACAGAAAAGCAAAACATCCTAAAACCTGTACATGGGGGTTACTGTTATACTCACAAATATTAGTGTTTCAAAACAGTAAAACATATCACAACAATGATATCATCAGTGAAAGTGCCGTTTATGTGTAAAAAAATGCAAAAAATGTCACTTTCACTGACAATATCATCACTGTGATACGTTTTACTGTTTTCAAACACTAATATTTGTATTCAGCAAAGTCTCACGAGTAAAACAGTAACCCCCATGTACAGGTTTTAGGATGTTTTGGAAAGTTACAGGATTAAATATAGTGCTAGCAAATTACATTTTCTGGACTTTCTGCCTGTGTTGTCAGGCATGTCCCTCAAATTATAATCAATAAAATTACTTAATTATGTAAAAATATTACATAAATATGCAGAATATGTAGAATTTAAATATATACATATTTATACATTTGTAGTCTTTGTGTATATTTATAAAGTTATTTATGTAATTATGTACATGGATATATTTATATTTTGTATTATTTTTATGTATTTATTTATATACATAGGTATATAATTTCATTCTAAGTGTATTTTGATATGAATATATATATATATATATATATATATATATATTCATATTAAAATACACTTAGAATGAAATTGCATATATGTACATAATTTATATTTTCTTAAATTATTTTTTCATTTGTTTTTATTTACTTATTATTTATTTTTTCTAATAATATATATATATATATATATTTACAAAATACACTTACTATGACATTATATATATATATATATATATAAGACATATATATATACATATATTATTAATTTTTAAATTTACTAATATATATGTTTTTTTTTATTTTACAGCAGCAGGGAGACTGCCTGTCAGTTTAGGCAGTCACCCTGCAGGCAGATGCATGGACGCCTATTCTGGCCATGTGACCGCTCTTTCAGAGTGATCATATGGCCTCGGGGACCTAATTTGCTGAGGGGGAACTGTTTGGGTTGTCAGGCAGTCCCCCCAAACCGGGAGCAACACCGATCGCCGGCGGGGGAACAGCAGGGATCGGGTAAGTGAATAGGACGGTAGGGACATTCTATGCCGCCCGCTGGCATTTAGAGACACCCCTTCAAGGACAGTATAGAACGCCCACCGTCCTTAAGGGGTAAATAAAATAAAATAATGTATACTATATTTAATAGCACTGAAATTTCCTGCTAACATCCTTTAACTTTTTTTATTTGCCCCCTCTTAATCTATTGTCAATCATTTCATTGTTACTATTTACCAATATCTTACACTATGTTGTTATATTACAACAATTATTTTCTTGCACAGATAATACATATTCTGCTGTTTACACTGTGTCTGAAAAATCCAAATCAAATTGTATGTCCCCAAAAATAACAGTCGGATAACTGACCTCAGCACTGCTGTTAGAGAAATATTTTCACAAAAAATAATGAAGAGAAACATGTTTCAAAACTAATAGCAAATGTTTTCTAAACAAACATTGTTGGAGTACAGTTTGCATCAAATACATTTCCTGTTTCCGTCAAGATTTTCAAAGTTATTGTCTACAAGTTGATAATAAATTCTGAAATTTGACTATGTCATATCAGTTTACTATTGTTAAAACCAAGCTACGCTGTGTGTAGCAAAATATGTCATGCAGTTTTAAGATAAGCAGTTTAAGTAAAAAAAATAATCAATAAAAAAAAAATATATATGTTTTCTCTATGCTGACTACCAGATGTAAAACTGATTCACATAGAGCTAAAATGGAGGCACCCAGCTGCAGAATAAACATGTTTGGATCAGAGTTAATTTTGTCGACTAACAATTTTATTCAAATTTTAGTCGACTAAAATTTTGGAGATTTATTAGAGTAAAGCTAGACTAAAACCAAAACAGTTCAGATGACTAAAATACGACTAAAACTAAAATATAATTTTAGTCAAAAGACTATGACTAAAACTAAATTGAAATTTGCCACCAAAATTAACACTGCACAAAGGTGCGGTTGAAGGGGCAAAAGAGACAGATCAGGGCTTGTGAGAGAGACAGCCAGAGGGGCTTGGGGGACACAAAGAGGCACAGAGGGGCTTGGGAAGGGGCAAAAGAGTCTTTTACTAAACCCATTAGATTTTAGTCATATCAACTAAAATGTTCAGTAGATTTAGTTGACTAAAATCTACTTGGGATTTAGTCGACTAAAACTAGACTAAAACCAAAACAATTCAGATGACTAAAATACAACTAAAACTAAATGGAAATTTGCCGTCAAAGTTAACACTGGTGTGGATTTCTACATTTAAAGGACCACTAATTCCCCCCAGCTCACTCCATATCAAACAAATGGTCTGGGTCCAGTCATCCAGGAGCATGATATTTTCCCTTTAACTGCTTTTTGAACCTTTTTAGCTATTTTGCTATTACTGGTAAAAAAAATATATATATATTTTTAAAGTAGTTTATTATTTAGTTTATATAATTTTAAAGACATAAAGATAAATACCTAGTGTAGGGGGTAGACAACCTTTCGAGCTCCAGATGTTGTGGACTATATTTCTGACAATGCTGGCAAACTATCTGAGAAGATACAGTCAACAAGCTTGCTTAACCCTGGCCTAGAGCTACACAAAATAAAGCAGATGTAGTAAAAACATCTTTCCTTGCGAATCTCTTTTCTATTTCGGATATCATTATATGCATCTATCTCCCTGCTTTCCTATGGACGTTCTGCGTGCTCAATGCAATTTTCGCATTGAGCGTCGGGGAAACACCTTTAACGGCTGTCAGAAAGACAGCCACTAGAGGCTGGATTAACCCTGCAATGTAAACATAGCAGTTTCTCTGAAGGGTTACATCTGAAGGGTTAACATTGAGCTGAAGTGGCCTGGGTGACTATAGTGGTCCTTTAATGCTCTGTCAGCATTATGGATATAAGAGCATTATTGGAGATGTAGTTCACAACATCTGGAGTGCCAAAGGCTTCCTACATCAAGTCTAATATTTTAATCTATCTGTATGTCTGTATCTTTCTATCATTTATCCTATGGATACATATGAAATCTTACTCATTTAAAGTTAGTTTTACCTATTTATCAAAATTATGCTACTTCATTGTCATTGCATAGAATTCCCTACTGATCAAAGTGTAAGGAATAATGTCACATTGGCCATAGTTACCAGCAGCGTAATGTTCCGCAAAGCTTGGTGTAATTGCACATAATAACCACTATCAGCCATTGAGTGATTACATCAGAATAGGGGAATATTTTAAAATACAAATTTAAGCTGCATTTACTTTAGATTTAAATCATGGAGAATGTATATTTATTAGAGAGCTATTTTTTCTTTTAACAATTTTTATATATTTTTGAGGATACATTTCAATACATTCTATCATTTTAATATCTATTTCCCTTAAGATCAGAATATGCATTTTGCTAAAAGTTCTATTCTATATTATTCATCTTTAAATTTCTAAAACATATTTGCAACTGGGAACAGAAATACAACCTCAATTCATATTTATAGCGGCACTTTCACTGTCTGGGTGGAGGGAGCAGGGCAGAGTTCTACTTACCTAGACCTGTCCCTTGTAGGTGCCACCACCTCCTCCTGGTGGATCTTATTCAGTGCATGGAGTCAACATTACTGTGCATGCCAATTCCCTGCAGCCGTTACTGGTAACGGCTGGGGAGTTGACACTTGTAGACGTCGGTAGTTCCTCTCAGTGTTTAGAAGTGTCAGGTGTAGGAAATATACAGATACAAAGTAGTCCCTCAGTAATTCTCTTGACTGTGTTGGAATTAATGACAAACATATCAATTTAAACAGCAACAAGAGGATAATGATTAAACAAGCTTACACTCTAGAAACAGTGGAGAAGAACACAGGAGAAAGAGCATATAAGAATTGAGGAGAGATAGCCAGGTATGAGTAAAAATGGACCGTGGAAACACTAATTCTATAAGGAAAGGTGGGGCAGACAGCTGTAAAGGTAGAAAAGGTCCAGGAAGATGATAAGCTTTTCTATAGAGATTTGTTTTGTGAGTTGGATGATGTAGGACAATCCGTAGGAATTGAGAAGACTTGTAGGTGCACATTTTCAATGTGTGTGCAAAACAGAGGACAAGTGGAAATCAGAGATCGAGAAGGGATACATTATGAATTAGGTTAGTAATCATTCAAATAGACAGCCCTGCAGAGTATGCTTCCAATTAAAGCTAATGCAGGCAGAGAGGCTCCTGCAGCCTTTCTCTCAGTAAGTACCCATCCCCAAAGAACTCTTCTACATCAAGCAATTTTTAAGAAGGTGCAGGTTTATGTAGTGCAACACAAAACAGAAACAGGGCAACATTAACACCTAATGAATTACCTGTGGCGTTTTGACCAATTTTGTGTCCCTAGGTGAATATAAACTTAGACCTAGAGACTGAGAGACTGAGCTGATTGAACCTTTGCTCTGTTTGAGCATTGAGGAAGATGGGAGAGACTTGTTAATCTGTTTCGTTTGTTTGTTTGTTTGTTTTTTATGTATGTTGGATTTGTGTTAGTTAATCTAAACTTTAACTTCTTGGACAGATACCCAACCACATTATGATACCTAGAAATTTATCCTAAGTCTGTTTCTTGAAATTTTAATTGAAGTGGTCTGTGTGCAGTGTCCCTGTTCCCCTTAGTCCTGCAATGTAAAATATTGCAATTTTTAAAAACTGCAATGTCTACATTGCAGTACTGAGACTGCATCTAGTGGCTGTCTAACAACCAGTCATTACTGGCGCTTCCTGGAGTTTCACACAGATTGACTCTGACAAACGTCGCTGGATGTCCTCACGCTCTGCCTAAGGACATCCAGCATCAGAGAAAACACCTTTATGTGCCGAAGGTCCGAGTAGTGTTAGTTTTTTTAAGTTGCTTCCCTATAAGTAGCATGAGCTCCTTTAATACTGCTTAAAGAAGCTATATCACGTACATAACATTTTGTGGGTGACACCAAGAGACTTAATGCTTTAGATTCACTAAACTCATTTAACCCAGAGTATTAGCAAATTTAAATCTGTATTGTAACATTTATAGTTCAAGTTTGACTATTTCATCTTAGTTTTGCCCATCATATAGTAATTATAAACAAAAACATAGGGGCATCAAATGGTACTTTAGACCAATTTGTAAAACATTACATTTTATGAGTTGTACACCTCAGTACACCTCAGTTGTAATTATGTTGTTTGAACACTACAAACCTTCTATATGGTAACCAGAATTTAATCTATTTGGTTCTTCTAAATCAATTGCCCACTGAGTATACTTCAGCTCCACCTAGAGTGTTTAGAGCAGTATTTCCCAAACCAGTCCTCAAGACCCACCAACAGTCCAGGTTTTTTCAGAATTCCCATTGGAATAAACAGATACATACATAAATCCTGGACAGTTGGTGGGCCACGAGGACTGGGAACCACAAGTACGTTTAGAGCATACACACAAGGATACATGTGAGGACTCAGGACTTAATATTTTCCATCGCTTTTATTGGGAAAAAACACATGTACACACCACAACAAGACTTCATACTCTATAAGACTTCATAGAATATTCTATTGTGCCAATAGCAAAACAAACAGTCCTAATTGTGTATTTATTGTTTCCTATATAGGGTTATGTCCTTTTCAAGAGTACCTTTGTGGTCAGGGTTAAACTTCTATATATTTGCATTTAAATTTGCTACAATCCTGTAAATTCTACGCAAACCATTGAATCATACTGAATCGCAGCTGAGAAAAAGACATATTAAAGATTAGACTTTATTCTAACAGAACACTTAAAGCATTTTATTAATAGATGTTCGGGGTCCTTGCACAGGTGGTATAAGGACTACATTTACTTTATCCATGCAATCTTTACAGTCAGGGGTAATTTTATTGGGATTATTTTGTCAGCAGGACTTTTTCAAGTTTTGAGTTGCTACTAAAACATCACCTGCTGCTCTCTGTTATTGACAGAAAGAGGTACTGTCTGTTCAGTTCTTAATTTGATGGAATTATTCTAAAACCTTCAAATTCAAAAGAAAAAATAAACTTTAATCAAAAGATACAGTACACTAGTGCTGACTAAACCCCTGAGCTGCCAGAAGTAATTATTTTCAGCTCACTGGTCTGTAGTGCCCAGAAATAGATGTGACAGATTCCTATTTTTATACTGAAATGAGAAATCTAATAAAAATGTAATTTTGTTAGTGGCATTTTATAACTCTTTTTGAGACTTAAAAAATATATGACTTGGTCCCAAAATATTCTCAACATTCCATAAAGCGTGAAACTTATAGGATGACCACATCATACGTGAAAATGCAAAGGTGACTGTGTATATGCGTGCAATTGTGCGTGCATGTGTGCATGCATGCGTGCGTGCATGTGTGTTATATTTTCTCAACTATCACAAATCCATCTTTTCAACTTTTCAACTGCTATTTTTTTATCTTAGTTATCATTATATATACAATGGGTGCAACATCATGCACTTTAATAAATACATGTACTCAGCCAAAATCATGCACACACCTAGTGGAAGGAGATCATAATTATTGACCTATTCCAGTATTTAAATGAAAATTCCGAACACTAGCGTTAGCAAGCTGAAATGCATTATTTGTGAAGAGTGTGTGCTCTTTTTCATTTTACAAAAAGTGCAAAGTAGTTGGCCTGAATTTTCTCAAACCTTATCTTTTTTAGAGAAAATTAGATGTTCGGTGGTGGCTCGTGAGACAGCAAGGCATATGTATATTGCCCTGCAAATGTCAGGATGTTGATGTTTTTTAGCTACAAGCTATTCATAAAAAGCAGTGGGCCTAAACACATTAGTTTACCACATCTAATTTTATAGGTGGATATTGGAAGTTAGCAGTTTGTCTACAGCTGTAACTTAAGTTACATTTCTAGAAACTTCTGCTTTACCCATGTGCACTTTGAAAAGCGTCACAGAAAGTTATAGGCACATTCTGGTTGATTGATTGGTTACTAACTTCCTTGTCTGGGCCGTGGCAGTTTAGTTAAATGTAAAACCTATTAATACAGCAACTTCATATGTATATATATATATATTTTTTATCTTTTCTTATTTTACACTCAGTTTTTGTACATTATTTTTAATGCATTATCTACGCAATGCATTAAAAATGACTGGGTCAGTGCCAACCATGAGTGACCCTTTAACTTACTAAAATCACCAAATGTATCCTTTCCCAACATTCTTATTAGTTCAAAGAATTCTGAAAATCTCAGGTTCTGAAATTTCTATTCAATTTACGGGTTGCTGATTTTTAAGAAGTATTTATAACATTCCAATATCAACCTCCATATTTAGTAATATTAACAATCCTTTTACATTTTGAATTTTATCAAAGAGATACTTTCCAATACATGCTTTTAGTATGTTTTTAAGGGACATTTTTCAGAGATGCAACTTTAATAATTAATGATATGGACGTGCTAGGAGTAACCTCAGTTTTACCTCCGTGTGTGTGTGTGAACCATCTAAGTAATAACCCGTTGAGTGATTTGTCCTGGCAGAGAGATGAAACCACACATTGTTATTAGCCATGTTTTAACGATCACAAGCTGTTATATATATAAAATGTTGTAAACACTACAATGACACATTCCAAAATGCATGTTATGTATTTTGAGAATAATTTTTGCAAGAACATACAGAGATTTCTGCTTGCTTTATTTATTTCAAAAATATGGGGAATGGAAAATTGGGAATTATAAATATCAGACTCACTCAGCAGTGATGGGGAATTAAACTTCTGTGTCCAAGTGTTTATTGTTGAAGCTCACATTTTTTATTGAAAAGCTTTGTATGAGTAATCAGACAATATCAAAATAATCTTTAACTGTACAGTATTATTTATGGGCGTTTCTTTAAGGAATTCTCTAATATTATAAAACTATATAACTATGACTAGATCCCAGAGATGTACCTCTTCATTTCTACCCTAAGGGAGAGTCCACAAAATGCACTTCCTAATATCAATCACTGTGTTTTTTTTATGTTACTGGCTGAGGTTGATGAGAATTACCCTGGGGCATTGGCTTTTCCAGCCCTGCCTTAAAATGAATTTATGATGTGCATGAAACAAGATGAGCTATGCAGCTTTTGTTTATGTATTAAAAATATCAAATGGCAATGTAGAATAATTATATATAATTTATATATGTATAAAAAAAAGTTGTTAATACAAGATTTTCTTGTTTATCGCTGCATAAACCTTACCTCACCTCTTGAAGTTCTAATATCAGCCAAATTTCTTGGCAGACAAATGTAAGCTCTTATTCACACATTTTACAAATAGCTGCACTGAGATTTTAGCCATAAAGGATACAGGGATATCTCTTCTGTGCGTTGATTAATGGATTCTATATAAAGGTACCATGTTGAACAAATGAGACATGCGTTCTTATAGTGTACTGGCTGTCAAGATACTGACACGGTCTAGAAATCTGAATTTGTTTTTGTGTTACATCACAATCTTGTTATATCTTCACCATAACAGTGTCTTTATGCTATATTGTTTGCTTAACTATCATTATTTTTTTCTCCCTTTCTCTCTGTGCCGTATTCTATACACTCAATGAACACATCATAGGGATATTATTATGCTGTTTATCTTGGCTTTCTTGTGATCCCCTATTTATATGGACATAATAATTCTGTTATAAGATAAAAAAAAAAAATAGGCAGTGATAGCAATTTTCTAAATAATAAGAACCAGGTTAACATTGGATCTTACACTATTAGTGGAAGAGATGTGACAAACACAGGTGCTCCTACCTCCAACAGCAGGTGTACAACAAACCAAAGCAGTCTAAATCCCATTTTGGAACACTGAAAGACTACTGAAACCACTTTTTTTTAACATGAAACAGCAAGTTTTGTTACATTCTAGACATGCATAAAATTAAGTTAATATATTCAGGCTTAACGAAAGGTAAAACGATAGGTATGTCAGCAGGTCGTCTATATCGAGTATGGAAGGTCATAATGTAAGCTGACAGTAAGTGTAGATCAGCAGCGTGTATACTGACATTCTAATGGGGCATTGGCATAAAAACAGTGCACATTAGCATTTCAAAAAATATAAACAGGCTTAAACTTTCCGATATGCCACATAGTTAAGAAAGTAAGTGCTTCTCAATCTAAAACAGAGTGTAGACCAGCTTAGTAGTTATAGTAGACATGGCTGAGTGAGAGGTAATGCTGGTCACATGAGGGGCTAAGCATACATTATAACAAGACTTACGAATTTTAATATTAGATTCCCTACATGTCTAGATATAGGCTCATGTTATTAGCGTGGGTGCAAATAGGGTTAGTGGTTGCGGTATGTTACGTGCAGGCTGTTATATTTTAATCGGGTACTATATAATGTTTTTTAAAGAGCAGTATGAGATCAGTTACTTCTGTGAATTGAAAGAGATGACAGGTAATTAGGGAAACCTCGGTAATCCTATTACATAGTTCCTATTTAGTATATGTAATCCTGAGATAGCATTACTGCTACATGTTTAAAAAGAATATATTTTGAAGACTGCCCTGGAATCTTACAGTACAGTAAAAATAGAAGTAACTACCGTATATACTCGAGTATAAGCCGACCCGAATATAAGTCGAGGCCCCTAATTTTACCCCAAAAAACTGGGAAAACTTATTGACTCAAGTATAAGACTAGGGTGAGAAATGCAGCAGCTACTGGTAAATCTCTAAATAAAATTAGATCCTAAAAAAATTATATTAATTGAATATTTATTTACAGTGTGTGTGTATGAGTGCAGTGTGTGTATGAGTGCAGTGTGTGTGTATGAGTGAAGTGTGTGTGTGTATGAGTGCAGTGTGTGTATGAGTGCAGTGTGTGTGTGTATGAGTGCAGTGTGTGTACGAGTGCAGTGTGTGTGTATGAGTGCAGTGTGTGTGTATGAGCGAAGAGTGTGTGTATGAGTGCAGTGTGTGAGTATGAGTGCAGTGTGTGTATGAGTGCAGTGTGTGTGTATGAGTGCAGTGTGTATGAGTGCAGTGTGTATATGAGTGCAGTGTGTGTATGAGTGCAGTGTGTGTATGAGTGCAGTGTGTATGAGTGCAGTGTGTATGAGTGCAGTGTGTATGAGTGCAGTGTGTGTGTATGAGTGCAGTGTGTGTGTATGAGTGCAGTGTGTATGAGTGCAGTGTGTATGAGTGCAGTGTGTGTATGAGTGCAGTGTGTATGAGTGCAGTGTGTGTGTATGAGTGCAGTGTGTGTGTATGAGTGCAGTGTGTGTATGAGTGCAGTGTGTGTGTATGAGTGCAGTGTGTGTATGAGTGCAGTGTGTATGAGTGCAGCGTGTGTATGAGTGCAGTGTGTGTATGAGTGCAGTGTGTATGTATGAATGCAGTGTGTGTATGAGTGCAGTGTGTATGAGTGCAGTGTGTGTGTATGAGTGCAGTGTGTGTGTATGAGTGCAGTGTGTGTGTATGAGTGCAGTGTGTGTATGAGTGCAGTGTGTATGAGTGCAGCGTGTGTATGAGTGCAGTGTGTGTGTGTATGAGTGCAGTGTGTGTATGAGTGCAGTGTGTGTGTATGAGTGCAGTGTGTGTATGAGTGCAGTGTGTGTGTATGAGTGCAGTGTGTGTATGAGTGGAGTGTGTGTGTATGAGTGCAGTGTGTGTGTATGAGTGCAGTGTGTATGAGTGCAGTGTGTGTGTATGAGTGCAGTGTGTATGAATGCAGTGTGTGTGTATGAGTGCAGTGTGTATGTGTGATGCAATGTGTGTGTATGAGTGCAGTGTGTGTGTGTGTGTGATGCAGTGTGTATGAGTGCAGTGTGTGTGTGTGTGTGATGCAGTGTGTGTATGAATGCAGTGTGTGTGTATGAATGCAGTGTTTGAGTGTGTGATGCAGAGCCTTGGTGGGGGTGGGCATTTTTATTATTTTTGTATTATTTTATTTTAATAGTTTTTTTGTTATATAAATTTTTTTAATTATTATTATTTTATTATTTATTTTTATTATTATTATTATTATTATAATTAATATTTGTATTCTTTTTTTCGTCCCCCTCCCTGCATAGTTCCTATTTACATAGTTCCTACTTAGTATATGTAATCCTGAGATAGCATTACTGCTGCATGTTTAAAAAGTTTATTGACTCAAGTATAAGACTAGGGTGAGAAATGCAGCAGCTACTGGTAAATCTCTAAATAAAATTAGATCCTAAAAAAATTATATTAATTGAATATTTATTTACAGTGTGTGTGTATGTGTATGAGTGCAGTGTGTGTATGAGTGCAGTGTGTGTGTATGAGTGAAGTGTGTGTGTGTGTGTATGAGTGCAGTGTGTGTATGAGTGCAGTGTGTGTGTGTATGAGTGCAGTGTGTGTACGAGTGCAGTGTGTGTGTATGAGTGCAGTGTGTGTGTATGAGCGAAGAGTGTGTGTATGAGTGCAGTGTGTGTATGAGTGCAGTGTGTGTGTATGAGTGCAGTGTGTATGAGTGCAGTGTGTATATGAGTGCAGTGTGTGTATGAGTGCAGTGTGTGTATGAGTGCAGTGTGTATGAGTGCAGTGTGTATGAGTGCAGTGTGTATGAGTGCAGTGTGTGTGTATGAGTGCAGTGTGTGTGTATGAGTGCAGTGTGTATGAGTGCAGTGTGTATGAGTGCAGTGTGTGTATGAGTGCAGTGTGTATGAGTGCAGTGTGTGTGTATGAGTGCAGTGTGTGTGTATGAGTGCAGTGTGTGTATGAGTGCAGTGTGTGTGTATGAGTGCAGTGTGTGTATGAGTGCAGTGTGTATGAGTGCAGCGTGTGTATGAGTGCAGTGTGTGTATGAGTGCAGTGTGTATGTATGAATGCAGTGTGTGTATGAGTGCAGTGTGTATGAGTGCAGTGTGTGTGTATGAGTGCAGTGTGTGTGTATGAGTGCAGTGTGTGTGTATGAGTGCAGTGTGTGTATGAGTGCAGTGTGTATGAGTGCAGCGTGTGTATGAGTGCAGTGTGTGTGTGTATGAGTGCAGTGTGTGTATGAGTGCAGTGTGTGTGTATGAGTGCAGTGTGTGTATGAGTGCAGTGTGTGTGTATGAGTGCAGTGTGTGTATGAGTGCAGTGTGTGTGTATGAGTGCAGTGTGTGTGTATGAGTGCAGTGTGTATGAGTGCAGTGTGTGTGTATGAGTGCAGTGTGTATGAATGCAGTGTGTGTGTATGAGTGCAGTGTGTATGTGTGATGCAATGTGTGTGTATGAGTGCAGTGTGTGTGTGTGTGTGTGATGCAGTGTGTATGAGTGCAGTGTGTGTGTGTGTGTGATGCAGTGTGTGTATGAATGCAGTGTGTGTGTATGAATGCAGTGTTTGAGTGTGTGATGCAGAGCCTTGGTGGGGGTGGGCATTTTTATTATTTTTGTATTATTTTATTTTAATAGTTTTTTTGTTATATAAATTTTTTTAATTATTATTATTTTATTATTTATTTTTATTATTATTATTATTATTATAATTAATATTTGTATTCTTTTTTTCGTCCCCCTCCCTGCATAGTTCCTATTTACATAGTTCCTATTTAGTATATGTAATCCTGAGATAGCATTACTGCTACATGTTTAAAAAGAATATATTTTGAAGACTGCCTTGGAATCTTACAGTACAGTAAAAATAGAAGTAACTACGGTAATTGTGTTTGTGATTTCTGCCAGTTAGGCATCTTGTGGGACATTTATCAAAATGTTCTGTACTAAAAAGTGTTGTATGAATGTTAAAGGCGAGGAATCACCAATGGAATGTGCTTATTGGTTCCACTGGTGTACGTGGTGATTGTCCTATGTTTAGTACTTTAGGCCACTTTTAAAACAGAACACTTTGATGAATCTCCCCTTTTGTTGTATTCTGTAGTCCAGTAAACATGGGAGTTAAGTATATAATGGAGT
The DNA here is from genome assembly GCF_036172605.1 of Pelobates fuscus. Taxonomy (NCBI): domain Eukaryota; kingdom Metazoa; phylum Chordata; class Amphibia; order Anura; family Pelobatidae; genus Pelobates; species Pelobates fuscus. Next base: position 180,145,098 of record NC_086318.1, on the reverse strand, counting down.
ATAGGTTGGGAAATGTATTAGTTACTGACTATCACACATATTATACTATGTACTATTAATCCTACTAAACAAGCACATAGTATGGTGACTAACAATATTTATCCATTATTTCCTCACGTGATTATTTTTCCGCTTACTATTATGAGCTATTTTTGTTTAGGTAACATACTAGGGAAAAGAAAGAATGCAGACTTATAGTCCACCTTAAATACACTGAATTATGCCCAATCACTTGTTATCTTGCAGAAACTGATAATATAACACAACTAGCTCACTAACAAATAGTGATTTCTGTCAGGAACTATTTTTCCTGGAATTTTTGTAACAAGTTATAGGACTCGATATATGCGCCCAGACCACTTCATCTCATTGAAGTGGTCTGGGTGCAGTGTCCCAGTCCCTTTAACCATGCAATTGTAATTATTGCAATTATTCAGAAACTGCAATAATTACCTTGCAGGGCTAACTCCACATTTAGTGGCTGTCCACCAGACAGCCACTAGAGGCACTTCCAGGTCCTTAGCGGACTTTAGGTCTGCTAAATGATGCTGGGCGTCCTCACGCTCTGCATGAGGACACCCAGAGTCAGCTATAATACCCCATTATGCTGGCGCATTAGGTCCCCCCATCGTCTGATGTCGGCAAAGGAGGAGCAGTAGTTGAACCTGATGATGCGCCGAAGGACCCTTTATCGGTTGCAGGGGGGGTGCAAGAGAGGTGGCAGAGGCACTATAGTACTATGAATACAACTTAGTTTCCCTTTAACTAAGTCCATATGCAGAGTTATGGTGCAATAGGCTGCAGTCTATTATATGTTATCGTAATTTTAAAAAAAGCTGGGGGTGAGGAATAAATACTAGTAATGCACTTGTTCTAATCACACACACAAACAAAAAACATGATAGAAGGTCATCTTCCTTGGGAAGTGAATTATTACTATTTAATATTATAATGTTTTTCTCATTGAATCTACACAAATGAAATGAACTATTTTGAGTTATTACACTATGGTTATTTTTTTTTTTATTTAAACTGTTACATTTCTTAACTTTCTTTTTAGCCTTTTAGCCTTCATTTTACACTTTTTCTGTCAACTACTTCTCCAGAACAGGTTTGAAACTGATAAGATATTTCCCTTTCTTTTACAGAACCCAAATGCATTTAATAATCTTGATCAAATTTAAGATTTAGGGAATCCATGTTGGTCTTTATACTGAAAAGCATATACATGGTTCTTAAGTTGGAGTTGTATTGTAGAGCAATATTCAGGATATCTATTGTTTTAAATACAGCAATCTATACTTACATTACATGAACTATCTCATTGTCATTATTTATTTCAGCCATGATGACTGATGAAGATAGCCTTGGCAGTGATGCAAGCATACCTTGTTCTTAATTATTTTACTCGTATAATTTATTTTCAAGTTATCTATACACCTTAATAAGAAGTTTCAAGTTAGCAGCTGCGTGTCATAGGCTTTACTGCTCATCTGACACTTCTTTGATATGTGATGCTTGGGTAACCTTTACATTTTAAAGTATTCTATATACGAGTCAGATTTCAATTAATCCACTTGTCTAATTGTTTATCGGTTCCATGTTCTACTATACAGTGAATTATTATGCTCGTCCACAAAGTCATACTATTTCACACAGACTCCTCACTGCGGTATTCTGATGAAACAGATTATCTAGAGGAGGATTAGTCTGAATTAAAGTTCTTATAAAGGTATTTGGATTCATTCGAGTCTTGCATCACCTTAATTTCTAGCGTGCACTATGTTAGGTAACCTTACAAATCTCAAAAAAATAAAGAATTTATTTGACAATTGTGAAATTAACCTAGGATAAGCTTAGCATTGCTATCTTTTAAAAAATCAACCTCATACAAAAATAATTTCAGGTCAGGTTTCTTTGTTGGAGGAGTATATGTTTGTTTTTTTTTTGTTTTTTTTTATATTTAATCTTTTTATTGTTTTGTAGTTTATACATCTTAATGATACATTTTGAAATAGCGAGTTAACAGGTTGCTAAGTATTTAGTTTCAAAATATTCCAAGAAGAATATAATAACAATTGTTATAAAGTTTAAACATATAAAAAGTACAATTTGGTTTAGAGAGACATCGTGTTGGTATGTAGATATCAATAAGAGTTTCGAGAAAAATATAATAATTAACAGTGACAGGTGAAAATAATAACACTATAAAGAAATAGTTAATGATATGCTCACAGGGTAAATTAGGATTATCCAATATTACGTTTGGTCTGGTTAACAGTCTGTTGTATCTTTGGACCAAATTCTTGGTTATATAACAGCATGTGAAAAATAAGCAACATCCTAACTATAGAAATTTGAGAGACAGTGGTGAGAATATGAAGTATATTACTTCTGTTTAACCTCATGATAACATATTCTATGAGTAATTAAGTGGGGGAATTGGAAATGGAAGGTGGAGGAATTGGAAGACCAAGTCTCGTTTTGCGGTGGTTATTGTGTGTAAAGAGTATAGGAAGTGTTTTGAGTAAGTTAGTATGTGGTGAGAGTATCGTGTTGAAATGTTGGTGATTGTCTTTTCAAGTGACTAGTTATACGTAGTTGTGGTTCATATCAAGTCTTGTTGTGTTGTCTTGTGCTTTGGTATGTTAATATAATTAATTATTTCATGAATTATTTACCAGTTTGCATATTGAATGTGTTAAAATCTATGAGTGAGTAGTGTCTTATTTGATCTAGATATTTCATAATGTTTTATATTGTTCTATTCTCTTTTTCCAGTGAAGAGCACTGGGTAACAGATCTCGATGGGAGAACCGGGTCCAATGGACCAAAGAAGTTGACTCCAACTATACCGGGGGATGTGACCTAGGTTCGGGCACCGGTATGCTAGAAGTACTCCTCCCAGGTATGGCTTTTTATTTGGTAAGATGGAGTTAATTGCTGTTATAAGAATTCCAATGATTCCAGATAGAACGAAATTTAGTGAGTTTCCCTAGTTTAGCTGATGTGATTTCTTCCATCAATTTGATTTCCTCAACTCTCAGTACCCACTCCCGAATCGAAGGAGATTGGGGTTGTTTCCAATATTTAGGGAGGAGTTGTGAGGCTGCCATTGCGAGGTGACAGAACAAAGCGTGGTCTAGTTTTGTGAATTCTTTTGGTTTAAGAAGGAAGATATAGTGTTCTGGGATGCAGTCAAAGTTTTTTCGGTACATTAGTTGAATGATCGTGTGGATTCTCTTCCAGAATTTGTGTATTATTGGGCATTGCCACCAGATATGTGCGTGATTAGCTCTTGGAGTATTACATCTCCAACATAGGTCAGGAGCGTTGGGATAATATTTGTGTATAATAACTGGAGTGTTGTGCCAGCGGGTTAGTCTTTTGTAATTGCATTCTTGTGCGTGTGTAGATATAGATGATTTGTCGATGAAGGTAAAGGCCTGTTTCCATTGGTTGTTGTTTAGAGTAATTTGAAGTTCGTCTGTCCGTTTCTGAGTAAAGGTAGGAAAATTCTGTGCTTGAGCTTCTTTGAGGATGAGGTTCATAGTTGAGAGGGTTTTAATTTTAGGTGGATGTTCGGTACAAAGACGTTCAAATTCAGTAGGGGATCTGGTACCCGACTGTAAGAGCGAATTGGACTTGATGAAGTGTTTCATTTGTTCATAGAGAAAGAGCTGAACTCCAGAATGTTTGTCTGAGCCAGTGAGTTCTTGTAGAGATTTTAGTGTATTCTTTCTTGTTGCATCGCATAGTTTCAGGACTGGGCCTTTGTATTGCAGGCCCCACTGTTTCCCTGAGGAACCCTCAAGTAAGTAGGGATTTAAAGTTAGAGGATATATTGGCGACGGGTATGGTGCAATCTCTGTTTGTGACCTCAGTTTGAGCCAAATATGTAGCGATGTAGAGATCGTTGGGTGTCTGTTGAGTTTTCCCATTAGTTGATTGTCTATTTGCACCCAGGGAAGTATATGGAGTGGGACTTCTGAGAAGTTATTTTCCAGGTCAACCCATTGGAGCGTGTTGGAAGTTTTTGTCCATTCATAGAGCCTTTGTAGATGTGTCGCTCTGTAATAATTAGTTATGTCTGGTAGGTTCAAACCGCCTTGTTCTCGATTTTTAATTAATGTTTGGTAGGCTAGGCGCGGAGGTTTATGAGCCCATACGAATTTCAAAAATAAAGATTTGATAGTAGAGAAAAACTTGGACGGGATTTGTAATGGGATAGTTTGTAGTAGGTAGAGGATACGAGGAAGGATATTCATTTTAATAATATTTAAACGGCATAACAGTCCAAAGCAAGGTTTGTGCCATCTGGATAGATCTTTGGTGATAGAGTCAATCAAAGGTGGGAAGTTCACTGAATATATAGAATTCAATTTGTTTGGTATGTGTATTCCAAGATATTTAATGGAAGTCGTAGTCCATTGGAATGCAAAGTTGGACTTGATTTTTTTACAGATGGCGTTTGTCAGAAAGATTGGCATCAGGTCACATTTTGTGAGATTTGCTTGAAAAAATGAGAGTTTTCCATATTGTTGCATTTCAGCTATAATGTTAGGAATAGTTTTGTGTGGATCCAATATTGTGAAGAGGAGGTCGTCTGCGAATGCTGTAATTTTGTAATTTTGGTTTTTAATTTGAATTCCCTTTATCGATTTATTGTCACGAATGCCTTGTAGGAAGGGCTCCAGCACCAGTATAAATAGGAGCGGCGATAAGGGGCATCCTTGTCTTGTGCCATTTGAGATCTTTACTGGGTCTGATAGTTGCCCATTGATTCTTAGTTTCGCAGTGGGTTTCGAGTAAATTGTATCAATCCATTCCAGCCATCTGGGACCAAAATTAAGATAATTCAAGATGTGTTTCAGTAACGTCCAATTGACTCTATCAAAAGCCTTTTCGGCGTCGATGGCTAGTAGGGCACTCTGGGTCTTGTGTATTTGGGCCCAATGAATAATATTTATGATTTTCGTAGTATTATTTTTAGCTTCTCTTCCAGGAACAAAACCAGCTTGGTCTGGATGTATTAGTGACGGCATAAATGGTTTGAGCCTAGTAGCCATGATCTTTGTCAGGATTTTTAAGTCAATATTGATTAGTGAGATAGGTCTGTAATTCCCACATAAAGTCGTGTCTTTTCCAGGTTTAGGTATAATGGATATGATCGCTTCGAGCGCTGATCCTGGTATAGAGGATGAGAGTTGTTTCATATTGTACGCATTGACAAATGGTTGTGCCAATATGGAAGATAATTCCTTATAATATTTCCCGGTATAACCGTCAGGGCCCGGACTTTTGCCCAGAGGCAAAGCCCTTACAGTAGCCATGAATTCTTCTGTTGTTAGTGGATTGTCTAAAAATGTAATTTCGTTTATAGGAATAGTGCGTTTAATTCTGGGCTTTAAAAACTCTATTATCTCTTCAGATGTTGGTTTTGTATTTGTGAGGTTGTAAAGTTGAGTATAAAATTTGTGGAAAGAAGATAGTATATCAGGCATGTGACATGTAAGGATTCCATCTTTTTTCTTAATCTCTGAGATGAAAGAGGATTGCCTTTCTGTTTGTAAAGATTTTGCTAGAAATTTGCCAGCTTTGCCGCTTTGAGTGTAATATATGTTTTTCGTTAAGGATAGTTTTTTCTTGGCATGGAGTTGTAGTATGGCCGATAACTCTGTTCGTTTACTGGAGAGCGTTTTGTGGTCATCCCATGAGAGAGTGGTTTTATGTTTGCTTTCTAAATATGAGATGTCTTTGGTGAGTTGTTCAATCTGTTTTTCTCTTTTTTTTTTAAGTGCAGCTGCTGATTTGATAAGTTCTCCTCTAATTACTGCTTTGTGGGCTTCCCAGGTCATGATAGGGGTAGTGTCAGGGCTCGTGTTTTCTAAGAAGTAGTTTGAAGCTGATTCTCGAATCTTATTTAGTGTCGTTTTGTCATTTAGAATGAGATCATTTAGCTTCCATTGGGAGAATGGAGTGGTTATGTTTGGTAGCGAAAGCGTTAATGTCATAGGGGCATGATCTGACCAAGTGATCGGGCCATAAGTAGCACCTTTAATTAGTGAGAGATATCTATGTTGCATAAAAATAGTGTCGATTCTGGAATAGGTGCCTGCAGGTGCGGAGTAGAAGGAGTAGTCTCTTTTGGTGGGATTAATAGATTTCCAACCATCATAGAGTTGGGCTTCATATAAAGAGTTTTTAATCAGAGATCTTGTTTGAGATTGATATTCTCTAGATTTAGATGTGGTGTCTAAAGATTCATCTAAAGTTATGTTCATATCTCCCCCCATTATGAGGATTCCTTCCCTGAATATGGAGAGTTTGCGTAATATTTTTTGGAGAGTAAGATTTTGCTTCTTGTTTGGCAGGTAGATATTTGCTAAAGTGACTTGGGTGTTACCAATTTTACCTTTAACAAATACAAATCTCCCCGAATCGTCTGCTAGGTGTTCCGGGAAGGTGAATTGTATATGTTGACTTAGAAGAATCGCCACTCCTCTGGACTTTGCCTCTGAATAATGACTATAGTAACCTAGAGGGTAGTCTTTATTACGGAGTTTAGGGGCAGAATTTTTCCTAAAGTGTGTTTCTTGTATATATATTATGTGTGCTTCGTGTCTTTTGAAGTCAGTGAGAGCAATAGATCTTTTTTCTGGAGAATTTAATCCCTTAGCATTTTGTGTGAGGATATTGACAGTAGTCATGGTCACCTCTGTGTGTATTGAATTTAAATTTCTTTGAGGGCAAGATTACTAAGAGTAAAAATAGGTCTGGTCGGGAGACTTGAGTTTATCTGAGCGAGGAAGAGGTTAACCGTCTGAATCAAAGGCAAATGTTGGAATCAGGTTTCTCCTGTGTGGAAAATGTTTAAGCAGTTTAAAGTGAAAGTGGTTATTGTGAGATAGATTGGAGGTGTGTTTGTTCTAGAAGTGTTTATCAGGTTTTTGTGTGATGGATTAGTCCTTGGTCTTCCAGATCCTGCAAACAGATTCTAGGGAACAAAACAGAAATATTGTGAAATTGTAGCACAGTTAGTACTGAGAATAGTTAAATAGTAAAACCAATAAACAATGTTGAAACATAACAATAATAACTAATTATTGATAAAAGAACTCAGAAGCCTGAATCTCTATTAACAACTTGTAAACAATAAGAGAGCCTCTTCAGGTAATAAAGGCTAATTATTCTGTATAGAGTTCTAAAGAAATTTAGATTACTCGCTAATCGAGGTTTCCAAGAAACCGAAGTTTCAGGGAAAAAGGGGAGGTAGAGGAGAAGGATTAGTCAGGAGAGAGGGGATGAGCAGGTAAGAGGGATGAGTAGGATTAGATGTCTGGAATAACGAAGATAGGAAAAGAGGCAGATAGGGGATAAGAGATGAGGAAGGGTTATAAGGTGAGAGGGTGAGAAATTAATCCCCTGAGGGAAATCTGGCACTATCTTGACGCAGAAGATAGAACCTAAAATGAATTGGGGTCGTGAACTTACACTTGAGCTGAGGACTCAATTTACTATCCTATAGTTTAAGTTATTGTAATGGAGAAGAAAGTATTTTATGTTGTAACCTCCCTTGCCTGGTGAGAAATGTTAGGGATATGGATCCTAATTGAGTAATGAGTATTTATCAGAGATAGATATTGTCTAGGTCATTGATTGGAGAAGGGTATTAACTTTGTTACCAAAATTTAAGCAAGTTTAGATTATGCCCACTGTAAATAAGGTAGTTTCGTCAAGACTAAGACTATATAAACAACGGAATTTTTTTTTTTTTTTTTATTTATTTATTTATTTATTTATTTATTTTTTATATATATATATATATATATATTTTTTTTTTTTTAGTTTTATTTATATAGTTCTAACTAAGTCACCAATGAGGTGTAGTAGATAGGTGTGACGGGATTTTATGCGTTTCGTGTCCTGCCCTGGGTAGTTCATAACCCAGATTGCGTATGGTAATAATAGGAATTTTTTTTTTGTGAAATGTAATATTAAGGATCATTATTCAGTTGTCTCACTTGCATATACGTTTAAGAATAAAGGGGGAGGAATGCTCCGGCTCTAATATGTAATATCCATAAAGTGGAGTAATGCTTTGGCCCACTGCCCGCTATGCGATAGTAAGTGGATGAGAGACGGTAACTTAAAAGGTACAGATGATGAACCGGAGGAGAGTTAAGGTGATTTGTGAAGGTAATTTGTCTGAAAATAGCGTCACGTTTCAGGGTAAGAGTTTATAGGAGATCAAGAGGGTTAATATTATCTATTATTTCGTATGTTTGTATGACGCATTTCCGAGTTTATCTAGAGAGTAGAGAAGATACTACAACGGAGGAAAAGTTAGTCATTCCTAATAGAACAGATTTGTAAACTTTCTGAATCTTATGTGGGGGAAAATTGTCATATATTTATTTTCCATTTGTGGGTTAACTGTATGTGTAGCATATTGTATATATAGATAGAAACCCATCAAAAATCCTTCCCAGTCAATATCCCGTATGGGCACCTACATTCTTAAACATTCTATGAACATTTTGTACAGATTGAAACTATATACTTTTTTTTGCTAAGTCTTAACTGTTTAACCTAGATTCATTTAGGCAAATATAGCGAGTTGTAAAAGATTATTATACGACCTGTGTGGATTGATTGCATTAATCTCTGCAAGGTGTCGACAGAAACAAATAAATATATAAATATTAGTCCCGAGAAATAAAGAAGGGAAAAAAAAAGTCTCTTGCAAGTTGTCGGTTAGTGGATACTTTCACCAGGTTTGGAGGTCGATATATTTCTTAGGGTAGCCGATTGAATACTTATGTTGAGAGGCTGTCTTTTAGACTTTGTCTTTGCGGAGTGCCTTCCACGGGAAGCTTGTTTAGTCTCTGGTCTGGAGACTGGAATCTCCTATCCTGTCTTCTTTTCCTTGCTGGCGTGAGCCATCTTTGTCTTTGGGAGGGTTGTAATAGCTCTTGATTCGGTGGAGGGGTATTCCAATCCATTACTGGAGTAATCGGCAGATCCAGGGCTCGTAGAAAAGGTAGAACATCGTTGAAAGTTGCGATGGAGTAGATTGTATTTTTTGCTGACACTATCAAAGCGAAGGGAAATCCCCAACGGTAACTTATGTTTCTTTGGCGTAATAGTTCAGTGATGGGCTTAAGGGCTCTCCTCGCTTGTAGAGTGTACCAAGAGAGATCAGGGTATATTTGGATTGGAGTGCCATGAAATAGGAGGGGTTGGCTTGTATCCCTCAGGGTCTTCACTATGTTATCTTTTACATTAAAATAGTGAAGCCTGCAAATTATATCTTTCGGGGCTTCTTGTGTTAGTCCTCTCGGACGTATTGATCTATGGGCTCTGTCTAATAGGATTGGATTATCTGTAGCATTTCCCAGTATTAAATTAAAAAGCTCCGTAAGAAGCCCTGTTATGTTTTCCCCTTGGGATTCCGGCATACCTCTGATCCTCAGGTTATTTCTCCGGCTCCTGTTATCGAGGTCGTCGATATGACGCTGAGTGGATGCCCAATTTAAAATTTGAGAATCTAATGTGGTCGAAATATTGGTAATTTGTGTTTGTATTAAATCCTTTTCTTCTTCCAGGTCTGTGACTCGGAGATTTAATTGCTGGATGCCGGTGTCCATCTTCTCCATTTTGGATTGAAAGGACGACTCCATTTTGTTTATCATTTGCTGGATGTCAGCTTTAGAAGGTAAGTAACAATTTGCTTTAAATCTATTTCCTCATGGTTGTCCACATGTTGGGAGCTATCGGAATAGCAAGGGCTACGAGGTTGTGAATCCGATGGGGAATCCGTTTCCAATATACTCGAGGCCGCAGCCGCGGCCTCGGATGAGCGATCTGGGTTCTCTTTAAAATAACGGGTTAGGGAGCCCGATTTTGTCGTCGGAGTCTTCCCTGGTATTCCCTGGGTATTGCTGTTCTTTTTGTGGTTACCCATTATTCGTTAAATTCTCCGATTGTATTGGATTGAGTTTGAGTCCGGAGCCGGAGGATTAATGTGCGTCCATTAAGTTTGCCGGTCGGCCACGCCCCATATGTTTGTTTTTTATTCCATTGAAATAATTTATGTAATAAACCTGTCCACTGCCGAGAAACATATGTATACATATAATAATTTACATATTTTGTAATATTAGTCCCACTATTAGTCACCTTGTATGAGGCCCCATGCCACCAGATTACTCCTTCTTGCCTTAACCATCAATACAGAGTGCAATGCAAACAGGATCTCCAACAGCACTCTGAAAATAGAAGTAGTCTCACAGCTGCTGGAGATCCAGCATGTCATTGCAGCTCCTGGAAGGTGGGGTGTGGGATCCAGTAGAACACATTAGCAGCACTACAAGTAGGATCTCCAGCAATGCTCGGAACATAGAGAGAGCATCTATATCCCCTTAAGGACACATGACGGAAATATTCCGTCATCATTCCCTTTTATTTCTGAAGTTGTGTCCTTAAGGGGATATTCAGCACTCGAGCAGAAGATCTCATTTGTGGTGCTGCTTCCTGGTTCATGATGTGATCACAGCTAATGCTGTGTTCTATAAGCTGCTCATAAGGACACATTTTGCAAACAAATTTAATTTGGAAGGATTCCAACAGTGAGTACATGCTGTTATGATATAGAGACATGGAGTTAGTTTTATGTATTTCATGTCTTAGGTAGAGAAAAAAAAAAACTATTCAATTGCTATGAATAATGGTGCAAGAAGCTCCCAATTTCTACCTGTCTTTACTCTGTTTAGGTACTGTTGAAGAAATCTGTAAAAATGACTGTAATTGTTGTCCTGTCTGGTACATTCTAGTGGAGGAATAACTCCTTAACTATTAAGTAACTAAGCACCCTTTTAACTTTCATTAACTTGTACAACTTCCTCTCATTTGCATTTTTTTTAATACTTTCATGAACAAAAAATAATGAAGCTAAATAGCAGAAGCTCCCTAGTGGTCACTAAACACTTTCCAAATAGATTAATTCTACTACTCTTTAATCCAAGCACATCAAGACTACACAACATCCCATGCAGAAGTTAATGGTAGATATATAGTGTTCTCAAAACACAGTAGAAGAAATAAAATTGGCTTACAAGAAACAAAAACATGTTTGAAAGAAATGGACATTCAAATGGGATTTAAATATAATTTGTATTTTTTATGAAACATTAATGCAGAATTTCTAGAAACCTTATCTTACATCTCCATATCACGTTAAAAATGGAGGGGGATATGTAGTCCTGGAGATGTTTTTAACTTCTTAGTACCAACCAAATGTCTAACTTTAAAATGAGAGTGGATTTTTTTTTTTTTTTTATGGTTTTCGGTTACAAACAGGTTACATTTTCAACAATTTTAACTTTGTCCAAGCATTAGGGGAAATATAGCACACAAATATCTGCCATATTAGGTTAGCTGTTCCTGATCTAGGCTCTGATAGTGTGTTTTTAAAAAGACACTATAGGCACCCAGACAACTTCAGCTCATTGTCCTGCTCTGGGTGCATTGTCCCTGTCCCCCTTAGTCCTGCAATGTAAAATATTGCAGTTCCGGAAGACAGCGCTTCTGGGAGTTTACCAGACTCTAGGTCCCTTAAATGACACTAAAAGTCTTGATGCATTGATTCAATTAGGTCCCCTGTTGGAGGAGGTGGAATGCTGACCCAGCGCCAAGGAACATTGGCACTGGAATCGGGTAAGTGATCCTTTTTGTTTTAACCCTTTATCTGTCGCAGCGGGGTAACGCCAAGGAGGGGGAGTACCACTAAGGAGGAGGGTACCGTCAAGGAGGGGGGTACCAGAGGACTCTATAGATCTCCTTTAAGGATGAATAAAATTGCTCCAAAAAGCTCATTTAAGCTAAGGATTACAAGCAAGCATTACGCATCGCTATCCACTGGTCATATCAACTACTGGTGTGATTGATAATCAATACAGAAATACTATTCTGTGAAAAGCAACTGCTAATTGACATTTCTGCAACATACACAGCCATCTGGGTATAAATTAGACATTATGCTATTCTCTTGTACAAATCCTTAACATGTCTGTCATAAAAAGATAGCAATACTATAAACCAAATAAAAACAAAATCAGAATATTCCGAAACAACAAGCTTTTTATGCACAAAATACGTGATTGTTTTTGTGCCAGGGAATTTAGGGTGGTACAATGGATTTTAGCAGTGCTAATACAAATTGTTAGAGATTGAGAAAAAAAATGCAGAATTTTCTGGTGGGTTGCTTATGGCCTCTGTAACTGACACTGCATTAATGGAATTCTGCTTCCATAGTTATATTCCTGTATTGTATTTTTCATTATTATCATGTTTATGTAGTTCTAGAAAACAGTGAAGAGGATATCCACCTTTTGTTCACTTTATACTTGCAGCACAAGGCATCCTATACTTTTGATTTTCTTATATGAAAGATCTAAGAATATTTGGAATTCAGAAATGAATATATAAATCTTTCCTCACCAGGGCAATCTTGAAACAGAATATTTGTCTGTATGTCTGTCTGACATCTGTCTGTCTTATCACGTAAGCTTTGACAGATATGCAATGCATTTCTGGCAATTATGGTGACTTCTAATTTTATGGAAGATGAAAAATGTAGACTATCAGTATGTAGTATTATGCTGGGTGACAATAATGAACCCCTACCACACTAAGCTGTTGCCACAAATAAAACATTACGTTCAGCATTTGAAGCAGAGTTCATCAATAATGATAATCAGAGATCATAGGCAGGCAACCTTTGACACTCCAGATGTCCAGATGTCGTGGACTACATCTCCTATAATGCTTTTTACAGCCATAATATTGACAAAGCATTGTGGGAGATGAAGTCCAAAACATCTGGAGTGCCGAAGGTTGCCTTTCCCTGCCATAGATGGTATGGCTGGAGCAGAGGCGTAACTAGAAACCACGGGGCCCAGGTGCAAAAATTGCCGTTGGTCCCCCGCCCGTACAGACATACATACAGACACACAGACAGACCTACATACACACAGACAAACATACACACACACATACAGACAGACAGACACACAGACAGACATACATACACACACATACAGAGATTCACACAGACACACATACCTTTCCCTGGGGTCCAGTGGCTCAGCCTAATGGGAGTCAGAGCTCCCACTCTGACTCCCTCCTCTCCTTCCTCTCGCGCGGCTCCCAGTGGTAGCAGGGAGGAAGTGACCAGGGCAGTACTTCCTCCCAGCGTCTGACATCATCAGAGGGGGCCGAGTTGCGCTGTTAAAGTGCTGACCGGGCCCCCTAGAAATTCATAGCAATTGGGTGGCCCTAACAGCATGGGCCACCTGATGGGCCCCTTCAATGCCGCCCCGGCGGTTGCATTACTTAGCCAGCGGGAACTACAACCGCAGGATTGATGCAGCTGCAACCCTTGCGACCGCGGTTGTTCCGCCACTGGGCTGGAGATTGGAGATTATCTCGGTATTGGGGAAAGGTGAATTTACTTGCTTTTTTTAATACAAAAAGTGGGAGGTACCTAAATCTAAGATCAAAAATGAACACTAAAATTCTGAATAAATATATTTTTTAATAATGTTGGAGTGTCCCTTTAATTAACTGATTTCACTCCAGCAGTACATTAATTCTACATACTGCCTGAGCCAGTCTTGTGCCATCTGAAGTTATATAGAAGTCTATTGGGTCCAAGAAATTATGGCAGATCTAGAAACTTTAAGTCACAGAACGTGCTAGCAACAATAATTTGTATCATTAATGTTCATAAATGAAAATGATATGATTTATATTAAATTTCACATATTGTAAACTTTTTAAATTATGAATTTAAATATTTTTATATAAATTATTTTGACATAATAAATTAAAAAACATTTTTTATAAAGAAAGTATGTTAGCATATATAACATGACTTATTTTCCTTATATAAAAAACATGTCAGTATTTAAATATAAAATGTCAAGATAAATAGGAGCTCAATAAAACATGTAGGAAAAATATAAATTTTCAGTTAGTTTCACTGAATATTATTTCAGATATTTCTTTTCACTAAACTTGCAAACAGAAAGCAAAAGCGTACATTCAGAGCAAATGCTTTTTTCATTTGATTAGAAGCTAACTTAATGAATTATGCTTGTATTAGCTGTATTAGAACAGATATAGTTTCTACTTTAATTCTTCATCAACAATTCCTACTATTTAAGAGAGTTCTACAATATTAATGTATGTATTAATCATGACTTTGACTAATCAAATATAATCTCATTTAAAAGTATACATCCTTTATAACTGTCTATACGAGAGGATAAACAAATGCTTCCAGGTAAACAGGTGCATTAATAAATTCTAAGAATAACATTATATTGTAGTTTAACAATCACAAGGGAAAGTGATATACTCCAAAGAGTACAGTAATTGAAAAAGAATGTTCTGCTTTTCAAACAAACATAATCAGTGGTTTGTGCAATGTGATATTTATTTTAATTTAGTCATTTGATAAGGGATACTGTATACCTGTTTATTACATCTAGGATATGCACGCATATAAATATTCATATTGATATATTATATTCATACACACACATACATGTGCATATTACATGATCTGCCTGTTTTTTCAACGGCTGGATGGTTATGTCATATGGGCTATTTTTCCCAGTAAAGAACAGTTATTAATGAACAGACCACAATTGTGCAGTCTGGGGGGCCTAATCTTTACCAGAAAGTGGCATACATGTCCCTGTGTGCCTGAGATTAGCAATCATTACACTACCAATGGACACGCTAACCACCAAAATAACTTAATTTGAATGAAGTCGCTTTGGTACATAGATCATGCCCCTGCAATGTCACTGCAGGCTAAGACTCACACAGCCTCACTGTAGCGTTCCTGAAAAAGGCAGGGAGTGGCTATGTGCAATGGGAGAGGTGTGGGGGGGAGACAGGGTACTCCTGGCAACATTTCCATTAAGGAATAGTTGTCTTGGTGCTTAGAGTGTATCTTTAAAGTTTAGTGTAGTGTACGGGCTAATGCCTATTGATAGTGCTTGTGTAGTATAGTGTGGGAGTTAATGTTTAGCGTACCAGTGTGGGTAGGGTGTAGGGTATCATACAGTCTACAGGTGGTCCATTTACTATCCCCAAAATGTGTAATGCATCATTAGATGTCCTCACACTACACTCAGGCACTACACTATAGGAGCTTGCTCAGGGCTATAGGAGCCTACAGAAACAGTTTCCAGGAAGTCTTGCTCTCAGTAGGCTGGTCTGTTTGATTGGCAGGCAGCTTGGCATCCCACTTCTTGGGATGCCAATGTTGGGGGTTATGATTGTGTTCCACAATTACATGCTTCTATCACTTCATAATTCCATACTCCTAACATTCAGTGATTCCATGGTCAAACATAATTACATGTTCTAACACTGGATTCTAACTTGAATTTGCGTTCAATATATATTTTGTCTTGACTAATATTTGCAGAGAATGCATAACATGTTTACCATACTATAATATCATTTTATCTTTGAATATGTGTACATTATACAAGTGTGAATGTGAGGAAAAGATTTTAAACACTCTTTTTCAAAAGACATGACTAAGACTCCTGATGGGAGTTGTGAATGTCAATAGTTGCTTGCACCTGATCCCTTGTTCTTATGCTATACCTAACATATCATGCAGCTAAGAAATATTTTTACAGTGCATTATACTGTAACATATATGAATGCACATTGTTTGAATTACTGTCTCTTTAAAAAAAAAATACATTATAATTGTAAATTATTTTTTTTTAGTCTTGCATATAAAGGTTTAGGAATTCACAATATTAACTTTATTTTTAACTATATTTTTCCTATGATTAATGCACTTCATAATTTGCTTTCAGCACCAGACACATCTTGGCCAAATGTTAACAGTCTCAGCATAAATCAGTCACAGATATATTTCTGGAGTCACTCTGTTAAATCTACTAAATTAGAAATTTTACTTTGATATATATCCATCAACAGATCTATAATTTCATTATATGCCTTGAACAAATGTGTTCGTTAAAAAAAAAAAAAAAAAAAAAAGACTTGAAACAGAATAAAGTATAATGAAAGGGATTGTTTAATTTAGGCTTGATAATTTCCTCATATCCAGCATTAATTTTAAAGGACAGTTACCATAAGTAAAATCTGAATCTCTATTTATAGATAATTTAATGTGGATCAGTGAATGTGTCAAAAATACAAAATGTGGGTATGCCTTCAAGCATTCATTAACCCCTTAAGGACCAGACTTTTTTTGCGATGTTGTACATTTGCGACCAGGCATCTTTTTGACACTTTTGTGGTGTTTGTGTTTAGCTGTAATTTTCCGCTCTCTCATTTACTGTTCCCATACAAATTATATATTGTTTTTTTCAGGACAAAAGGGGCTTTCTTTACATACCATTATTTTATATAATCTCATGTAATTTAATTTAAAAAAAATGAAAAAATATGATGAAAAATTGAAAAAAATACACGTTTTTTGAATTTTATGTGAAAAATCTTTTACTCATCTACAAAAGCGAATGAAAAAAAATGCTAAATAGATTCAAAATGTTGTCCTGAGTTCAAAAATACCCAGTGTTTACATGCTTTTTGCTATTTTTTTTGCATGTTATAGCGCTATAAGTACAAGTAGGATATTGCGGTTTCAAAACATACATTTTTAAAATGTATCAATAGTGACATTGTAACACTATTATCTGTCATAAATTGCTAAATAACAACCCACATGTACATATTTTTTTAAAAGTAGACAACCCAGGGTATTCAATATGGGGTATGTCCAGACTTTTTTAGTAGCCACTTAATCGCAAACACTGGCCAAAGTTAGCGTTCATATTTGTTTGTGTGTGAAAAAAGTAAAAAACTAAATTGAACGCTAATTTTGGCCAGTGTTTGTGACTAAGTGGTTACTAAAAAAGACTGGACATACCCCATTTGCAATACCTTGGGTTGTCTTCTTTTGCAAATGGTATGCCATCATGGGGGTAATTCTCATTCCTGGGCTACCATACGCTCTCAAAGGCAACGTAACCAACCTGGCCATTTTCAATGTAAAAATATTTGACCCATATATTTGACCCTGTAACTTTCAAAAACGCTATAAAACCTGTACATGGGGGGTCCTGTTCTACTCAGGAGACTTTGCTGAACACAAATATTAGTGTTTAAAAACTGGAAAATGTATCACAACAATTATATCATCAGTAAAAGTGCTGTTTGTGTGTGAAAAATGCAAAAAAAGTCACTTTCACTGACAATATCATCGCTGTGATATGTTTTACTGTTTTGAATCACTAATATTTGTGTTCAGCGAAGTCTCCCGAGTAAAACAGTACCCCCCATGTACAGGTTTTAGGGTGTCGTAGAACGTTACAGGGTAAAATACAGTGATAGCAAATTAAATTCTCTGTACTTTCGGCCTGGGTTGGCAGGCAGGTCCCTTAAATTGCAATCAATAAAATAACTTAATTATGTAAAAATATTACATAAATACGCACGTAGAATTTAAATATATATGCATATTTATATATTTGAAGTCTACGTGTATATTTATATAATTATTTATGTAATTTTGTATATGGACATATGAATAGTTTGCATTCTTTTTATTTATTTATATATACATAGATATATATACAATTTCATTCTAAGTGTATTTTGATATAAATATATATATATTAATATCAAAATACAGTTAGAATAAAATTTCGTATACATATATAATTTTTTTTTTATTATTATTATTTTAAATTTTTTAAATTTAATTTAAATTATTTATTATTCGTATTTTATAATAATATATATATACAATATATATAGTTATTATATATATTATATATATACGTGTGTAAATTAATTATAAGTGTATTTTTATATTAATATATGTACATATTAATATAAAAATACACTTAGCATGACATTATATATATGATATATAGACATATATTATATAGGTATAATATATGTCTATATATCATATATATACACATATATAATAATATTTCTTTTTTTATTAACTATAACTTTAAAAACAATTTTGATTTTACACTGATTTTACAGTTGCAGGGAGACTGCCTGTCAGCACAGACAGTCCCCCTGCAGGCAGAGACTAGGACACCTATTGTGACCATGTGGTCGCCCTGTGAGGCGATCACATGGCCACAGGGGTCCTAAACCGCCATGGGGAGACTGTCTGGGCTGCAGGCAGTCTCCCCACACCGGGAGCACCGCCGATCGCCGCCGGGGGAACGACGGCGATCGGGTAAGTACATTGGACGGTTAGGACGGTTCAGGACCGTCACCGGTCGGCAACGCAAAAATGCCGATGACGGTCCTGAACCGTCCTCCGTCCTTAAGGGGTTAACAATGATAGTTCAAAGACAATGGTAGTAATGCATAATAATAATAATATTAATTGATTCATTAATTAATAAGAACATTGTATTTTGACACACCTTTCGACATTTCAGATCGACAAAGAGTGCCACATTCATTTTAGGGGTGTAAATCTGTGTGTGGCCAGGGGTGGGAGGACTGTTCTAAGAACTTTTAAGAGACTTCATATTTATTATTTACTACTAACCAATTATGTAACTAAAATGTAATTCAGAACAAGAGCAGCATATAGCGCTATATAAATAATAAAATAATAATAATAATAATAATATCTTATTTACACAGTGTAAACACATTTTCTAAACACATTTATTGCATTTAAAGACAACTTACAGTGCATACCCTGTTTCCCCAAAAATAAGACATCCCCCGAAAATATGCCATAGCTTATTTTCAAGGTATGCTCGTAATATAAGCCCTACCCTGAAAATAAGCCCTAGTCGCTAGTTCACTAATCTATATTTGCAGGATTCCATTCTCGAGTACGCTAACCTATATTCAGGGAAGTTTCCCCAAACATAGATTCGCTGGATTCCATTCGCAAGTAAACTAATCTGTGTTCGGGAAGTTTCCGAAGGCAGACCTTCTTTCTAGCACATGGTTGCTACAGTTTTTCCCAGAAATAAGACATCCCCCAAAAATAAGCCCTAGTGCATATTTCAGTGTAAACATTTATATAAAACCCGATCTAGGGGGGTCTGCCTTGACGTTGGCAGGCGGGCATTCCCTCCAGTGGCCATTGAAGTAACTAAATTACCTCCATTTCTTTAAATATACATAGGGATTAAGGAGAGAGCGTAGGTAACTTTTTTCCTTTTGTTTTTACTGTGCACATCAGCTTTGTATTGGAGCTGATGTGCACTGTAGTCATTGCTGCCGCCCAGGAGTGATGGGAGTGAGCGCAGGACTTTTCTTTTTGTATTTATTTTTGGGAAAGACGGTATTATTTCTGTGGAGTTCTGATATCAATTCAGACACACCAAGAAAAATAAGAAACCAAGAAGTTCTTACAAAAGAGGCACCTTAGGATAACACAACAAATTTAAACAGGGCCAAAAACATCCAAAAAGACACAAAACTCCCTGTGACACTAATAAATCTCTCTCACAGAATGCTTTCATCATTTGTGTAATGTTGAGTTGATCACTTTCTCCAAGTGAGATAATTTTGGAGACAATCTCCGATTCTCAATGACTAATAACAATGCTTAGGAATAATGAGAGCTGTGGCATACAAATGATTATGATAAACGGATTTCATGGTACCTGTGTTGCCAACCTCATTGATAAAAATGTAACTGACATTTGCCAGGGCACAAATGTCTGCCTCTGAGTGGCCATGTTTAGAATTTAGTCTAAGGATAATCATTGAGCCATTATACAAAGCATTAAAATGTTATCCATATTATCCGTGTAATCAAATTATAACTTTGCCCTTTATAAAATTATTAGATTTTAAACTCCCCAGATCTGGTGGTAACTGTGCAATTCAAGAAGTAAATGTCAATAAGATCTGATATCTGTGCTCACTTCAGCTTTTACAAAAATGACTCATCCTTGTGACTGTCATAACAATATATATTTTTTTAAACACCAAAAATGTTCTTAATATATTTTCATTATTTTTTTTTCTTTTATGAGTTAAACTATTTAGCAATTTCTTTAAATATCCCAGTGTGCTAAACAGCTGTATGATGTAGCACAAATATGCATCACATGACATTTAGTCTCCTACTGCATAAGAACAGACAACATAATTTCCTCTACAATGTAAAAATAGGAAACATTTGCAGCACCGAGAAGCCTGCACTACAAATGTTCAACCATCAAGTCCCTAAACTGTATAGATGGCAAGTATCATGCATAAAAATCTGATTATACCACTTGCAGCTTTAGATGTGATATCTATTTGATTAATATTAATTAATAGTTATTGTGCAGAAAATATCCCATATAATGTATCAAATGCTTAGTTAAGGGGTGCATATATGTTCTTTTGGGGGGATAATTTTAAAGTTAATTTTACTTAATTATTATGGTTTTTGAGTGGTGGGGTATCTGTGGACATGATGTTAATTTTCTTGCAATATTTTAGAAAGTCTTTTAAATATTATCACACAAGTGAAATACAAATTGTAAATACCCTGCTTATAAACACAGAAAAGAGACTTAAAGGCATTCTCAACAAAGTAGCTTCAAATAAATGGCAGCAAAACATATACAATGTGGGCCTAATGCTACCGCTAACTACTGCAGTACATCTTTGCAATGTGTTACAGCACCTTATGAAAAAGTTGTATTTTGTACGAATAGGCATTTGAGTGCTCCCTTTCCTCAATTTGTTGCAATCAATTATACGATGTAAAACATTATTAGTATCAGATATACTATAATCCAGGGGTGGACAACCTTCTGCACTCCAGATGTTATGAACTACATCTCCCATGTAGGGTTGCGACCTTTTTTGGGGGGGAAATAACGGCCATACTCGTTTGCATAATTATTCATGCATGCGTGACATCACAATATGTAAATTTCAAGGAGTGACATAACAGAACCTTCTTTAAAATCACCAAAAAACTACTTACAGTTTAATTCTGCTGTAACAGTGATTGCTGCCAATGTCTCCCTGACTCACAGCACAGTGTCTTTAAGCCTCCCAGTGTATCAGTGTCCCCTAGTGTCTCAGTGTCCTCATGTCTCCCTTTGTCTGTCAGTGTCCCCATGTCTCCCAGTGCCCCCATGTCTCCCAGTGTCCCCTAGTATCTCAGTGTCCTCATGTCTCCCAGTGTCTCAGTGTCCCTATGTATCCCAGTGTTCCCTAGTGTCCACATGTCTCCCAATGTCCCTTAGTGTCTCAGTGTCCCCATGTATCCCAGTGTTCCTATGTATTCCAGTGTTCCCGAGTGTCTTAGTGTCCCCATGTCTCCCCTAGTGTCCCTATATCTCACCTAGTGTCTCAGTTTGCCTATGTATCCCAGTGTTCCCCAGTGTCCCCATGTCTCGCCTAGTGTCTCAGTGTCCTCACGTCTCCCATTGTCTGTCAGCATCCCCATGTCTCCCAGTGTCCCCTAGTATCTCAGTGTCCCCATGTCTCCCAGTGTCTCAGTGCCCCTATGTATCCCAGTGTTCCCTAGTGTCCACATGTCTCCAGGTGTCCCCTAGTGTCTAAGTGTCCCCATGTCTCCCAGTGTCTCAGTGTCCCTATGTATCCCAGTGTTCCCTAGTGTCCACATGTCTCCCAGTGTCCCCATGTCTCCCTGTGTCTCAGTGTCCTTATGTATCACAGTGTTCCCTAGTGTCCACATGTTTCCCAGTGTCCCCTAGTGTCTTAGTGTCCCCATGTCTCCCCTAGTGTTCCCATGTCTCACCTAGTGTCTCAGTGTCCTCATGTCTTCCTTAGTGTTTCAGTGTCCCCATGCCTCCCAGTGTCTCAGTGTCCCTATGTATCCCAGTGTTCCCTAGTGTTCCCATGTCTCACCTTGTGTCTCAGTGTCCCCATGTGTCTGTGTCCCCATGTGTCTGTGTCTCCCATAGTGCCCCTATGTCTCCCAGGATCCCCCAGTGTCCCCATGTCTCTGTGTACCCTAGTGTCCCCATGTGTCTGTGTCTCCCTTTAGTGTACCTTTCTCTCATGTGTCTCCCAGGATCCCCCAGTTTCCCCATGTCTCTGTGTTTCCTAGTGTCCCCATGTCTATGTGTCTCTGATCCCCCTGTGCCCCCTGTGTTACCTGTTACAGAATGCCTTTGTATCCACCCCGGCCCATCCCTCACTTAGCTGCTGGCTGGACTCTCAGAGTGAATTTGAAATTCAAGGTAAAAATTGTGTAAACTCACCCACTTCTCCTTTTATTAAGTAATTTATTTTTTTGGCCCTCTTTTTACAGGCCTACCAGAATGTTGTGGTTTCGGCACACAACAACTGTCTTACTTTTTTTCCCCCAACCAGAAATATATATATAATTTGACAGTATCCTTGTTCTTATTATGCATGACAATGATGCATGTCAATGGGTACATACATCTGCACTGGCCATTTGCAGCCATCATTACAATAACTGAACTGGGATGTGGAGCAGTATTTTATCCCAGTATGTATTCGAGATACTGAAGACCATTTATGAGCTTACCTATAATTAATAAATTATTTTATTTGACTATAAAATAACACAATATCATAAATCATTCTGTAACTATTAGACTTGAATCAGAAGTATCAAAAAAGGGTGCAAAAATGGGCCAATATGCATATACTATGTATACATTTCTCAGAAGTTTGGTTAGAGCATTTTCCAAACATATGGTTTACAGATTAAGTGAGAAAAAGTAACCAATACAGGGAAAACAGGATGAGCAGTAAAAGAAGAAACCTATAGTGACTGTCCACTAGTCATCAATCATTATTTTTTTCTCATCTATCTCTTTTTTTGGAGCCATGGTCCGAATTCAGAATTACTAATCAAAGTAAGCACGTTTGGTCATTGCTCAGCGCATTTGTTTAATTTTCAGGTACATTTCGGCTCAGAGTTCGAGAATTTGATTTGCCCATATTGGTACAAATTACAGTTTGAACCAAAACAAATCTACAAGTCTAGTAATTATACAATTCTGAACTTGACCAAAGGACCAAGATGTTTAAATGAAATTTTAAGTCTCTTCTCTACTCATACTGCTGATCCAGAACAACCTTTGCCCTCTGTGCTGTTGGCTGGCAGACAATTATAAGAAGTTTATTAGGTCAAAAGCAGGGACCCTGCTGGTTCACAGTTGGATGTCCTGTACATAATGAAGGTGAATAAGTGGCATTTTTTTTTTTTTTTGGTATTTCCTTGAAAAGTTTAGCATCTCATTTCCAGCCCTGACTTTTTATGAACCAAGAGCATATCTCCAAACATTGGGCCTTATGGAATTGGGACAGGATTTTCAGGAGGGCATCAGTTGTGATCACTGGTGGCATCCATAATAGGCAAGCTCACTGGAAAGTGTGCGGGTCCTCTCACTCAAAAGGCATGTCAACTTGGCTTCAAACATGGCAGCCTCCTGACTGGCCCACAACCTATAGGACCAAGCAGAGTGCCCTCTGCATAGTTGTAGTGCTCAATGCACAGCGTAGGTGTCTCTAATGATGCCCTCGCACACCAACGGGGAAGTTGCCTGGTGTTCCTGGATACAGGACATCAGAGAACTGCAAGAGGTCAGCATGTTTGAATGATTATGTGTACATTGTGCATGTGCCTTTACTAAAATTTGAAATACCTATTAGTTGCTGAAGTATTAATTCTCTTACCTTTATGTAGATGATTGCTTATTGTCACAGTAAGCACCATAGAGAGGTAGATCCTGAGACTGTTTGTGGTATTGTAACAAATAAAATACAAGATTTAAGGATGTCGTATAACATGCTGTATGCTTGTTGCAATATGCATGCTATTCTTTCAGTAGAAAATATTTACTCTTACTCTTTTATTTATTCCAACATATACTAACAATATGATGGGATTTCTTGACTATGATAAAGTATGCTGCATATTGTACCCTGTGGAGTTCTTTGTTTAATGTTAGCATAATGTTGCCATTGTTGTTGTATATTAAAAGACCTTTTTAAATATTTGTAGCTTATTTCCAGTGCTTTGTTATTAGAATTTTGCCGTTTGTAGAATACATTATTTGAAATTGCTGCACTGCTTTTCAAAGTAATTATGAACATGAATCGCCCCAAGTTGTCTTGCATTTGCATTTTCTCAACAATTTTAGTAGGAATCAAAACAACAAATACAGCAGGGATGAAACAAAGTTTTTTGTTTTTTTTTAATAAGCACATTTTAAAACTAGACATACATTTAAGGATATTTCTATATCATATCACAGAGATAGACCATGCAGACAGACATAGACCAATATACCTAGATAGGCAGAAAGACATACATATATAGATCAGACAGAGACAAATAGAGAGACAGTTAAGAATATTCTGGCATAATAAAAAAGTATATAAACCTAAATATATCCCTTTTGGTGAAACACTCTGCTATTATCATATTTAATATTATATATTGTGTGCAAACGTCCAATATAGTTAACTTGGAGTCATAATTTAACTTAAATTACTCAAATTAATTGATAACCCTTATTTAAAGTGGCTCTGTTTTTGAAGGTGACATTCTAGTTTTGTGTGTGGTGGCCCAGTGGTGAATCCAAAGACAGATATGCTTACCAGAGGCTTTCCCTCATTAGTGCCACCACCATCTTTGTTCTGCTGATCGTACTTCATCACCAGATGGGAACCCACACTAATGTTATACTCTTGTATGGCAAGGATTCATTCTGTAAAAGGCTGCTTGCTGTAATACGATCTTGCAATTACATTTCTCCCAACATTACGAGCTGTGGAACCCCAATAGGGAGCAGCTGTGTTACTGGTGACACCCAAAGAGGGATTTGGTCAAAAAGATGGTAGTTTATTCAATAAAGGGATATATCAAGTTGGTATAGATGTTTGCCAGGCTAATTGGACATAGTGCTGGTAAGCCAACTGAGGGCAGCACAGAGCACTGCTGATGTTGCCCTGCCTCATTTAGAAAAAGCACATGAGAAGGGGTAAAATAATATTAACATTAAATTAGCATAATTGAAAGAAAGGCTATTTTTAAAAACTTATTCAAACAACATTACTGAAATGTTATGGAAATGCTAAACTTGTTGATTTATATCACAAACACAGTAATATCTTTGATCCCTATTGCTCATCCAATGGGTGTGTTCATCTCCTCTCATTCATAGACCGCATTTGCAGAGCACTTGCAATATCATGCCCACTCAGGGCAGTGTGAAGGAGGGGGATGATGGTGTGAGGGAGTGGGGGTGATGGTGAGAGGGTGGGGGGTGATGGTGAGAGGAAGGGGGTGATGGTGAGAGGGAGAGGGGGTGATGGTGTGAAGGAGTGGGGTGATGATGAGAGGGAGAAGGGGTGATGGCGTGAAGGTAGGGGGTGATGGTGAGAGGGAGGGGGTGATGGTGTGAGGGTGGGGGGATGATGGTTAGAGGAAGGGGGTGATTGTGAGAGGGAGAGGAAGTGAGAGTGATGTGTGAGGGGGAGATGATGGTGAGGAGGATGGGGGTGATGGTGTGAAGGGGGGTGATGGTGAGAGGGTATCGGGGTCATGGTGTGAAGGAGGGGGTGATGGTGAGAGGGAAGGGGGGTGATGGTGTGAGGGTGGGGGGATGATGGTTAGAGGAAGGGGGGTGATTGTGAGAGGGAGAGGAAGTGAGAGTGATGTGTGAGGGGGAGATGATGGTGAGGAGGATGGGGGTGATGGTGTGAAGGGGGGTGATGGTGAGAGGGTATCGGGGTCATGGTGTGAAGGAGGGGGTGATGGTGAGAGGGAAGGGGGGTGATGGTGTGAAGGAGGGGGGTGATGGTGTGAAGGAGGAGGGGTAGTGGTGTGATGTAAGGGGGTGTTGGTATGAGTGACGGGGGTGATGGTGTGAAGGAGGGGGGTGTTGGTGTGAATGAGGGGGGTGATGGTGTGAAGGAGGGGGGTGTTGGTGTGAGTTAGGGGGGTGATGAGGAGGGCGGTAATAATGTGTGGGAGGTGGGTGATGGTGTGAGGGAGGGGGGACTAAATACCTTTTGTCATTCCCTGGTGGTCCAGTGTGGGCTCCCTGGTAATCCAGTGGGCTCCCTGGTGGGCCGGTAGTGATATCCGGTCTGCAGACCAGTGCCCACGGGCGCTCTCAGGCTGGGCCGGGCAGCCTCACCGAGGACCAGACACAGTCTGCCCTAAGGTGGTTTAGGCAGCCACGTGGCCTTAGGTGGCTGCCTAAACCGCTTAATTAGGGAGCCGCATCCACAGGCGGATGTTTTTAAAATGATTTAGGGCGGCCTGGAGGGCTATTGCCTCCCTGTCCCCCGTCCCAGCCTGCCTCTGTGCCCACTCCTCCATCAGATGGGTACCCTTTCTGTAATTACACTACATGATTACCAATAGGGTCGAAGATATTACATAATAAAGGGTTGGAGAGTAGGGGGAGTGCTATGGTTGTTTATTCAATTTTGTAGTTTTAATATAATATTTTTTTAATGTGTGGACCCTGATGAAGTGCCATGCAGCGAAAAAACACATTGGAACATTGGCATAAAGTCTCTTTTTTTTTACACTCCCTGGAGTCCTTATTTAAGGAAGCTGCATATAGCTGTATCTGCTTAAGGTGGAGTAAAGGAGCTGGAGGCACACATGCAATTGAGGGAAGCACCCTTACATGCTCTAATATCTATATATTTTGTTAGTGTATTCTAATTAAGCATGGGGTGTATTTTTTAAACTATATTACACCATGCTATGGTTTTCTTTTGTCCTATGTTACTGTCATATTTATATGTGTCTGTGATATAAACTGTATTGTGAGATGTAACCCACTGGGAAGGTCCCTTTGGGAACCTGCTATTGGTTCCCACACCAGTTAAGTATTTCTGGGTGGTGGGAACATGATTTATATATCCATGTGTTTGATATTAAATTTGTGTTTTATATTAAATTTGTTGATATGTCCACTAACTTGGATCAAGATGAAAATTGTTTGGTCTTGTTAAAAAATAATAATAATAATCAGACATAGCATGCTGATACCAGAAATTAAATGGTGGTCCATACTGCCCCTTTCCTCCTCTAAGCCTGTCATTACCGACCTCCATACCCTCCATCAAGGGGGGAGATGTCAGTGGAAGTAGCTCCAGGGAGAACTTGGCCTTGTCGTTATAACAACAGGTAAGGTTTAGACGTTTTCCTTTTGTTGTTACTCTTTTTGTGTTTTTTTGGGTTACTCTCATCAAAAACTATGTTATTTTAACACAGTGTTTCTTACTTGGAGAAATCCTTAATGAATCGGCATATACTAATGGAGCATATGTTTCCTTTAAGATCAGCAGGGGACATTTTGATTTGAATAAGGTAAACCCATAGCAGTTTGTCTATTAATGTTCCATACAGTATGAACCCATTGTTTCTCAGTGTTTGACTTGACTGTTCAGTTTCATAAGCTTCTTTCAACGGTTGAGTTAAAAGTTAACAAACAGAACTTTTATAAAGCAGAAATAGTAGAAATTGGTCATAGTTTATGTTTACATCTTATATTTCTAATTGTGATTTTATAAATCTTAGATTTTATGAATCTCCATGAGGAATCTGAACATTGTCACTTGTTTCTTTTGCTCGTTGTAACTACTGAACATTAACCCCTTAAGGACACATGACATGTGTAACATGTCATGATTCCCTTTTATTCCAGAAGTTTGGTCCTTAAGAGGTTAAAGGATGCACTTGCCATACATCAACCTGTGATTGGGACTCACTTTAATATAAAGGTCCAAGTGTCATTGATTGTGTTTTTAATGCAATGATAAACTGGAGCCAGATGAAACTTGCAAACAACATTAGAGTAAAATAAAAATGGTTCTAATTAACAAGGAAAATAAACAGAGAAATAAACAAACATTTCCTCTCATCTCGCAATGCCTAATCTTAGAACAAAGTAATAAAAAGTTAGTTATATTTCAAACTTTGGTTCCCATAACTCAGTAAATTAGAAAAAAAAATGCTATGAGTGAGATGTTCTGCGTGTTTTAATTTCGATATCTTTTGAAGAAAATACTGCATTGTGACAAGCTGAAATATGTATGTAAAAAGGTACAAGATAATATCTGTTACGCATGTTATTGATGCAAGAATCCCAGTATTCGTGTGGAAAAAATGAATGAGAGCTGTAGGAAACGGAAAAAAAAAATGTTTTATACTGATTGTCTTCCCAGGGTTATCAGCTTACATTGAGAATTCAAATCATAGTCAGTGACTGGAAAATGTACAGATGAGAAAAAAATGATATTAGCTCAGAGTCTGCTACAAACAACAGAGTTCCTCAAGCTATAAAATATTAAGGTTCTATAACTTTATTTTCTATAAAGTTTCAATATATTAATTAATTTCTCCAGTCGTGTGAATTTTACTCATTATAACCATTTAATTCAAATTATATATATATACACACAATAAGAAACTATATGCTTTAAGGCCAAAGAGAAGCAAACATAGTCAAATAGTAAAATCCATATTGGACCTGACTTTTTCAATTATGTTTAAAATACATAGAATGTCTGGGCACACCCATTGTTTCCTCATAAGACAGTCTTTATTACAAGAGCACAGAAAACAGACAACGTTTCGGCACTCTAGTGTGCCTTTGTCAAGTTTGACAAAGACTTGACAAAGGCACGTAAGAGTGTTATGAGGAAACCATGGATGTGCCCACACATTCTGTACTTTGAAGATTGACTTTACTTGGGAATTGGTCTTTCCTGTTAGGAGGCACTCTACTAGGAGTATCCCCCAACAGTGTGTGGATTAGCACTTTCTCTTAAAATAGATTTCTCAATTATGTTGTTAAATTGGTAAAAACTATGGATAGCATTAAGAAAAAATGACATTATTTTAAAATTGGATCTTATTATCTGTTAATTGCATAGACACAAAATATAAAAAAAACAAGACAACATATAAAACAGTAAAAACATTTCAATTAAACCACTGATAATAGAAAACATATAGTGTACATGGTTATTCACTAAAATGAGAATTCAAGGTGAATTCTATGTGAAATGTCAGGTCAAAATAGCCAACTGGAAAGATTCTCTAATTTAGCTCTGCTTCCAGTTCAGCTACTTTGGCCTTAAATGTGAAATTCACTTGAATTCACTTTACTAAATAACCCTGATATTATTAAACTAATGATGAATATAATTTTCTTTTAATGTATATGGGGAAATATTATGAACAACGAAAAACTATTTCACAGGAACAGCATAAATCCTGGGATTAATGCATTCCAGCAGTGAAAAAATATTAGTTCCAACTTTACATACGCATTTAAGCAAAAATAAAATAGGGTATTTTATATATAATTTATGAAAAATTGCATTGCATCATTTAAGAAAAGAACATTGTGTAAAGGGGAGCAGGATTACATAAATATAAATATTATCGAATTGCGAGGACGTGGTAGTGCACTTAAGTTGTGCAACGTGTTATAAGGAACACTTTAATATATCATCGATGTGTCCCCCTTCTCATATTTAGATTTATGCTTACACTTTTGCAAGACCAAAAAAGTCTACTTCCATTATATAAGCATGGATATTAATAAAGCATAATGTCGCTTATAAGTGTTCTTCATTGTTTATTTTTTATTAATTAATAATAATAGATGATAAATCAAACACGTTCTTATGGTTTACTTTGTTTGATGGATACCATGTCCTTTAAGATGTAATAATTAACAAATGGTTTACCTTTAAAAAGAAACTAGTGGATACACACTGGATACCCACCTCAATGAAATAAGCTCCCATCTCCCATAACACACTTTGAGGAACACTAGTTCTACAAAATGAATTATCAAGAGACAGTTTTTTTCTATCTGAAAGCAGTATATATATATATATATATATATATGATACAAGACATGGATGTATGTATATGTGTGTATACATGTAAAACATTTGTATGAGATATCTGCAGAATGAACTGTAAGCACTGCTGTCTGTCTGTGTTATGTAAAGTATACATTTCTCTATGTGTATGATTGCGCGCGCGCGCACACACACACACACACACACACACACACACTCTCTCTCTCTCTCTCTCACTCTCTCTCTCACATCTCCAATGTTTTTCATTAACAAGGGAATCAGCTGTTAGAGCCATTTGTTTGATTCAATACCCTAACCAGGCTGGAGGAAATACCACACATTCTTCCACACAAAATAGATTTAGTCACACTTTCCACTCAAGCAGCTTAATAAAAGACCAGAAAGATTTATTAGCGCTGGTGCTGATTTACTTTTACATACAACTGTTTGACTCTTGCAGGGTTAATCTCTAAAATGTGAACTATTTGAGAAGTGGATTTCAAATGTCAGGCTAAAATAGTTGAACTGAAAAGAAAGCTGGATTGTTGGCCTGAAATTCAGAGTTTAGTGAATATCAGGTTTAGGAAATAACTTTTTTGGTGACCAGGGCATCAGTCATTTTTAATTCACAGCAATAGTTTTTTCCCTTTCTTCATCAAACATTGATTCCAGTTATTAAAACATAACTTTGGCGGAGAATGATGGGAGCTGCAGTCCAACAACAACAAATGGAAATGGACACCTGTCCACCACGTACTAAATAAGGCATTTTGTTTTAAATATTTAGGTCAATAACTTTATAAACAACAGTGTTTAGTAGGAGTCGTGTGCTTACCAGATGTTACAGAAAAATGAAATCAGTTATATACTAAATTATGAATTATTGCGAATTTAAAGGGAATTACAATTGATCCTTAAATTTTAGGTCAATACAGCAGCATTTAAAAAATAAAAACTCAAAGTAACTGAATCTGAATAATCCTTTGTCACGGACACCACCACTATCAGGCAAGCACATGACTTGCAATCACTATTTATCTGCACTATGATAAAACATTCCTGTTAATACCACTCACATGTATAAAAGTTGCCACCACCAAGGCAATTTATAACTAGGGTGCCTTTGGATACCCCACCAAATCAGATAAGAAATGCCAATGGGCAACAGAAAACCCCAATACTCCTAAAGTACTAGTAAAGCTACAGTCTTTCTGTCTCAAGAAAGCTTTTTTCTTAAGGAAATTGGAAATCCACTACTACAAATTTGACGTGGCGCTCAACATGTATTTCATAATTCTTTAGCTTTAATCTGGGATTACATCCACTTTTTGCTCATCTAATTTTGTAGCCCAGCAATCCTGAGGAGGGTCAGGTGGGTGCAGGAATTCCAATTTTATGAGGGGCAAGTAATGTATTCAAAAGCCGTGCTGAAATGAGCCATGGTAAACCAGCCACAAATTCCTTTACACTATTTGGTTGTCAAACAGGGAGATAAACATGATGTAATTGCTGTACCATTTCAGGGTATCATTCAAGCACCAACAAAGTTTAACCCACTGCCTCCGAGATACAGTTCACCTCATAGGTCTAGTTAAAGACAGCCATATTTACCTTCTCCATGTTGTAATCATACCAACTCTATTGGGTTATCATTACACGCATCCACTACACACACACCACGTTAGTTAACCATATTTTGACAATGCAAACAATGAATACACACTATATTGATTGACAATATTTTTATAAGGAGCAATGAATCATGCCCACTGGACATGACACCCTGCATGTGCAAAGAAAACAAATCACTTTAAATTATGATCATTTTAATTTTATATTTTTATTTGCACATTAACATATGGAATAAAAATAGTAACTATAACACCACTGCTATAAAATATTGTGCATAAAACATGTGCAGAATATATGGCTCCGTAAAGTAACACACGTGTGTATTATTAGAATCAGCTCGTCCAAGATGTAGATGCAATGTAAGCAAAGTGACAACAATTGTTTAAATGGGAAAAATACATTGTATATGCTTAATTTATATCATAATTGGATAATTTATGCAATTGGTTCGTGGATAATAGATCTGCTGCTTAGATATTATTGTTTTACAGTTCCTTTCATGCTTTACAGATTATTGGGTACATTATATATTTATGCATGTACAATAGATATACATCACATTTTCACAACATAATATCTGGAGTACTTTTTGAGGGAAAAGTAGCATGAGGCATACATCAGATGAATTAAAAAAAGTATAAATAAAATATTTCCCCTTTTGCCTCCCATGTTCATCCAAATTTTGTACATTTTACACATCCATATCTTCACCTAGAAATGCAGTTGTAGAAAGCCACAAGCAAGCTTTTTCTATGTAACTCTGGAAGTCCTGAATTCACTCCGTTGTAAGAGAAAGTGGGTGAGATTATGTACACAGCCCCAATATTCTACCAAAGAGAGAAGACTGTAAAGAGACACTATAGTCACCAGAATAACAACAGCTTAATGTAATTGTTCTGGTGTCTATAGCCTGTCCCTGCAGAAATTTTCATGTAAACGCTGCCGTTTCAGAGAAAAGGCAGCCTTTACATTGCTCCATAGGGACACCTCCAGTGGCATTCGCTCAGACAACGTATAGTGTCTCCACACTCATGGAGGTTATGAACGTGCCTCATAGAGATGCATTGTGTGTACTCGTTTTGATTTGTCTATTTTTCTAACTATTCTGACTTTTGGAAGCCCTGACTTTGGCTCTGCCTTATTGTTTTCCCGCTTCTCTGTACTCCTTAACTTCACTGAATTACTCTGGTCTATTATTTCTACACACTATATTCTATATTTGTATATTTTAAACCCGCCACCCTAAAGTACTGTTAATATGTCTTCCTTTAGTGTAAGTTACTCCTGAGGTCTGCACATTGGCGTGTTTAGCCTTGACACAGCCAAAGTAAAGTTTCTATGAGCAGATTCATCAGTTTCACTCATCAGATCTGTTAAGTAGAACTTTAACTGGGTCTTGCTCATACGCAATGAACTAGATACATATTTTAAATGCTTTTTTTAAAATATATATTATTAACTAAAAAGCGAGTATTTTCCAGCCTGCAATATTCTTTTAATTTAGATATTACAAAATACTATTAGATAGTACAAGATATTACTAGACATAAAAGGTGATTTAAAGAGACACTACAGTCACCAAAACAACTTCAGCTTAATGATGCTGTTTTGATGTATAGATCATGCCTCTGAAGTTTCACTGCTCAATTATCTGCCATTTAGAAGTTAAATCACTTTGTTTATGTAGCCCTAGTGTAGCTTTGTTTATGTAGCCCACACCTCCCTGCACATGACTTGCACAGCTTTCCTAATCACTTCCTGTAAAGTCATTTAATGTTTATACTTTCTTTATTGAAAATTCTTCTTTATTTACAATTTCTTATCTCCTGTTCTGTTAATAACTTGCTAGACCATACAGCAGCCTCCTGTATGAAATTAAAATTCAATTTATAGAGCACTTGATCAAAACTTTCAAAGTAAGCTACATCTCCCAGCCAGGGGAGGTGTGGCTAGGACTGCGTAAACAGAAACAAAAGTGATTTCACTCCTAAATGGCAGATAATTAAGCAGTGAGACTTTAGGTGTATGATCTACACACGAAAACTCCTTAATTAAGCTGAAGTTGTTTCGGTGACTATACTGTTCCTTTAAGGTTCTCTAACAATTCTCACTAGCTTACATTTTAGACATACACCCAGCAGTAGGTATGTGTATAAAAGAGCTAACCAACACTTTTTAAATATCTATTAATCCTTAAACATCCATCATTTAGAGTACTGCTTCTCAGGACACTATAAATGATTCTTGCTGAGGATGAATCTCCGAACATGCTTGCAGCTGCCATCAGAATTGTCAACATACATAAAACATAGAACTCTAATGGCTGTCTGACACAGTGCTTGTCAGTTGAGAGCGCATGCATACATCCTGCATAGCCTTCTGAATGTCATTTCTGGCATGTGGCATAGCAGCTGTCATACCACCTACATGAACATATCCTCATGTCTCTGAATCATGAGGGGGGGAAAGTTGGGAGGTATGAGAATATAATAGCCTAAGGCTGGGGTTGACAACCTTCGGCACACCATATGTTGTGGACTACATCTCCCCTGATGCTTTGCCAGCATTATGGCTATAAGTGTATTATGAGAAATGTAGTCCACAACATCCCGGTTGCCTACCAATGCTCTAACGCACAGGTGTCCAACTTGCGGCCCCCCAGATGTTGCAGAACTACAACTCCCATGATTCTTTCAATGAAACAGATAGCCAGGGAATCATGGGAGTTGTAGTTCAGCAACATCTGGGGGGCCGCAAGTTGGACACCTGTGCTAAAGAGTAGTGTTAATGAGGAGAGATGATAGTGGGTAACCAAATTAGAAAATGACTAAAACCTAAAAAAAAGAAATCTGATACTCCTATATGAAAAATAGAAGGCATGGATATTAACAAATCAATTTAAAACATAAGACCATGCCCTTCACCCTAAAACAACAAGACTGCGGTGAAAATATTGCGTTCCCAGATGTGCTCTTGGAAATTACATAAGACGAGTAATTGATCTCTCCTTTATTATGAGCTATTTTTAAAATAGAGGTAGATTTATGATTATGCTAATAACCTCCAATGTTATTTTTACCCACCAAGGATTTCCTACTGATTAAATTCTTATAATAGAGATTACATTCTTCCATCTTAATTGTCTTGCAATCTTCTCTCTCATTAACAAAACTAGCACACAACTCGTTAATCACGAGTTCATACATATATTTATTTTGAGCGAATTGCCACATCAGTAATTTTCATCCTTCATTTAAACTCTGCAGGTTGTTGATCTGCGTATGTTAAATATCACCTTGTTGTATGTAGCATTCATATAATGACAGAAAGGAATCAATTATTAATCATGGCTGTTACTATGGCTTTCCCAGGGTGATTAATTAATGGTTTCCCTTTGGTCGGCATATAAATGCTACTTACTGCCAGACTGCCTCTTCACTGCAAACTGACAGCCTGTGGAATTTATACATGAATATTAATCAATTATCAAGGTATTCTGACCCAACAACACCCATGATGGAGTAGATGACACATTTGAATTATTGCTAATAAAAAAATAAATAAAAAAAACAATATAAATGGAAAAATTCAATGAAAACATTACTTGGTAAATGTATATAAGAATATGGAATATCTGCAAAAAGTGAGATATTTATTGTCAGATGGCATGTTGTATAGCAGTAACAACAGGCGGTGAGTTATTTTTTTCCCATCATCTTATCTGCATTTTTACTTTGATGATGTCTTGTACCACAGGTGACCATAATCTGATTTATGTACTGTACTGTATTCCTTTCTGAGAAACTGTCACCTTCCTGTGACCTGTGGTTACACGCAACACAGCAGGATGCAGCACAGTACAAGTGAATTTAGTGATCTTAAAAGCCTGTAGATTGTTGAAGATTCTCCTCTGTATTTTTTGTTCAGCAGGCGCTTCATTAACATCATAAAACAGCATTCTATGCTCTTATTCTAGTCAACGCATTAGTAGCTGTGTAAAGTAGGGGAGAGAAAAGGAAGGGGAAGTTATACATGATGGGAATTGAGGAATGATGACAGAAAGGACTTGTTTTTCATGGAAAGTTAATCTTCTGGTAGATGATGTCCATCTCCCTATTTTTCTAGCAGTATGTCTCGCTTGTTGTGCTCTCAGTTGAGAATGAGCAGACAGCCCCTGGTACTCAACCTAGTAGGTAAGGAATGCCAACAGTCCGAGAGATTGGAGCATTTCCAAATTTTTCTTCATTGAGAATATTGATTAAACCTGGACCATTCAAATAAATTGAGGACTTGTTTGGGGACTACAATCCTGGAAAAGTAGAAACTGGTATGTAGTGACTTGTCACTGGTATCCTCCAATTTGCATAGTTCATAAATTCCATAAATATATAAAGTTTGGATAAGTCAAAATTCTCTTTCTGAGATGATTCTGCAGGATTCAAGGTTACCAGTGGTAAGAACAATAGGTATGTCCACATATAGGATATTAATATGGTCCACATGTTATATGATAAGATCAATGTGAAATGTTAAAGGAACATTCCTTTAAAGGACAACTGTCAAAATGCTCACTATTCATTTTTTTTAAAGTTAGTTATGAATTATGATACTGATTTTTTTTTTTTTAGAATTTTTCTGACTGAGCAGCCATGTTTGTTAAGATTCTATTGTTATCTGAAAAAAATGCTGCTCTTCCTAACTTTCCTGTTCCTGAGGGTTCACATAGATCACACATAGCAATAGCAGCAGCAGGAAGGTTAGGTTGAGCAGTGGTTTGCCAGATACAATTAACATCTGACCCAACATCTCAACAAACACAGATACTAAAGTGATATTTTATTAATAAAATCAATATACCATCTAAACAATATATCAAAAGTAATTAAGTTTTTTT
Organism: Pelobates fuscus; assembly: GCF_036172605.1. Classification (NCBI taxonomy): domain Eukaryota; kingdom Metazoa; phylum Chordata; class Amphibia; order Anura; family Pelobatidae; genus Pelobates; species Pelobates fuscus. The sequence continues at coordinate 180,108,656 of NC_086318.1, read as the reverse complement.
TAAATGTGCTAAAATTTAAAAAAACAAACAAACAAGAAGTAAACATTTAATGATAGTTGTCCTTAGTGGTTAAAGGGACACTCCAGATCCCTAGTGCACTTTACCTTGCTGAAAGTTTATGTGTTAAGAATGTGCCCTATAGTTTTCATTTTGCAAAAAGTGCAGATTTCAGTTTAAATGTATACCTTATAAATTAACCTGGTCACACCCCCCTGGCTGTCAATCAGATAACTGGTCATGTTACTTCCTGGTTTGGTTAGCTCAGTGGAGCTAAACTCAAGAGGCAGCAATTGCCCAGGTTACCTGCCCTGCATAGACTTCTAATTGAGCTGCATTGGGAAGTCTAGGATTGGACAGCCACAGAAAGTCTGGGCAGGGTTAGAAGGGGAGGGCTTGCAAAGGCTGCAAGTTTTGCAAGCGTTTTTTGCTATATACCCAATTTAAAAACATTATATTTGGGCAGTGGAGTGTCCCTTTAACAGAGTGTACTCTCTTTCTCATATTATAAAATTGTAAATTTCAAGAGAAATCAGTGCTTTTATAAACCACTTTTAGTTGTTTGCACCTTCTCCTGCTGTCAATCAGAGAACTGGGAGGGTACACTTCCTCACTTAATGCTGATTTGCAGCTCCTCATAGAGAAGCATTAGTTTTGAGGTTTCTGAATGAGAAGCATTGCAGTTGCAGTATGGCTATTTCGGCATATGCACCTTTGTTCAAAGTGCTTCTCTATGATAATTATTGGTGTATAATATCCTGGGGACAGAGAGGAGCTGAGTTGACATATTTTAGGGAGAAAATAATCTATATTGAATTGTATACACTTGAGCACTATTATTATTATTATGTTATTATTTATATAGTGCCAACAAATTCCGCAATGCTTTACAGTGGGTGGACTAACAAACATGTAGTTGTAACCAGACAAGTTGGACACACAGGAACAGAAGGGTTGAGGGCCCTTCTCAATGAGCTTACATGCTAGTGGGAGTGGGGTAAAGTGACAGAAAAGGTAAGGATAGTATTAGACTAATGACAGTTGCAAAAGAGGAATCAGTTGGGAGCTATTAACAGTTTAATTGATACGCTTTTATGAAGAAGTGGGTTTTTAATGATTCTTTGAAGGAGTGGAGACTGGGTGAGCATCTAATGGAGGAGGGAAGTGAGTTCCACAGGAATGGCACAGCCCTCAAGAAGTCTTGAGTAATAGGGAGGATATATAGGTGGGAGAAGCATTATGTAGAGATTTAAAAGCAAGAACCAGAATTTTAAATTGAGCACTATATCTTATAGGAAGCCAATTTAGGGACTGACAGAAGGGTGAGGCGTGGGAGGTGCGGGCGGACAGATAAATGAGCCTTCATTATGGACTGTAACGGCGCAAGTTGGGAGCACGTAAGACCACTGAGAAGCGGATTACAGTAATCAAGGTGAGAAAGGACAGTGGGCACTATAAACAAAGGTGCTGAAACAGGTTATTTCTGATTTAGAGACCTGACAGTTGAGTTGGTACCTGTAAAGTCAGTAAAAAAAGGGGGATAAAACATTTTTTAAGATACATAAATGAGAAAAGGAAAGTAAAACAAGGTTTAGTTAGATTAAAAACAAAAGAAGGAATGTGTGTAGAAGAGGATAAAGGTCTAGCTGATTGCCTCAATGAATATTTTTGTTCAGTATTTACAGATGAAAATGAAGGAAAAGGGGCCTCAGTTAGGAAAAAGGACAAATTAGTAATTTGTTACATGTGAGTTACAGAGGAAGAGGTTAAATTTCAACTGTCAAAAGTAAAGACAAATAAGTCGATGGGGCCTGATGCGATACACCCAAAGTTATTAAAAGAACTTAGTGGTGTACTAGCAAAACCATAAATGGATTTATTTAACCAATCATTGTTAACAGGAGTAATCCCAGAAGATTGGAAATTAGCAAATGTTGTACCTATTCACAAGAAAGGTAGTAGGGAGGAGTCGGGTAACTATATGCCAGTAATCCTTACTTCAGTAGTGGGGAAAGAGATGGAACCAATGTTAAAGGATAGGATTGTTGAACATCTAAAATCACATGGATTTCAAGATCAGAGTCAACATGGGTTTACTTCAGGGAGATCATGCCAAACTAATTTAATAATATTTTTGATTGGGTAACTAAAATAATAGATCAGGGTGGTGCAGTAGACATTGCTTACCTAGATTTCAGTAAGGCTTTTGACACTGTTCCACATAGAAAGCTCATCAATAAACTGTAATCTTTAAGTTGGATTCCAATATTGTTGAGTGGGTTAAGCAGTGGCTAAATGACAGGCAACAGAGCGTTGTAATCAACAGAGTATATTCGAAGCAAGGTCTAGTTATCAGTGGGGTACCTCAGGGATCTGTACTTGGACCCATTGTCTTTAATATTTTTATTAGTGATATTGCAGAAGGTCTTGATGGTAATGTATATCTTTTTGCTGATGATACTAAAATTTGCAACAGGGTTGATGTTCCAGGAGGGATAAATCAAATGGCAAATGATTTAGAAAAATTTTAAAAATGGTCAGAGCTGTGGCAACTGACATATAATGTGGATAAGTGCAACATAATGCACCTTGGATGTAAAAACCCAAGGGCAGAGTATAGGATATTTGATACCCTACTAACCTCAACATCTGAGGAAAGGGATTTAGGAGTAATTATTTCAGATGACTTAAAGGTAGGCAGACAGTGTAATAGAGCAGCAGGAAATGCTAGCAGAATGCTTGGTTGTATAGGGAGAGGTATTAGCAGTAAAAAGAGAGAAGTTCTCATGCCATTGTACAGAACACCGGTGAGACCTCACTTGGAGTATTGTACGCATTACTGGAGACCGTATCTTCAGAAGGATATTGATACTTTAGAGAGAGTTCAGAGAAGGGCTACTAAACTGGTTCATGGATTCTTCAGAAGGATATTGATACTTTAGAGAGAGTTCAGAGAAGGGCTACTAAACTGGTTCATGGATTGCAGGGTAAAACTTACCAGGAAAGATTAAAGGAACTTAACATGTATAGCTTGGAGGAAAGACGAGACAGTGGGGATATGATAGAAACATTTAAATACATAAAGGGAATTAACACAGTAACGGAGGATACTATATTTAAAAGAAGAACTATCACAACAAGAGGACATAGTCTTAAATTAGAGGGGCAAAGGTTTCAAAATAATATCATATTACTTTACTGAGAGGGTAGTGGATGCATGGAAGAGCCTTCCAGCTGAAGTGGTAGAGGTTAACACAGTGAGGGAGTTTAAGCATGCGTGGGATAGTCATAAGGCTATCCCAGACTTAAGATAAGGCCAGGGACTAATTAAAAGTATTTTTAAATATTGGGCAGACTAGATGGGCTGAATGGTTCTTATCTGCCATCACATTCTATGTTTCTATGTTTTATATAATAGGATTCAAAGTAATTTAAAAAGTCAATATGATACTGGACTAGTTGTGTCTGCTTGAGTTCAGAGGGAGGCTGATAAAGACTGATTTACTAGCAAAGTTACAGGAGAGTTGTGAGAGAAATACTCCTGACATGTTTTCTGATAACAGAACTTAAAGAGACATTATAGTCACCAGAACAACTACAGTTTATTGCACTTGTTCTGGTGAGTAGAATCATTCCCTTCAGGATTTTCAGAGAAAATGCAGTGTTTACATTACGGCCTAGTGATAACTCCACTGGCCACTCCTCAGATGGCTGTTAGAGATCCTTCCGGGGTCATGGCTGCCTAAAATGCATCCAAACATTCAGTGTCTTCTCCCTCTGCAAACACTGAACTTTCCTCATAGAGATTCATTGATTTAATTCATCTCTATGAGGAGATGCTGATTGACCAGGGCTGTGTTTGACTTGTGTTGGCTCTGCCCCTGATCTGCCTCCTTGACAACAAGAATCCCTGCACACAGGTTCCGCCTGCAAATTCCGGCCCTCTGTCATGGAGGTGCTCCGTGCCAAAGGTGGCCAACGCTAAATCCACCAGAATACTCACAGAAGCAGAAGGACACAAGCAACACTCCAGGATCAATAAGGTAAGTTTATTTCTGGAATCATGATTATGCATCATGATTAAGGCTCTGCTGAGCTGAGACGTTGCACTTTGCACTTTATTAGGTGGTGTTTCCAGAAATAAACTTACCTTCTTGATCCTGGAGTGTTGCCTGTGTCCTTCTGCTTCTACCTACTTGACAGTCTCAGCCAATCCTATGGGGAAGCATTGTGATTGGCTCAGACCACCACTTCTGATGATGTCAGAGGTCATATGCAGTTCAGAGGGAGAGGCAGCAGCTTTTTCTATATTTATGGAGGCAAGAGGGGGCCAGGTGGTCTAGATGGTGGTTTACATGTTTGTGTTCCTGACCCTATAGTGTTCCTTTAGGCATTGAGCCACACACCTACAAATCTGCAAAAACAACAGGGGCAATAAGTGTTTTGTGCAAAGCTCGGGGGAATCATGAGTCCTGCCATAACTTTTCCCACTGCAACTTCAAGTGCTTTGTCAGGCAGGCTGCTGGTTTTTTTTTTTTGCTGAGTTTACTTTAATGAATACTCACAGTGATAACTGTTGTTTGCGTTTGAGGGTCAGTAAAACCACCCAAGCCCTGACCAATTTCTCAAAAGCTCATTGTATGTTCTGCTGACTATACTAATTAGTGTGGAAAATGTCTAATTATAATCATGCATCACCCGGATAATTACTCACTATAGAAGAGCTAAGAAGAATGTTCTAAGATCTTAAACCACCAAGTTCTCCATGGACACCTAAGACTCAATACAAAATTAAATGAAAAAAAAAATGAATTTTATGAATTTCATTTTATGAATACTTGACTTGACTGATTCACAATATGTTATTCTATTTTTTTACTGGAAAAAGAAAACGTTAAAAAAAATATACCTCAGCTCTTATGAGTGTGTAGTGTATAATTTATAGCTACTGCTATCTAAAGAACATGCCTTGTAAAAGGGCCTCCAACAAAGAATATACTGTTCATTTCTACAGCAACAATGTAGGTCACTGCATGTTGCCTTTATGCTATTTTTCTTTCCCTGCAATGATCAAATTGTAACACACAAGTACATATATATTTGTACTGATTCAATGATATAGCTTATTTAACTATTTAAATACTGCTGGTCCTTTCAGAGGCTTCACATTCTAACTACATATACCAATTATTTTAAAAATGTGTATAACACACTGTTTAAAAAATAGAATCATTTCAACATTAAACAGTTTCAAACAGGCAATAAAAGCTATTTTAAATATTGTAATATTAATTAACACTATTGTGAGTCAAGTATAATAAGTTTTATGCAATATCAGACAAAACAAAACACATTTCTTTGTGTTTTCTTTGCACTCTGCGTGTCATAACAACTTCAACTCAATGAAGACATATTGGTGACTGAAGGTCCGGAACACCATTTTATCTTTTGCAGTTAATCAATTTTTAAAACAGTTTAACTACTTTGCTTGTTCTCTCGTCCCTTCTGATTCCTCCTTCAATCCCAGTTTCAGGATGAAATCCTTTCACAAGGGTGTCAGTGATAGGTTGAGAGAGTCAGCAGACACTCTTAGCCTATCACTGGCCTCCAATTAAGACAATGCTTTACAAAGGTGCAAGATTAGGACAGAATGAGGTTAATGAGTAATAAAAACCAAGCAGAGAATAAATGCCAAACTAAATATCACCGGAAAGAAATTATTTTAATTCAATTTCAGGATATTAATTTATCTTTTATCTTGTTTATTAGGGTTCAGTTGCCTCATTTGCATCAAAAATTGTCGATAACTGACAAGGGAATTGAAAATATTAGGCAAAAATATCCAAAATGGACATATTTTTTAACTAAGCTATATTTCCAGTTTTGGTATTTGGTGTTTTTGCTGTTTACTTCTTTTATATATCAGTGTAGAAAGCTCTCATCCCTTGGGAGTCTGCAAGATAAAATAAATATATCCTTAGCAGACGCACTATAGTAAGCAACAGATTGCCTTGCTCTTAAATGCCCAAGAGGAAAGTTTGACTAATGAAGGTCTGGGGAGAAAGGATTAATTAATACCTACTTTGCATCAATCACCACAACGAGGTCTTTTGGCAAGGAGTAGTATTTCTATATGATAATAATTAAACTTACTAAACTTTTCTCCAAGTCTCTGTCTCTGACAATTGGCCAAAAGTTCTATGGGTGATGCTGCTTTTATATGGGCTAGGGGCAGTGATGGTCTGCTGGCCAGACATGCCAACAAGCAATGTAGACAGCTGTCTCAGGGCACCTATCCAACAGTAAGAGGTGTTTTATTGTTGTTGGTTTTTTTAGATGTATTTTGGTATGCTTTTCCTTTTGCTAAATTGCAATTTTACTGTTACATGTTACTTTGCAGTTGCTGTGAGAGAGGTACTTCCTGAGAACTGAATTATTGGATTGGATTATCTGTATCTTTTGTAAATGTGGCTACCCTATTCCAGTCCCCTTCCAGTCATGACTTAAAATATATAAAACTGAGCCTATCTGTAGTAGCTCATATAACTTGCCAGTTTGAAAGATATTTTGTTCCACAATGCCAAACAGAGTACCCATAACACATCACACCTCTCTTTATTCTCAGAAATCTAAAGAAAATCTAACTGCATAGTTAAACTACACAGTAATGCTGTTAATCCCATCTATAAAAAAATAATTTCAAACACACGTGTACACACTAGAAAATATATAACATTTGAATATAAAAAATAAACAATTATGAGTTGCAATATTATGTTAAACTGCACACATTTACTAGAAAACATAGTCTGCTATGGAATTACCACATAGTGTATGATCCTGCTAGCATAACAGTTACATAATAGACACTATCTTCTTATAAATAATTACAATTATATCTACTTGTAAATATTTAAAGAAGATAGTCTCGCAGATTGTCTCAAAAGCATAATTTAAAAAAATGTCCATCATCCTATGCTTTATTCATGCTCAAAGGATGCTTAGTTTCTAGAAAAATCTGTAAGAACTTAGTACACTTCTTTGTCACAAAGAATCATTAGCTTGTCCCCATCCTGCTTAAAGGACCAATCAGCTTAATGAAGTGGTTTGGGTGCCAGGTCCCTCTAGGATTAATTCTTTTTTTTTATATACATAGCAGTTTCAGAGAAACTGCTATGTTTATAATGGGGTTAATCCAGCCTCCAAATCCTCTAGTGGCTGTCTTACTGACAGCCGCTAGAGGCACTTGCGTGATTCTCACTGTGAAAATCACAGTGAGAGCACGCAAGCGTCCATAGGAAAACATTGTAAATGCTTTCCTATGCGACCGGCTGAATGCGCGCGCAGCTCTTGCCGCGCATGCGCATTCAGCCGAAAGGGAGGATCGGAGGCGGAGAGGAGGAGGAGAGCTCCACGCCCGGCGCTGGAATAAAGGTAAGTTTTAACCCTTTCCTCATCCCAGAGCCTGGCGGGAGGGGGTCCCTGAGGGTGGGGGCACCCTCAGGGCACTATAGTGCCAGGAAAACGAGTATGTTTTCCTGGCACTATAGTGGTCCTTTAAGGAGAAAAACTCATTCTATGGTCTGAAACTACAGATTCCCAGAATCCACGATATGAAACATGAAAGACACCCTACAGGTGTCAAAATAACTTTGAGAACATTTTAATATTTATACCCCTAATTTTAGATTTAAAAGATGTTCCGTTGTACCCATATACTGCCATTTAGCAGTTATTCCAGTTAGCAAATACATCACATCATCCAATTGCCGTTAAAATGCCTCATATCAATAATTTGAAGTATTTAAAACATGTCCAAGTAGACAATAATATAATAATAACAGAAGACGTTTAGTAGAGCATACTTCATGGACTTGGGTTGACATCTATACATTTAAGACCTCACCATTTTCAGAAAGAAAGGGCTGGTCTCCAGAGATAGAAATACACACACACACACACACAAATAAATAAATAAATAAATAAATAAATATATATATATACAGCATTTAATACTTTGATTTTATTCAGATCCATATTAAAAAGTAAATTTTTTAATATAAATGTTAATAAATTAATACTTTCCTCTCTTTTTTGGGGGAAAGTGCCCGTTGGAAACAAGTCTGTTACCTTAATCTACGTTATCTTCAAAGGTTCAGGACTTCTGCATTCTACTACCTTAGAACACCTTATAAACATTGATAAACTACCTGCAATAAGTTAAGTTATGAAAGTAAAATAAGGCAGTCTTGTCCTAAATATATTACCCATATGGATACATGTCTAGCAGTGACGTTCTGTAATGCTCAGCCGTCAACTACACCTGCAGATACTCCTCATACACTAATTTGGTTATTTTAACACATATAATGCTTTGCTATATTACAACACAACAACAACAACTCAAATCTTTCTATTTAAAACCACAAGAGAATATTAGAAATGATGATAAGTATAACAAGGTCTTAAAGTAACACAATAAACTTTTTCTAAAGGGAATATGGACAATTCCAAGATCCGAAAGTCAATATCTCTTCACGGGCTATAGGGGTTTCAGATTTAGCGATTATGTTAGTTTCCTAATTACTAATTGGCATGAATGTAAAACTCATTTGGCTACTAACAAAAGGTAAATATGGCTATATCAGCTATGCTGGACTTCCATTCAGCCGCTCTTCAACAAGTTGAATCTCTATATAAATGTTATCTTTGCCTATTCACAAACAGCCAAGTAGAAACTAAATAAGCAAAATCATCCTTTAATTACTCCCAGTCCCCATTCACTCTACAACAATATCCCAATCTTAAATACCCCCAAACCTTACTCTTACCTTGGTTGCATGTTTTATTTGACTTCCTTTTAGTTACAATTTGGTTGCAATACCTTTGCAATTTGGCTGAGCTATTTTCAAATGAATCTCACTGTTGGAATAATATTCATTTGAAATATGCAGAACCCATTGTGCTTAATGTAGTTTCAATTCGATTTATAATGAATAATGCAAACCTCAGTGGAATTGTATCAACCAAAGAGGCAATTGAGCTGAATGAAAGTGACCAAATGTACTATATCCTTGATATACCTGACAATTTAAAATGTTGCTTAATGATGCAAGGTGTTAATTGTTGTTTACATGCAAATTACAGAATTCCCGGGACTCTAGAGATACAAGCTTATGTGAACATCTGTTTTCTTAATATAACTGAAAGTGTATTTAGACCTCGAAAATAGCAATAATTTGTTTGTTTTGATATCCTTGTCAGTTATCATGTGGAAAAAAATCATGGGCACACGTTAAATACAGTCTTGTTGTATTTGTTCTGTAAAGTAAAAACATAAGTGTCTTAAAACGTATAGACCTTAGTGTTGATGGTCTTACTAACACAGAGGATGCACTATATGAGATTGGCAAATGAAGGCTTTTAGCGTTGCAACATTTCACATCATATAGCTCTATTCATACGATCTACAAAGGATCAGGCTTCAAACAGTCCTAATTGTGGTAGGACAGTACATATTTTAGAGTCTTGTATAGATATCCATACTTGGTGTCCCCAGGTACATGTTTATGCTGTCTGGGAGTAGGGGAGGTGGGGGCCTAGGACCATACATAGAGCACTTTAGCAGTGTTCTCAGATTGTTATCCTGCTTTGTGGGCTTTCCAGGCAGGCTTGATATAATTATTCAGTGGGGGTCCCAAACATTCCACTATAGGATTTGCCAGTGATGTAAGTTGCCTCACTGCTGACACCACCCTCTTGGCCAAACCCCCCTGTCCCCATACCTTCTAATGTTGGTAAGTATGTAAAAAGCTATTGCCACCATGGCAAACAGTGTGCTTTATGAATATAACAAGCAATGTATCATCTCATCCTGTACTTGTAAATACACCCAAAGACGTCTTACATACTTATCATAGTATGGAAGCATGGTCAACCCCAGATCCTTTAGTCCACTGGAAAATACAAGTGGGCCATTCCAGGCCAGGAGACCACTAGTCTATGCAAAAACCCACACAGTGCATAACTAGAAAAGACCCTGCACAGTTCCAGCCTGCTGCCTACACCTGCAGTATTCTGTAACAGAGTCCCAACATATCACCTGCTACATTGATCCTCACACAATTGATATGAAACTGCAGCCCACAAGCCCCCCTTGCCAAACCTCCTATGCATTCTCAGCATGGGCATGGCATAGTTGGCCTCAGGTCATTTTAAAACTATAATCTGTACTTTAAGCTGGTAAACAACAATAAAGGTGAAGATGAAATAGATATATTTTTAATGAGTATCTTACCAAATCATAGTTAGTTTTGGGTCTTCATGTCGATCTGGTACTGTTTATATGTTTCAGAAATTAGAAACTAGTACTGCATTTAATTCACAGTTATACACTAACTTGGCAGATGAATTGAAGTTGAGAAAAACATTTTCAAAACAAGATTATTTCATGTATTCTATATTTCATTGAAACATTTCAGCCTTCAGAAAAGGGAGCAATTTTCTAATTAACTTCACAAATATGTTCGCTCTTACGTCTGTCACCCATAAACAGGAAGAAGAACATTTCCTCCTGCTGGCAAATGAGAGAAAGAAAATGATCTTTGGAATAAACAAGATCAATTATTTATTGAAATTGCTTCTGTGCAGCCGTATAATAGGAGTAATCAAAAGCAGATTCACTAAGAACATTTCAGGTTTTCAAATACAAGTGGCAATGGTTTCTCAGTGCAATAGCAGTGGAGGTACTGGAAAGTCTACCAGCAAGACACATAGGTATCCTCAGCTTACTTCCATAATTATATGTCTGTTCTATATGATATTCAACATAAGTCCAACATGGTTATTTTGTATTAGAATTTTACACCTTACAATGTCAGAGACAGACAGAGAGTGGGGTGGAAGAAGAAAGCAGAATTGGGACTTGCCATTGACCCAATACGCATTGATGGAGGAAATGAATGTTTGCTTTGTGCTTGTTGTTTCTTGTTGACATACTGTTCCTGTATGTACAACATGTTTTGTTAGAATTAATTGTATGTCTAGTTAGCTATTGTACAGTGGTGCGAAATATGTTGGCGCTATATATGATTGTAATTGCTGATTTATAAAGGTCTTTTGTCTGTTGTTTTTTAAGTCTGTTATCTTTCATAGACTGGAATATATTTGAGTCTAAAACACAGAGCACCAAAGAGTAAATTTTCTTAAGTAAAGCATTGAACATTTTAATAGACTTGTTGATGCACAAGCTTTATTTAGGGTGCACATTTGTAGGAATTCTCTGCAACCTCAGCTGAAATTGACTTCCTATCAAAGTCACTTGAACTAAGTAGAGAGTCCAAACTTCCATGGGATCCTTAAAAGATCAGTAGACCCTAGTTATTCAAGAGATGCTCTACACACATAAAACCGTTCAGCTTGTTGAAGTACTTTATGCGTCTGGAGCCTGTCATATTGATGACAGTTTATATTGATATTGTCACTTTTATAGCAAGGGGCTGTCAATCAGACAGTCAGGGAGTTTTCTTGCTCTTCTATTCTATAACGCGTGTCTGCCTTCCTCCCTTTTCAGTGAGCTGTATTGTAACTTATTGAGAAGCATTGGAAAGCCACAATCAAGTGTGTGGGCGAGCTCACTTCTGCAGCACAGCGGCTTCTCAATGAGAAGCCTTTGATTTGAGTATTCCCAGCACAGGAAAGAAGGGAGGGATTGCAAAGACTGCAAACAGCTGGTCTTCAGCTTTTACTGGCTGTTTTTAGATATGTTTTTTGATAAGAAAAAATGTATGCATGTTTTCATTGGAGGTATAGATACTAAATTGGCAAAAATGTAATGGATTGTTTTTTTAATTAATATCGTAATTAATATCCCTCAATAATTGTTTACTATTTAGTGTATGCAGTATGTTACCTGGAGGTTTTGCTTCTAGATAAGAAGACACAGACCTCCTTTCTCTCTTAACCCCTTAAGGACCAAACTTCTGCAATAAAAGGGAATCATGACATGTCACACATACCATTTATAGTCATTATATTGCTTCGTATTTTCACTGTACTCAGAATTTGATTTAAACTGAAAATTATATCATACCTGTGTAATTTGGTAAGCTGTTTGTGCTGTACAAAATCAATGTAATAGTTTCTCTGCACATCAATCTAATACTATTCAATCTCTAAACTGGAAAAAGAAAGATTCTGAGAATAAAAATATAATATTTGGACTCTGTCTCTCAGAGGGTCAGAGGTTTTTATTTTGCCAAGACTAATGGCAACCTTTGGATGCCCTTTAAGTGATAACATGTTTGATTTATTATTACGTCTATTTGCATTAAAGAACTAATATTTTTGGAGACATTTGGGAAATATTGCAGATTGTGTATAATGGCAACATATTTGAAAGATCTAAGACTTTTCTATGTACACAAAATATCTATTTCTCTCAAATATTGTTCACAAATCTGTCTAAATCTGAGTTAGTGAGCACTTCTCCTTTGCTGAGATAATCCATCCACCTCACAGGTGTGGCATATCAAGATGCGGATTAGACAGCATGATTATTGCAAAGGTGTGCCTCAAGGTGCCTCCCCTATGGTAGAAGTTATGTGGTCACTATAAATGTTTTAAAGACTGTGGAGTTAACTGGATGCACAAGATCAACAAGAATGTTCTGGTAGGCACTGGTTATTTGGTATGAAGAAGCCTCATGACAATATCATGTATAAATATTGTGGTTTTACTGCCTAGATTTGACATTTGCTAATTCTATCTGGTGGGAAAGAAAACGTATTTTTGATCAGGTATTTTACTCATCCACACAGGAGATGTGTTTTAGATCTGTTGTTTTTGGCCTTTATTTTGCAAATGGTTGTAATCAAGCCTCACCTCACAGTTCAGTAAATAATTCCCCATATTTCATGTTTAAATCCTTTTTTTTTATAATCTACTTGATGTCCCTGACAAGCCTACATGCTGAGGTTTTTCCCAGATAAATACGTGTTTTCTATATTTGGAAAATAGTCTCACCAATGAATGTAATTTGTACATTTGTCATGGAGGCATATGCTATATTGTGTACTGTTGCTAGGCTGTGTACTTTGATAAGAAAAATTAATAACCAGCAAGTTTTTTTTGCCTTCTAATGTCATTAAAAAAATATTTTCTGGAAAATGTAGCTTTGTGTATTTTTCTTATTCTTAATTGCTAATACTGTATGGCAAATTATACTGCTGAAACATATATTTAAATTAAAGATGTCATAAGAATGTTGTATATTCATATTTACACTTAAGCACCACATTCAACACTTTTGCATACATTTCAGTTTTACGTGCAATTTGCATGAAGCTAGATCAATTTCTATTCTTGGAATAAAGTTATACAAGAGCCTTAATTTACAATTCTTATATACTCCTTGGTTTTCAATATTATTTATCCATTTAGTATAAGATGGTAATATTTATACATTTCCTATGACATAGCTACTAGGTATAAACCTCCTTTATTTACAGAATTCTAGGGAGCATCTACTAATCAGTGATTTGAGATCAGTTCACAATTAACTTGTAAAAGTTAAAGGTAAACCATGAAGTTGGCTGACCCCTATCTTTCTGAATGGATATTCCAAAGTACACTCACTCATTTCAGAATTGAAACTACAATTCACAAAATCCTAGGATTCTCTGTATTTCCATTCTCTCTACTTTTTATGGATCTTCAAATCATGATGGTGGGTTAGGCTTTATCTTTGTGTAAAATACCCTATTTATCTTTTTCCACTAATAGAGGATTTAGCCAATAAGACTTTAGCAAAACACCTCATTTAGATAAATTAATTGGGAAAAATATGCTTTTAAGGAATACTCTAACATTAAGAATTAAAACGTGTTCCTAATGTTAGAGTGATATATGGATGATTTAGATATACACCCCCTAAAAAAGTTAATTTGATTTAGATGTACATCCTTCATAAAACATTTAAATAAGCCTTAAACTTAAGTGTAGACCACTCTGAAAATAAAATGGTGTTTAACCTGTAAGAACAAGTTTAGCTTTCACTAAATTTCAGGTATTTCCTTAACAACCATGAATGTTATTATTATTATTATTATTATTATTATATAGTACTCATTTTATCAACCTCAGTTTGGTGGAAGGCAGAGTTGGACCTGGCAGGAAATTGAACCTATAACACTGAGGGCTGATGAAACAAAGGAAAATATGCCCTGGGTATAGCATTAGAAACAAATTATCTTTGAAAAAATTGACTGCATCCATCAACAAACCCACTGACCATTTTCTCAAAATTTGGTCTCCATGGATGGAGACCTTTACTTCTTTGAGTTTCCTACTGAATCTACTAGTGGTGTAGTCCCTGGAGGGGGGATGCCACCTCTTGCTCACCTTGCTTGCTTGCTAGGAGACTTGTTTATCATGTCTTGTTTTTTTGTGACAGACTACCCTGTCACTTGTTATACTTTTCCAGTTCATTTTAACTTTAATTGTACGGTTACCGAACAAAGACCAGATTTTCACTTTAACACCTCCCACATCCAGACCATTACCTCTTTGACCTCATTAACTCAATTGCTCTTCGGGGTGGCCGCCATTCTTGTGAAACGAACGCACGTGTTATGTGAAATGGTGGACATTTTGTCTCGCTAATGCAGGCAGCGGTACTCGGACATCGAATGCATGGAACTAAAATCGGACATGATGTCTCGCGAACACCGCTGCCGTCTGTTCTTCCCCAGATAAGTCAGATAACAGTGCTTTTCGGAGAAAAGACTCATACATGAAGAACATTTACTCCCTAGAGCCAGTGAGAAGCATTCGGTTTTATGCGCACAGGAACTCCCGAATGGAGACCAGCTGCAGCCTATTTCATCGTGGAAATGTTTTGGGCTACAACCTCGTGGCTGGCTGATCACAATTTTACCCATAAGGTGATTAATTTCCACCAAACAGATCCAAGTGCTCTTTGGACAACTTGGGCGCTTGGATCCGGGCTATCCAGAGATATAAGACTTGTGGGGTTCCTTTGGAAATTTAATGTGTTTTGGGGGTATATTCTGTGTGGGTCCCTGTAACTGAAAGATAATTGAGTTACTGACCTTTGACTCAACTATATCCCAGACACAGGGATGCCTGGGAGGAGTTTGTATTGCAATGTATGGAGACCCCACGCTGGAGGTCTGTGTATAAATTGAGTGCACGGTGCTTTGAATAAACCAGTCTACTCCGAGCATTAAGTCTTAGCTAATGTCTGAGGGGAAAAGCTATATCACACTACCTAGCTATAATCACTGAAGATGGTGCTGACGGAGATCCTGAGAGGAGGAAAGAATATCCTTGACGGCGAGACTCGTGTCCCTATCCAAGTTGCCCCCCCTTCCTTGTCTTGTTAAGCAACAAAATGCAATGAAAATCTTAAGTACAAGAATACAAAAAACTGAATAAACACAATCTTACTAACTAAGAAGTACAATAAGATTTTATGTTTACTCATAAACAAATATATACTGTAACAATTCTAGTTTTTACATTTGGTTAAGAAAACACATACATAAAATGCTAAGCATTTTTCCTCCCAACATGCTCCCTCGGGAACGTGTATATAAATGAATATAACTTTTGTAAACATAAAGATGTCATGAATTTGCTGGTCTAAACATGGAGAAAGTATCTATTATTGTAACTTACAAAATAATTAATAGGCTTCCTGCAAACCTCCCACTCTACACAATCTCTCCAACTATTAATCATTAGTCTTAAAGTGACTACAGAAATAAGCTGAAGGAAGCAAAAGGAATTCTGGAGGATTAATCGTAAAAGGCCATAGACAGTAGTTCATTTCGAACTATCGTATTTGCCAACAGAACCACCTCTCAGTTTTATCAATGGATCTAGAAAGGAAGCCGTTAATCATGTTGTATCACAGTAACTCTTGGTTTTTCAAAACCCATATTAGAAGTATTATTAGCGGTAAAGCAAATGAAAGCATGTCACACAGGGTAATGAAATATAATTTAATCACTGCCAAGCATAAGTTCATTGGAAAAAAAAGTAAGTAAATGAACCATAATTTTAAATTGAATCACGCACATTAGCATTTTCTGGACAATTAATTCTCAAGTACATATAAAGAACTTTATTTCTGAAGCCTCCCACAATGATCAATAAACCTGGATAATGTCCATGTATCTTTCCAGAAATTATACCATAAATGGTTTATTTTTTATTGAAGAGCATGTATTGTAAGGCTTTATCACAAACTAAACTTCTTGGAAAAAAACTTGCCAGTACAAAGAAGTTGTAAAGTCTAAAAAAAATGCTATCTAAATATTCTACATGCCTTATTCATCAGAATTTCCTTCATTATAAATTTTCACATTTGTGTTTTGGTCTCTGGGTAGCATATCTAATCGGACTGGATATTACCTGTGTGCTTTCTTTTGGCTTTATATGCAGCAATGTGTTAAGAATTCAAATTTGTAAGGTCCAAACTGGGTGAGAGCATTGTGTTGGGGTGGTCTGTGCAGCACTGTTACCAATTTGAGTTTAATCCCTGGAAGGAGAACAGGGTGGATTAAACACAAGCAAGCTTACCTTCAAGAATGGCATGGCATACTCATGCTGCAGTTAATGAGAAGACATGGGAAGGCAGAACAGATGTCCTATATCAAAATTGTCTCTCTAGATACGTGCATCTTCCTTTTTTTTTTTTTTTTTTTTAAATCTGTTTTATAAATATCTGCATTCATTTTTGTGAATGAATCACTCATCGTTTCTTTTGTTTAGTATAAAGTGTAAATTTCATTTTTTGTGATTGTACCATATAAATATTTTTAAATAGCTCAATTACATTTTATGATTTTATGACATGCATTTTTTCTACAGCAATAATATTATCAACTGGCAATGCTAAAAATCCATGAGCTAAAATGTGCTGTGCGTGTAGGTCAGTCTTCACACATTTAAGGTCAGTTTTAGATGGTTAATTGGAGACCGGGCTTTTAACACTCGTGATAAAATTGTAACTTTTTCTTAAAACATGTTGATTAACCTTTACTTACTCTTGTAGGTCAGATGTGTCTGTAAGGATCTGTGAGTCAGAGTACAGTCTTGCACATATGCCATGTCCATGAATGCTTGCCAAGTGTCTGAGTATTTATTCACTAAACAGTAAATACTGATATTCGTAAAAAGTCTACTGATTTTTAAAATGTAAGGCGAAAAACCTAAATCCTCAAAAGTAATAACTTTTTGACTTGTTTTTTAAATGTTGACTTACAATTGGTAATTTATTCAACAGAGCAGTAATTATTTTGTGTAGTAGTTATTATTGTCTGTGAATGTCTAACATGCTAGATTACCATTATCGTATAATATTATGAGATTGGCTTGGCAGTTTTTTTTTTTTTATATATTTTTTCACAAAATCTAATTTAGCCAATGAGAACATTTAAATAAAACGTTTTTTTGTTTTTCTTTCCATCTGAGTTACTAATAATACGAATGGTATTTCATTATTAACTTTATACCATAGCTGGGGTAGGTAACCTTTTAGCAGCACTGTGCCAAAATAAGATTGTGATTTCCCGTAGCATGCCAGTCCTATTTATTTTATTTTTTTTTAAATTGAGGTGCGTATGTTGCCGTATTCTGCTTGTGTTATTTATGCTGCAGTTGCTTTGTATCATTGTATTTGAGCGTATATGAGCTGTTATACTGTATATGTTCAAGAGTAGTTTGTGGTATTAACAGATAGGTAGATAGGTACTAGCGCTTATGTAAATAAAACAAAATGAATGGAATATTACCACAACAATATAAAATAATAGACGCTATACATTCATGTGAAACTTTTCCAAAGAACACAAACAACAGATAAAAGAATGTAGCGCTTATTCACAAAAATAAGTAGATGTAAAGGCAATAATCACCTTAAGGATAATGTTCCAGGTACTGTGGGTAATAATAACAATTATAGAGTCCGCAAAATTATTAGTAAATACTGGCCAAACCTTTTACAAGATCCACTTTTGAAAACATTTCTCTCTGAGACCTAGATTTGTACATAGAGGGGTAAAAAAATGTAATGAGCTCATTGGTTAAGAGTTTTATTAGAGATAAGAAAGAACCGTCTACTATTTGTAATAATGAAAAAGGTTTTTATGGCTGTGGACAGTGCACAGCCTGCAAAAATTAGAGAATACTAGAAGGGTTATTACTAACATTGTTGCCAAATAAGGAGTATCTATACCGATAAGAGATTTTATTACTTTTTACTCTAAGAACATCATTTATACTTTATTTTTGCCCTTGTGGACTTATGTATGTAGGTCGTACCACTAGACCTTTACATATTAGGGTTCAGAGAACACATATGTAATATTCAGAAGGATTTTGACAAACAAAGTGTCTCTAGTCACTTTGAAGTATTCCATAATCAGGACCCAAAAGGCATGTCTTCTATGGGTATAAAAAGGTGGAAAGAAATTGGAGAGGAGGTGACTTTATTCAAAAACTAGGAAAATAAGAACTTGAGTGGATTTTTAAATTCAATACTTTAATACCATATGGTCTTAACTCGGATTTTGAATTATGCCATTTTTTATAATTGCTTTTATCCACCCTTTATAATTTTTTTAGATACATTTTCTAAACTCTTTTTAGTTTTATGTTAGATGTTTCTATATCTGTCCTTTTCCAAACATTCCTATAATAGTTCCCCCTTCTACTTTATATTAAGTGTTACTCTACATTTGATTGTAACATTAATGAGACAGTTTTAACTTAATATGTACAGGGTTTTTATTTTAGTGTTTTTTGGATCACTTCATATATTGTAGTTTCTCTTTAAGAAGGAAATAGAATGAACATTTTGTATTACATTTACTTGTTGCTATTTGTATCAGAGATGTATTTCTTCTTTTCTTTTTTGTTTCCTCCATTTTATATGTTACCAAATACCTTGGAGATATATCTAATATTGCTTCCCCCGAGAATACAAATGCAAGAATATTATCTGGACGTTTAGTGAATTTAATGAAAGGATATATGCACTGACAGTTTACCTCACAAGAATACAAACTGGTTGGTTTGATTGAGGATTATTATCACCTCAGGAGGAGGCTTGGAATCATTTCAGAAGGAGGCATGGAATTTAATGAATGACATAAGAAGATAGGAATAATGGTAATTAGACAGAGCTCCAGGTGAGAGTGACCAGCAGTTGTATTAACAAGGCATCATATGGAGGATTGAACCGCAAGCGTATTACCTGAGAGGGGTAATTAAACACCTGAAATTCATCACCCTATTAAGGGTGTATATAAACAGTCAACAGTGAACCACTGATTATCAGACAACATATCTGGCTAAGGAAGCTACACGTTGTAGTGAAATGCGTCCCGGTTTTTAACTTGTGGACATTGCTCCTTTCTTGTTTTTATAAGTATATTAATAAATTGTGTAATTCTGTATCCTGGTTACCGGTATTTACTACTCATCTGGGAAGTGCAGTACCTAACTGCACAACACGTTACTACTGAGCCACAGGGGCTCTATGTTTGTAAGTACCCATTCGGCATCTGGATTTATTCGCATATCCTATACTGTGCTACTCTATTTAGTTGTTTTATATATTCCTCCCAGGACAGAACACATATATCCTATAGGGGTGGGTCACCTGCACGGACCCGGAGGCCATTTACACCAGAGCTAGGTTTATAGCTCTCCATTTGTGAGTGTGTTATACATTATATTTATTTATACACCTTCGTGCTGTAAGATTTGCACTATGTTTTATTAATATTTATAGGTGTTACCCGCAGTAACCGGTACACTATTCCTAAGGTACTCAAGGTGTTACCCATAGTACCTGGAACACCATCCTTAAGGTATTAGTGCCTTTACATCTCCTTATTTTTGTGAATAAGCACTACATTCGTTCATCTGTTGCATAGTTTGTGGTATTGTGTGTGATACCTGAATGTCGACTGTGTATGGGGGTTGCTTGTGGAATTGAGTGTGTTGTGTGTTTGGTGGGGTGTGTATGAATAAATTGAGAATTGTCCCTCCCCACCAATTTGCAAAAGCAGATATCTGAAGTTCCATTGGGACTCCTGATAGGCCAGAGAGGCCTGTTTGGCTCCAGTAGCCTCGAGTGCCGTACAAAGATACCTCGAGTGCTGTGCATGGCACACATGCCATAGGTTGCCTACCCCTGTACTATAGTATAGATTAAAATTAAATGATGCTTTATATAAAGCACTACCAGCTGCAGATGTGATGTAAAAATAAATTAATCTAAAGTCCAATGCTTGTTTCTGTATGTACTCATCTACAGAGTTAAGTTACATATTATGTTAAAGTCTAAACAAAATGTTATTTAGAAAACCACTGATTAACTAAAGATGGATACTGAGGTTCCACACTAAGTACACCCCAGCTTAGATTTCAAGGGAACTGAGATGCAGTATGTAATTTTTCTGTTATTTACCTGTTATTTATAATTACTGTTGTGCTTTCAGACATTGCAATGGAACACTATACAGTTTAGTCATAGCATTGGCTTACATGTATACATCTGCTGTATGAGTGAGCTTCTAGCACATTGCGAGGAATCCCTCCTTCAGACAGCTGGTTTTATCAGTTAAAGTCTGACTATGTGGCTTCACTGACTGAAACATTACTATACATGCAAATTACCAGTTTGTGAATCAACAACAACCAAGGCCAATATATCTTGAGAAAGTCCCAGATGAGGCCCAAATGTTGAACTTCCCAAGTTATTGTATTTTGCACACTTTTCAAAGATCTGAGAGTGCACTCATTTTTCTTGTAAAAGTGCTAGTTTTTTTTTTTAGAAAAATTGCTTACATATGCTTCCAATATTTCAGTCATCTAAACTAGCAAATCTTAGAATAAAAACAGTAGAAATATATATTAAGACACTAAGATTATAGCAAATTAATATCTCTTATAAAAAAACCTGGCCTTATATTATTTTATTGAAAGTGTGTCCAAAGTTTAAGTCTACTTTATCTTATGCCACTTCTCTCTAATTATTATACAAGGTTCAAAGCCATTATGGTTAAAAAAAAAAAAAACATTGGCAGATTTACCAAAGAAGAAGACTAGACTACTGCCCAGATGTGCTATCACATGTTATGTAACCCAATCATAGACAGTATCTTCAGTCCCAGTTGCTGTGATCTAATGATCGAAATCTCATATCATGTTCTAACTGATGGAAAGGCTTTTCAGCATCGAGTGATATATATATATATATACTACTGTGACTGAAACGTTGAAATTTTTGTATTCTGCACAATAAAGCAGTATTTATTTTGATATAATATTAAGACTCCAGAGTGCTCTCTACTTGGACGCTATATATTTGTGTGTATATATATATATATATATATATATATATATATATAGCAACATCTAACAGCACCATGGGCTTTATTAGTTTAAATAATCATTTTAATAGATGCACCATCCAGCTGTTACTTGTTTCTAGCATCAATTATGTGTATGCCACGGACCTGTTCATTAAACAGCTTATTACTGATGATAACTGAATTTTACAATGTAGGCTAAAATAGCTGACTTGGAAAAATTTCTCTAATTCAGCAGAGCTCGTGATATATTTCATCTCAGCTTTTTTAGCTGTTCTCAACACTCAACTAGGGATAACTCAGTGTTTTTTAATTATAATCTCTGCTTTGGCTTCCTCAATCCATTCACAACTAAAGTATGCCTTTCTCCTGCAGATGATGTGAGCAATTCAAATCCCTTTACACTATTGTTTTGCTATTTGGGTGCAAATATATGCAGTTGGCCTCAAGCTATTCAGTTGTTTCGACATAAGGCAGAATCCAAATTGTAGCCGGTACACAGAATAACCTTTAGGTACTATGAATATGGTTTATATAGTACAGAAAATAGAAATTGTTATGTTCGTATGATTATTCTGAACAATGTGTATATTGGGAAAGAAGGTAAACTGGATCTAAAGTGTCACCTATATTTCTATCTGACATTTGCTCGCTAAAAAGTCTATCCTTTGAAAACACACTCCATCCTTAAAAAAATAAAATAATTTACAGGTATTGTGGGGTGAAGGGAACCAAGGAGATCTACCAACATGCCAGCATTATAAATAAATGAAAGTATTAACTTACCTCTCTAATCGAGTGGTGAGACAGTGCCTGACCACAGCTCCACCCTATCTGTTTAATGATCTCCCGACTAATAGAGAAACTTTTGGATGCTGGGCACTTGTGCGTTAATGGCGGGTGCACCAACTGTGAGACACAAAGCCTTTCCGTTCCACCTTTGTTTGTTACAAAGTGATAAGGAAGACCACCCTTCTGGCTGTCTGATTAACAGTTAGTGGGGGATGGGGCATGCAACTTCGCACCCATATAAAAGTGCAGATTTCACTTGAACATGTGAAAGTGGGGACACTTTATTTTAGAGTGTTCCTTTAATTTGTTGACATTATGCTCTTGGCAAGTTCTGGAAACATTTTAGAAGACTTGATATAGATTTAAATAATGCACTTAAGTAATCAATGCAGCTTCAGTTTTAAGCAAAATAAATTATTTTCTAGAACCAAGCAGAACTCAATGTGATAGGTTAAATTACACCGTCAACGATTTTCCAATGAAAGCTATATTAAGGTATAAGCCCACACTTCTAATTATCACAGCACATGACTGTATGTAATCCAGCCACTCTGACAAAAAAAGTAAAAAAAAAAAAATGTAATTTTAAATCACACAGGAAAATGTTATAGTTTATTAAAGACATTATATATTAAAACGGTATTCAGGTTAAGTATATAAATGTATAGAGCTAACAGTTCATTTTTATCAATAAATAATGTTGCTTTATGCAAAACATTCTGTCTCATTTTGTCTAATATGAGCAGATGAGATGGTTTTAGTAACAATGAATTAGTGTTCAAATGTAACGAGTGTCCCAATAGCTAGGAAGTAGAACTTTGCTAATTGAACAAAATCTAATAAATGTAAAAGCAACCTAATGGTGTATCTGCTTAATGGCGAGCTGCACTGACTTTATATATGTCATGTAATCATCAACTTAAACAGAAATGTCGTAGCTACCCACTTCCAGGGGCTGTTCAAGACCGCAAATGCTGTTTATAGACATAGAAAGCAAAACACTGTTTTTATGTAATAAGATGCATATAATATAGTAACATCCATATTCACAGGTTTGGAACAGGTAAGCTTTTTGTCAAGGGTGTTTTAGAAGCACAGTCTTAATTGAAATTCACAGACCTTCATTAACATTTATAACAACAGATGTACTGCGGGTTTTATATCTCAACACATAAATATGTATCACAATAATGAGTTCCATTCATGCATTTTAATTGAGAAGGGACAATTTAAGGCATTGGTTCATCCTGGGCAAATGTTTTGATAATGGACTCTTTTAGAACAAGTCTATTGGGACCTAATTCAGCAATATTTCAGCTCAGTTTTTCAAGTCTCTCCCAATGAAGCCTTTTTCTCAGTTCCTCATAATCTCAAGGCTTTACCCACAAACCCTTCAACCCTCACCAATGGAACCAGGAAGTAAGAAACACTCTGTTACCAACAGATGGTTTAGCAGAATTGGTACAATAAAAATCCACTCTCCTAATCAGTAGCACAAGGAGTACCTCCATCCTACATGTCACTGTTTGTAGCGTGGCCATGTTACAAGACCATATTCCTCTGTCTGCTCTGAAGGATAGCTGCATGCAGTGCGCAGTGAATGGAGAAGGTACTGATAAGACTAAACATTGTATGCCTTCATCTCTTGCCTCTTACTCCACAGTGCTTGGAGATCCACAAAAGAATGGGTACAGGATCACGAAGATCCTGTACCATAATTCTCCATGGTCATGTTGGGAGTAGGACTTGGTGGGGAAGCAGGTGGATTTACAGACACACACAAAGAGTAAGGAAAGTCAGGGTGGGTAGGAGACTCACAAAGTGGTAATGGTATACCAGACATATAAGATTGTAAGCAGAGGGTAACAGACACAAGGGAATAAGTGAGGTTAAGAGACACACAAGGGGCATGGGGTTTTAGAAGACACAATGGAGTAAGGGGGGGGGGAGTTAAGAGATACACAATGGGAAAGGCTATCAAAGGGGGTTCAGAGGTACACAAAGAAGCAAGGTAGGATTATCAGACACAAGGGAAGCCAGGAGATAAACACATGGAAGTAAGAGTGGTGCAGAGCGACAAAGAGGCGTTAGAATGGAATATTTTAGTTTTAGAGAGGTATCCATGTAAAAGTTCACCACAGATACCAAATAATCTAAGTAAGCCTCTGCTCCTACTATACAGATTAATCAACTTCCACAAAGAAAATGCTTTGTAGTATAGCAAATTACCAAGATTGAATCTGCCAAACCAATAAATAAGGATTTTACATACTTTTTTTCACATAATGTTGAAAATCAGCTTTTTACGGGTTCTGCCAAAAAACTGAGTTACATTATTTTTGTAATTTATCTTATATACATAAATAAAAAAAGTTTAGAAAAACATACATAAAAAACAAAGTCTGCACAGTTAATAAGGCATATAAACTTGAATTTCCTTTGAGTAATTCATGAGACTAATTCAAGCTTTACATTTTTAAAGCTTTAACCGTACAAAAAAAGATAATGATTTAGTATTGTCGACATGCTATGTTATAACGAAAGACAATATTTACAGAAGTGAAAATAGTAATATACCTATTTGCTTGGTCAAAATCTAATGTTATATATGGCCACAATTGAAAGTGGATATATATTTTCCTAATGCTACCTCTAACTTTGGGTCTACACAAGAAACACAAACACATATTTTCACTAAAGAGAACATTTTAGTAAATGGTAAACTGGACAGCAAAATGTAGGCAAAAACTGCTGACTTGGAAAAATTCTACAACTTTTTATGGACAGCATGTCTATTTTAGGTTACAACTTGCCATTTGGCATTTTAATTTGATACAGTTTGGTGAATAACATCCACAGTGATAATAATTTGAGAACCGACCTTAAAAATATAGGCTTAAATTACTATGTTGGAGAAGATCACTAGTTTTCAAATTGATTGTTAAAGTTATTCTCAGCCTACTTTTACCAAGTCTTTTCTTCAGTGACCATAACAAGAATTCTCTACAAGCTGTCTACAATTGCCTTCAGTCCTGAAGGGGCCGATACAGTTTCTTGATAGTGTTTTTATCCATGAAAACTTGTCTGCAATTACAAAAGGGACTCACGTATGGCCTGAGCACTTCCACAAAGACTTCACTGAAGGTATGTGACAAGCAGCTTTCTGCCAGTTATTCAATGACAAATTAGGATTAGGGTGTTTATCAATAAAACAGAGGGAAGGCAGTGAATTGAAAGAATCCAGTAATGCTCCATATCCACTCTTTGTAATCCAGTCTCGGTGTGAAAGCTTATCTGGCTGAGAACAATCCCATTACAGCTCACTGAATAGAACCCACTATTAGTTCATCTGGCTACCTTAATCCTATTACATTTACTTGTTCATACAATAATTTGATTATCTAATCACTTTACATCATTGTTGTTACTGTATTTAGCACTCATAATGGGTGCCCAGAGTTTATAAAACCAGCCATAATTCACTGAATATTACAAGATTTGATTACACACTCTCTATTCCTACTGTTACTTAAATAAGGGTTGATTGAATACAATACAGCCTGTAAATGCATTGTTGTCTTAAAACGGATATAAGGATAATTAAATGGCAATATTATATCTGCATATGTGGGTCACTGTTTTGTGCTATTATATTGTCTTTGGATTTATGTGGGTGGGAGAAAATCTTAATTCAGTGTTATAAAACAATATTAAGGTACTTTTTACATCCTGATATAATAATTCTTACGTAAATCAATTCTGGAAGCAACATCACAGGATCAAATTAATCCCTCCACAAGGTATTCAGTACATTTCCCATGATGCACTGCTGCACTAAACCGACTTTTAGCTTACATAGTGTTCTAAAATTGCTGGGTGCCAACATGTGGCAATCAGAAAAGAAGTTAGAATTTGAAAGCACAAAGCTGGACTTGAATTGTTACCATAAGAGAAGGGCTGCTCAATTCCTAAATTTTAGGCTATAGCTTGCTGTGTGGTTGTTATATCATTCAGAGGAATACATTTAAATTCCAACCATTGTAAGCCCAATAGTTAAAATACGTAATGACTGGGCTAAGATGTATTTTTATTACCTTTAAAGGGACACTTAAATGATTTATATTACCTTTAAAGGGACACTCTTGGCACGAACATACCAATATAAAAGCAATTGATGGGTTTTGGCGTCATTAATATGCTGTATTATTTACATGCTCAAATCTTACAGTTCCTGCAGAAAAATTAAATGTTTTGAAGAAATTTATTCATAAGTGTACACACAGCTCATCTAAATGAGCTCAACTGTTGGAAGCAAAGCATCATTAGCAGGAGCAAACATTCATAGTAGAGCCGATCAATTTATGCAGTGCTTTTAGTGCCTGTAGGTATACAAATAAGACAGCCACTGTCAAAGTCCAGCTTGGGATCATGGACCTATAAAGACCAGTCCCTGATTGTAACAATATAATCAGAGTTATTCACTTCACCTGTCAGTGGTTTTAATGTTCTGGCTGATCAGTGCATCATTTAAAAAAAACAAAAAAAATAAATAAAAACGAGGGACACATATTTTAAAACACATTTTGATATATTGTTGACTAGAACATTTCTTTCTCCAAATAAATAAAAATAAAGTGTCATGCCCTCCACATGGTGGCATACATATATAATGTATTTCACCAACCACACCCACACTCGTTTTTGTTTTGTTTTTTCCAAAATGTAAAAGACAAATTTATTTATTATTATGTAATTATTGCCATAATTTTTGAGTGATAGTATCCCTTTTTCTGAATTGGTTGGTATAGTTTGACATATATTTAATAAAAAATAAGTTACAGTTAAACTTTACATCAAGTTTTTGTTTTGAACCATGTTATTTTCTAATATTAAAGATACTAAGCACTTTAACAATGTATTCTCAATTATTATGTTATGGTACAACAAGAACCTCGGCTGTCTATGTGTCATCCATCCAAGTTATGCATATGATATTCATGTGCTTGGGGGGCACATACCATCAGAGTGCCTACCTCTCTTCAAATTATAGTTGTATGCTTGTATAGGTTAGCTCATTGTGAGACCTCTGTTGTAGTGGTTATGAAAGGTGTTCGATCAAGCTATATTACAGTTATCGGTTATACTGTTTATGAACGTTTTGAAACTTACCTTGCTGTGTGAAGGTGTCCACAGTCCTCCCTGTTGGAGTTACTATGAGAAAATTGGAAGTTCTTCCTTTCATAGTGTCATGAGAACTAATACTGGACATAAACATTGTTTAGTGGATGAAAGCATCATGACTGATGAGTCATCAGTGATGACTCTCGGCCAAAACTACCATTTTTGGCGCCTTTGAATTCACTTTGAATTCCATGTCTGGAAATTCTCACTTAAGTGGATACCCTCGTTTGTCATTTTTATATATTAAAAAAGAGAAATACAATAAAGAAGTATTAATTATAATGACCAAGAGAAACATAAACTTACAGTCTGGTTGGTGTTTCTACCTCCCAAGCTGCCAGTTTTTGAGTGCAGCGCTATACCAACATGTGAGGTAGATGTTACTCTTAAGAAGTGCATAAAACACTTACTCTCTATATAAAACTTGTTTTATTATGTATACATAAAAGACAAAAGAGATACAAATAATAGTGCAATGTCGTATGTAACAACTGGAGAGTAAATAAGTATGAGTTATGAGTAAAAATAAACTCTCATTTTTAGAGCCTTTTCAGTATGCTGCATCCATGGGACTTCCATATTACTGTTTGTTAACTACCCTTCTAGCACAAGATGTTGCTACAAAGCTGCTGGGCCTTGGTTCAGCTTTAAAGAGTTACTGATTAGACCTCTTGAAGGAATGATGACTGACAGGACAGGGAATTGCTTTCAAATACATCATACACACAGAAATAAAACTATCAAAACAAACTAACTAACTTTTGAGTGTTTGGGTGTTGCGTTTATCAAGACAAGAGAGATTTCCAAAGAACAAACGATACATTGTAGTACAAAAAAATCCGAAAACATAAAAAAATTTTGTAAATATTTTACTATATAAACATAGTAAAGAAAAGGATTATCGAGGGGCGTGGTCTGACCGTCGATGAGACTGGACGTGTCTCACTGAGGCTCCCGACTAACGCGCCCTAGAAGCACTGGGCCGATCCCCCCCCCATCCCGGGGTGTGAGGCCGGTGGGGGGTCTCTGCATCGTGCCACCGCGGTAGGTGGCTTACCTCGGACCGCCTGGGCGTCACTTGGGCCGCCCTCTTGTTGGATTGGGTGGGTTAGGGTTTCTTTTTGCATACCTGCCCCCTCTTTGTGGGTCACTCGGATGGAGCAGCCCGTCCTGGAGGTCGGACCCCGAGCACGAGTTGGACGTGATGTGCTTCTCCGGGACGCTTTGACAGGTTTAAATGTCTAAAATGTTTGGTTTGTTATGCATTTCTATGCCCCCCGTATCGCAGGTTTTTGGCTTCCCCTACGGGGGTGGTTTTTCTCCTTAAGCTGTGGTAACGGGGTCCTTGCTTGCCCCCCAGCAGAGGGGTAGACGATGGGGCTGGCAATGCCACTGTGCATACTTGCAATTTTTTCTCACAATTTAAAAAAAAAACACACAAAAAAGAAAAAGCATTCTTTTTAAAAAAGAAAAACACACAAAAAGAAAAAGCATTATTTAAAAAAAAAAAGAAAAAGAAAGAAAAAGAAAAAAGAAAAAACACACAAAATAGAAAAAGCTTTACTTCAAAAAAAATATATATAAAAAAAAGAAAAAACACAAAAACTGTTACTTTAACAAACAAAAAACAAACTATTTAAGATACGGATAATAGATACATAGCAAAATAGATTATATTAGTGACTGCATTAACACAATGATTCACTAACGATAGGGGGGGGAGATTACCGCATTGACAATATTACTGCTTCTGACGCGATTGCTAACAGCTCCAGGGAAGGTTAGTTCTACACCACCAACAGGGGTTTTGTATATAGCAAGGTTATTCCGTTGGAGTGGGGGACGGGGTTTGCGGACGTATTTCTTTCTGGGGGGGGGGGGAGGGGGGGTTTCCGCTAGGAGGAGGAATTGGCGAAATGGACATCAAAACAATGACAAAGGGGGTGTAACGTGATAGGAAGGGACCCAAAACGAGTCTGACAGACATGTCCTTCACGATTGGAAAGTGGTGATATTAAGCTAGGGGGAGAAGGCCAGATTTTTAATTCTACGCTACTAGCGCTGAGTAGGGGCTTTTTCCCCTGTACGTAAGGGGGATCAGCCGATAGTTGGTTGCCTGGCCCGGCCCAGGAAGCTATAGTTAACCGGCGGGTGGGTCCGGGTAGGTTGCAGTTAGCAGGTGCCAACGATGCATGGGCTGTTTCACATTACGTACTTGGTTGCCATGGTTGATATTCCTGCCTTGTTCCCCCCACCTGGGAGTATCAGAGGATGGCCACTGCACAACTGACGCGAACTGCCCGAGCCGTAGGGTCCTTGCTACTAGGAGAAAGGCCGGGGGACGGCTCAGTTTAGTTTGGGGGCCGGATAACAAACCTTGTTTAGCCTAGGACTGCACATATAGTTAGGATATACGCACACTTAATTCTATGCTTTAGGAAGACATTGCAATAGTCATCGGAGAATACACTGAGGAATAACTACTGATATATTAGTGCAGCTTGGGACACTGACACTCTGCACGTGGCTGTGTTTTTACTAAATGTACTCGGGCTGTTGATGTTCATGTTACTTTAAATTTAAATTTTACCTGTAGCTTCTGCAGTGCTCATAGCATCCTTGCCTGGAGATTTGGCACCTCTGATGCTCCCAGGTCCCTACGCTCCATATTATGTACCTTTGCTGTTGTCATCATTGTGTTACGCTTTTAAACCTGTGGGAGATGGGAGCTGTCCTTCACTGGGAGGGTCACATAGGGCGGGTAGTCAGTTTCAATCTAGACACTTATTGCAGCGTGTGTGCTTTATCGCCGGTGCGTTACTGGGCCCTGATGGGGTATGCTTCTGGTGTATACAGTGGTGATACACTTGTCCTGAGGCGCTCCCCGGGACTCGGTGGCACCGGCGAGGCACATTTATGATGTATCCTCATGGTGGGGGAGGGTTACATATACCAGCTGGGGTCTCTCTTTCTTACTTGTTTGTTAATAGGAGGGTGTGGGGTACATGTTATAGTATCCTATGTTGATATGTTGTATGGATGGACTTTCGCCCTGCCTCTGGGCTTCTATTTTTCTATGGGTGTTTTGAGATGTCAGGGGCTGCGCAGCACAGGGTTCCATGGTTTACACCTTGGGACTATGAGTGAGTGTGCAGCTTAACTGTGCCTGGGCGGTTTCTACCTGCTCCTACAGGTTCCCTGAGTTTCAGTTCGGGACATTTTGCAGGGAACACCACCGTTATATGTATCGTAGTTAGGGTCTGGGAGGGCCGTGGGGATGATAGATAACTAATTTTCAAGGTCACCTTAAATTGAAGAGGGCGTGTGGGAGGTGTGGCTTTGGGATTTCTCAGTTCCCTCCGCGCGTTGATCGTGTTCGGGAAGTGGGCGCACGTTACCCACCACCTTTTGGCGATTTGTAAGACCAGAATTTTCACTGTATCAGGCGGTGTCTTCATGCCATCTCTGTCCTTCTTTTATTGCTTTTCTTTCCTTCTCTCCCCACTTTACCCTTTTGTTCTCTTTCCCTCGGGGGCGGCGGAGGAGGCGGCCGAGTGGTTAACGACAGCGGGCGGTCGCTTCACCCAAATGTGTCGATGCATTACACCCCGGGACGGGTTAGTCTTAGCAGTATCCGACATGGTTAGATATGGAGATTAAGCTCACCACTTTGAATGTTAAGGGCCTTAACGCTCCTGAGAAGAGACGTCTTATGTTTCGGGCCTTGAAAAGGATGAAATCGGAAATAGCTTACCTACAGGAAACTCACCTTCCCAAGCAGGCCAAGTTCCTACTACAGGACCATGTTTATCCGACCTCATTTGAAGCTAGAGCATACCGTAAACAGAATGGGGTGGCTATTGTTATTGGTCGTGCTTGCCCTTTTCAGATGTATGCCCAAGATGCAGACCCGGAGGGTCGTTACATCATAGTATCGGGAATGCTGCATTCGCATACCATCCATTTAATAAATGTCTACGCCCCGAATCAACCGGATGCTGGATTCTGGAATGCGTTGCGAGGCAAGATCGCGGCATTACCGCATGGCATGATCCTCATGGGGGGGAGACTTTAACGCAGCCCCGTGCCCGGCAGTAGACAGGAGCTCGAGGGACGGGGGCCCGAGGTCGCAGGGAGGGAGAGGGGGGCAGGACCGTTTACTAAAAACTTTTATAGCAGATACGGGTTTGGTCGATATCTGGAGGGCACACCATCCGGTGGAACGTGACTATACGTTTTACTCTGCCCCTCATGGAACTTACTCCAGGATAGACTTCTTCCTGGTCAATGCAACAGGCTTGTCCAGGATTGTTAGTTCGGAGGTTGGTAGTATATCCTGGTCAGACCATGCGGACGTCTCTATCATTTTGGGTAACTTATGTTTGGCAAGTACATGGTCCTGGAAACTGAACGCGTCACTACTAAGGGATACGACGATAACTGATACCATTAGGGAGGCTATAACTGCTTACTTCCTCGAAAACGTCACCCCGGACGTGACTATTAGCACGGTTTGGGCAGCGCATAAAGCTGTGATACGTGGGGGCCTGATCAAATTGGCTTCACGGAAGAAGAAACTGAAGCACCGCCAATTGGAAATGTTAATGAAACGACTACGGAATCTTGAACAGAAACACCAAGCAGCCCCGGACGATGATTTACTCGACCGCCTACAGGCAGTTCGGAGGGAGGTTCGCACACTTTTCTTAGACGACACGGCCCGGGCCATGACGTGGTCCAAACGTATGTATTTTGATAAGGCCAACAAAATGGATACGCTGTTGGCCAGGGCGTTGCGACCCAGGCCGAATAGGCCTCACATCACGGCAATCAGACACATCGATGGCTCGATAAAAACAAAGCCGACGGATATCGCGCAGGTCTTTGAGGATTTCTATAAAAACCTGTACAATCACACACCGGACGGACAGACCCGGGAGGGGCAAGAGGAAAACGATGTTTTGCGTTACTTAGATGGTTTGGGCTTGAACAAACTGACGGGGGAAGCAGCAAAAACCTTGCCGCGGAAATCAGTGAAGAAGAGGTCGGTAGAGCAATCTCTAATCTAAAGGGTAACAAAGCACCAGGCCCGGACGGATTTGACGGGATGTACTACAAGACTTTCAGAGAGGAGCTCACGCCCCACCTGGTGGCACTCTTCAACTACTTGAGGCAAGGGGGACGCCTGGGCCCAGAGATGGCATTGGCTACAATCGTACTGTTGCCAAAACCGGATAAGGATCTGCTCAGCCCTGAGAACTACAGGCCCATATCGTTAATTAACCATGACTTAAAGATCCTGGCTAAGATACAGGCGGCTAGGCTAAACCCAATTCTGCCTTCGCTCATTCACGCTGACCAAGTCGGGTTCATACAGGGGCGACAATTATTCGAGAATACCAGACGGAATGTGGACCTCATATGGAAACAAGCTAC
The DNA here is from genome assembly GCF_036172605.1 of Pelobates fuscus. NCBI lineage: Eukaryota > Metazoa > Chordata > Amphibia > Anura > Pelobatidae > Pelobates > Pelobates fuscus. The sequence goes on along the minus strand of NC_086318.1, from coordinate 180,075,843 downwards.
GACTGGAATTCCATCCTTAGTTATCTCCATCGACGCGGAGAAGGCCTTCGATAGGGTTCGGTGGCAATTTTTGTTCTCAGTGTTAAAACACCTCGGCATTCCGGAAAGCTTCATTCAGGTCACGAGGGCGATGTATCATGATGTGAAGGCGCAGATACGGATTGCAGGGGCTCCGATGACTCCTTTCGGTCTACACAATGGAACCAGGCACGGATGCCCTCTCTCCCCGCTCCTCTTCGTAATGGCCATGGAACCTTTTCTACAGGCGATCCGCAAGCATCCGGGCATACGGGGGGTGAAGGTTGGTGGGGAGGAATTCACTGTCTCTGCATATGCAGACGATGTCCTCCTCACTGTCACGAGCCCGATGGAATCGATGGCCGCGTTGCAAGAAGTTATTCGAGAGTACGGGGCCTGTCCAGTTATAAGGCGAATATCCAGAAATCTAGCGCGATGCATGTGGGCTTGCGGGCGGCTGAGGAATCCCTGATAAAGGACACGTACCGTATACGTCTGGAATCAGACTCCTTAAAATATTTGGGGGTCCATCTGACGGCTGACCCGGGTCGTTTGTTCTCAAGCTATTACGAGCCTATGATAAGGACCCTGACCGGTGATATGGAAAAATGGTTGGACAAACCTATCTCTTGGCTTGGATGCATTCACTCGGTGAAAATGAATATCCTCCCACGCATATTATTTCTTTTCCAGGCTCTCCCCGCCAGGGTCACGAAATCTCAATTGATGCCACTACAGAGAGCGATATGTGACTTTGTGTGGCACAACAAGAGACATAGAATAGCCAGACAAATCCTATATAGACGCAAGGATAGAGGGGGGCTGGGCCTACCGCACCTGTATTATTATTATTTAGCGGCCCAACTGTCACAGGTGGCAATGTGACATTCCCCTGTACGGGAAAGGAGATGGGTGGAACTTGAATCTTTGCTGGCGGGCCTCGACGTCCCTCAATTCGCATTATGGGTGCCAAAAGCGCATAGGCCCATTATAAGGGCGACTTGCCCGGCTATCCTTATCTCCCTACGAATATGGGATGCGAACTGTGTCAAATTTGGTCTTGCTTCCTCTCCTTCCCCTATGGCTCCGATTCTTAGAAACAGAGAGTTTCCACCGGGTATGGCACCTAGAGACTTCCGTAACATTGAACGGTCTGGGCTGCAACGTATCTAACAACTGTATAGAAATGGGGAGATCTTACCGTTTGAAGACCTTCAGCAACATAACCACATGACTCCTGCTGATTTTTTCAGATACGTTCAGATCAGGGACTTCGCCAGGAAACCCTGTATTAAAGCAGCGGCGCAGGGACAGTTCACTTTCTTTGAGAGATTATGTAGGGATGTTTCTGCCCCTAAAGCTATGATAACGCTCCTATATGCCCATATCAGCACCGAAACTAAGGAATGGGGTAAACTGAAGTATACTGATAGATGGGAATCTGATTTGGGAGAGGAACTGGAAGGGATTGAGTGGCAGGAGATCTGGGAGGCAACCAGGAGCGCTTCCATATGCGTCACACAACAGGAACAGGCGTGGAAGACCTTACTCAGGTGGTATACTACTCCAGTAACCTTATATCACATGCGTAAGATAGATTCGGACGATTGCTGGAGGGGCTGTGGATCGCGAGGCACTTACCTCCATATGTGGTGGGACTGCCCGAAAATCCAAAGATTTTGGAAATCTGTTGAAGGCCATCTGACGCAGACGTTCGGGAGGTCCCTGGCTTTAGACCCATGGATCTACCTGTTAAATAGAACTATTGAAGGATGGACGAGGAGAGAGCAGAAACTAGTGCGGGTGATTACCTTAAGCGCGCGCAGGACGGTAGCAGCGGCGTGGCTCTCTCCTGAGGGCCCGGAGTTCGGGGGAGTGCTCTCTAGAGTGAGGGGGGGAAGAATCATGGAAGACCTGACAGCAAGAATAAGGGGAACAATAGCTAATTTCCAGAAGGTTTGGGAACCATGGGATTTGAGCATAGGGGGCTCCGGTAGCGGCTGAGAAGCCGGGTCTATGGTCTGGTCGGTGTAATGGCACTGTGCGGTGTGGTTTCCGGGTGGAATCCGTTCGCCTCGCCCGCCCCTGCTCCCCCCCCTCCCACCCTACCCCCTTCGCCCGTTTGTCTCGCCTTCTCTTCTTGCATCCCGTCTATCTTTTCTCTCATCTCTCTTTTCCATGCTTTGTCTATCTTCTTTTACGTCCTACTTGCTATGCCCTCAGTATCCGGGGGTCTTATATACTGTCATTCAGGTACCTTGGATGTCTCCGGTTCTATCTCTTATTTTTATTTTGGTTTTCTTTATTCTCTCTCTCATTCTCTCCTTACTCACTCAGGCCTGATCATAGTGGAGGAGAATTGGGGGAGCCTAAAATACAAGCTTATAGGTTCAGCGTTTGGGCCCCCTCTAAGGTCACACGGCCTGGTCATAAAAAACAAAATCCTCGATAGGAGGCAAGCGATACAGGATCTAGAAAGTGGCTTGTCATGGGGGCTGATGTCAATTATTATGTATACACAATTGTTTTTTAGTACTTTGGCTTCTGCGCAAGCCTCACAGTTGTACTTTTCTTGCCCTACCTATGGTGCGCAAAAATACAGAAATTAAAAATCCTAGGTGGGAGGCAAGTGATGTAGAATTTATAGCGAGGCTTGGCAAGTGAGCTGCTATCACATTTTGTGTTTACAAAACGGGTCTTCTGCATTTTGGCATCTGCGCAAGCCTCACAGTTGTATTGCTCTTGCTATGCCTATCGTGTGTTCAGCATCGAATTTTAAAGAAACACAAAATTCTCGACGGGGGGAGAGTAGTATAGTATTCATAAAGAGGCTTGTGATGTCGGCTACTGTCAATTATTGTGTTTACTAGACTGTTTTTTGTATGTTGGCTTCTGCGCAAGCCTCCAAGTTGTGCTATTCTTGCCTTACCTATCGTGTGCAAAAATAAAGAATTCAAAAAAAAAAAAGAAAAGGATTATCACCCCTAATTTGTATGTCACCCTAAGTTCCCTGAGCAAGATACAAATTTACATATGTGCATTAAATGAAGCACATATTTTATCTTATTTTGCCTGAAAGGTAGTAAATATGAGGGAAAAAAATAGAATGGGAATGTTAAAAGAGAAAAAAGAGAGATGTTGTGAAATTAGTTTTAAAAGAGAGTTGTCTGTAAGGCAATATTTCCTCCAGCCAGGGTTATCTTCAGTTTTCTTTTTTCGGTAACGACCACTGCAAAGTTAAATAGTAAGAAACAAAGTAACAGGACACTATTCTATGTTGCAATTTTAATTTGAATGTACTTTACCACAATAAATATGAAAAAAAAAAAAGTAAAAAAAAATGCTCCAACACTATCCAGATTTCCGTTTCTCTGTTTGGGTTGAAAATTGCAAATTTTAGTTAAGAGATAACGAACAAGACAAAAACTTGGGAAGAAATTATGTTTAGGAAATTGAAACAGGAGATAGTTTTAAAATAGAGCAGTATTTGGCAAGTGTTAGATCCACTTAGTGACTATGCTTGTGCTTATGAGAATGAACACTTGGATTGAAACCAAATAAGGAAGGTAAATACATTACATGAGATGTTCAGGAAAAGCAATATGTTATAATTTCCAGAGGGGATTGGACAATGTCAATACAAAAGATAGTCTCTATTCAAAATCACCCTATTGTTGTCACAGGCCTCTTTACCATCCTGATTTCGGCAAAGTACTATCTGTATTTCTGCAACTTGTGATTCCTCTTTCAAATTTTTTTTGCTGATTTCCATTGCTGATTTTACCATTGGTTACACTCATTAAAATCAGACATGTCAGTGATTCACTATTTAAATGATTCTCTATTTCTTAAAATGAAAACTTAAACGAAAACCATGAAAACTTCTTATCAATGTCAGAAAATCTGCCATTCTGACGGTGGTTTAAAATTTGATGGAAAAAATGTGCACTTCAGCACCTCTATTTTTATGCAATGAAAGTACCACATTTGTTGAAAAATAAAAAATAAAAAAATAAAAATGGAATGTTTTGGCACAAATAAAGGAATAAATAAACCAAGATAATAAAAGCACCAGAACAAAGCCTACAATAAAGTACAACATGTTTTAAACATAACCACCAATTGGAGGCATGTATGAAAAGTAGCTTGGAGTTAAAGGAACACTATAGGGTCAGGAACACAAACATTTCTGAACCTTTCTGAACATTTCTGAACCTATAATGCTAAACCCACCATTAAGGTGGCTTGCCCCTCCTTACCCACCTTAAAAGCATGAAAAAGTCACCTTATTTCCAGAGCCGTGTGAGTCCACCAGACTGACCACGCCCCCTTGGTGACATCATCAGAATTGCAGATGTTTAGCCAATCCAATGCACTGGATTGGCTAAAATCAACAAGGGGCGGGGCAAAATGCTGTTTTGTCCAATCAGCACCTCCTCATAGAGATGCATTGAATCAATGCATCTCTATGAGGAAAATTCAGCATTCCCATGGTGACTATAGTGTTCCTTTAAGGTTTTTTAAACCTTAAAGGGACATCAGACATATGCAGTGAACTGGAGCAGTGGAATGCTCCAGTTCACAATGTTGTTCCAGAATTACTGTTCTTACCTAACCCTGGCCTAAACTATGATTTTTTTTCCTTCTCCAATCCAACAATTACCCAAGCAGTGCCTCAACTGAACTGGCTTGTGAATCCAACTACTACATCTTTAATATACATTTATAAGAAAACATAAATAAAATATAAAATAATGTATAAAATATATTTAAAAAAAATATTAGTTGTTAGTAAGTTTCAAATGTTATCTCATTTTGTATGTAGTATACATGATATAACTATTTTAGGAATAAAATAATGAATCTAATGAAGGGTATACATAGATAAGATTAGAGCAGTGGTTTGTATATAGTTAGCAACCTCCTGTCCGAGTGTTAACAGCATATAAATTGCTTCATTGTTATGAGTCACCCAGAGTTCACTAGCTATAAGGCAATGTATGTATCATTTATAGAAAGTTCCAAAGAATCTTAAAACAAAGATTTAGATTGCTTCCTTAACTGGTTATAATACATTAAATTGACAAAAAGACAAACGTAGGGTAAAATGAGTGTGAGAGAGGGTAATTGGCCTCTTATTGTAAAATAATAACAAAATGATGGCTTAATTCAATAGCCACAATCAATAACTGTGGTCCATTAAATGAAGGTCACTTTGCATCAATTTTGCAACAAGCTTCCACGATATCAGGTGAATTTTTCACCTAAAAAAAATGTCCAAAACAGCTCTTCACCAAAGTTATGTCAGTTGTAAAGTCATTCATAGGATTCAGATGGATTGAAAAATTGTCAACTTGATGTATTTTAAATTGCATTTAATATAAAACATTTTTGCATTTAGTTTTAAATTGGATAAACTTCAAAATTACAATTACTAGTGGAATGTTTATCCACACTTAGATTTTCAATTTTCAACAAAAAACACAACACAGAAATATATTTGTGTCAGTCACATTAATATGTGACTGACACAAATGTGTGCTTCTCCTTTCTTCTCGCCCCTCCACTTCCCCGCTCGATCCTGTCCCATCTCACATTATCAGATCTCGCTCCCCTTGTCTTGTGCCTTCCTTAACACACATCCTCAACTGCTCTCTCTCTTCTGGCGTTGTCCCTGCTGACCTTAAACATGCCACTGTAGTACTGAAAAAAAAATCTCTTGACCCGTCCTCCTCTAACTATCGTCCTATATCCCTCCTCCCTTGTTTCTCAAAGCTTCTGGAAAGACTTGTCTTTACTCGTGTGTCTCACTTCATTAATTCCAACTCTCTCCTTGACCCTCTTCAATCTGGCTTCCGCCCTCTCCACTCTACTGGGACTGCACTTATCAAAGTTACTAACGATCTAATCACAGCTAAATCTAAAGGCCACTGCTCCATAATAAATCTTCTTGACTTCTCTGCTGCCTTTGACACTGTTGATCATGCTCTCCTTCAAACTCTTCAAGCTCTCGGTCTCTGTGACTCTGTCCTCTCGTGGTTTTCCTCTTATCTCGCAACGCTCATTTAGTGTCTCTTTTCTAATAATACCTCCTCCCCTCATCCTGTCTCAGTTTGAGTCCCCCATTGCTCTGTCCTTGGTCCCCTTCTATTTTCTCTTTATTCTGCCTCTCTTGGCAAACTTATTACTTCTTTTGGATTCCAGTACCACCTGTACGCTGATGACACCCAGATATATCTCTCCTCCCCGGACCTCTCTCCTGCCGTCTTTCAACGTGTTACTGCTTGCCTTTCTTCCATCTCTGACTGGATGTCCTCCTGCTTTCTGAAACTCAATCTCTCTAAAACTGAGCTACTTGTCTTTCCTCCTCCTAATACTGATCCTCCTCTTTCGCTCTCCCTTCAAGTTAGTGGTTCCCAAGTCCATCCTTGCAAGCACGCTGTCTTGGCATCATACTTAAGTCTGGCCTCACCTTTGTGCCTCACATCCAGTATGTCTCCAAATCCTGTAGATTCCATCTTAAAAACAAAGCCCGCATCCGCCCCTTTCTTATGCAAGATGCTACCAAGGAGCTTGTCCATGCTCTAGTAATTTCCCGCATGGATTATTGCAACCCTCTCCTGATTGGTCTTCTAAAAAGCCGTATTGCACCGCTACAGTCTGTAATGAATGCTGCCGCCAGACTCTGTTTGGTTCTCTCACACCTCACCCCTCTGTCAGTCCTTGGTTTCTTGTATCCTATATGAGTCAATTCAATGTGCTAATCCACACCTATAAGGAACTGTATAAGTCTAATTCCTCTTATATCTCTTCACAGATCCATAGGTATGCCCCTTCTCGGTCTGTCCGCTCTGCCCGTGACCTTCTCCTGTCCATTGTTCGCACCCGTACGGCCAACTCACGCTTGCAGGACTTCTTGCAGGCAGCTCCCTTCCTATGGAATAGCCTGCCTACTGCCATCAGACACTCCCCTAGTCTTCAATCCTTTAAGAAGTACCTTAAAATAAGGTACTCTTTTTTAAACATTACTACAGATAATTTAACATCTGTATTAACTATTAATGCATCACAAATCTACACAAATAATATAGCAACAACCTTTGAAGACTTTCATAACTAAGTTGTACTTGGTACAATATCACTTTATACCAGTGAATCTTGCTGTGGTGAATGCAGACAAGCATCATAGAAGGCTTAACCTTCACTTTCATCATCTTTTAAAGGGATTCTCTAGTGCCAGGAAAACAAACCCGTTTTCCTGGCACTGCAGACTCCTGCAGTGCCCCCCTCCCTCCCGTCCCCCATCTCACATCACTGAAGGGGTTAAGACATTTGCCGGTGGGGAAGACCTAATGCGCATGTGCGGCAATAGGTGCTCGCACATTAGACCTCCCCATAGGAAAGCACTATTCAAGGCTTTCCTATGGGGATTCCAGCAACGCTGGAGGTCCTCATGCATAGCGTGAGGATGTGCAGCGTTGTTTAGACGGCCAAAAGTCATCTAACCCTGGTAGACAGCCACTAAAGGAGGACTTAACCCTGCAAGGTAATTATTGCAGTTTATAAAAAAAAACTGCAATAATTACACTTGCAGGGTTAAGGGTGATGGGAGTTGGCACCCAGACCACTTCAATGGCCTTAAGTGACCTATAGTGTCCCTTTAATGGAAAAGATTTGGCAAATGCTTTTTAGCAAAAAGAGAAAATCATATAAGTGTACAATTTACACTATTGATTGATATGGATAATAAGCTTGCAACATTTATATTCCTACTTTACTGTCCCTTTAATTCTGCTTTTTAGTATCCTTTATCACACACACAAACACACATGCAAACACACACACACAAACATATGCACTATTTAAAAAGTCCCTTTACTCCAACTCCCATTATCCTCACTTGCCCAACGGAATAACACTTATGTAAATAGCAAGATGAATCCAGAACTCTGGGTCTTTTAAGAAATTTCCTTCTTTATTCTATTAAAGAAATATTAATGTTTCAGTTCTATTGTTAGAACTTTCTTCAGGACAGTTAGATCTTTAAAAACTTTTTTTTAATTGATGGAATAAAGATATGTATTTTTTTTTTTTTAAAAGACCTAGAGTGCTGAATTTGTCTGGCTATTTATAAAGCTATATATCCAAGACAAAGCATTTTTCAAGTAAGTTGCTTAATCTCATAAGAGCAGGCATTAGGTGGCTAGAGTAGGACCTGCCAAGAATGGGGAGCATTGACGTTGTGGCAGGCTTATGCAATGTATGATCAAATACTGTAACTAAACCAAGGTGAGGTGTTTAAAAACACAAAAAAATAAAAAAAAATAAACTATTACATTCTGTGAGCTTTTAATGAAATTTATTTTTAGTGAATGAGTGACTGCACTGGATCTTGTATGTTTTTTATATATATATATATATAGTTATATATATATATATATATATATATATATATATATATATATATTGGAAATTATGTTATATTTAAAGTGAACCTGTCATGACAGACGTAGGTTTGCATGTTTCTGATCATCTAACTTGACTTATGTCATAAAATTAAATGTTACCCTTAAAATACTATTAAAAGCTCATATTTTAATTTATTTCTATTAACCCTGTCCCCTGCTGAAAGCATCAATCATGTTTTCAGTGGGTGTTACACTTGCTGTAAGACACACCTCTACTACATGGGCCTGTTTGAGAAGCACTTGCTTCCCATAACAAGTTAAAAATCACCAACATTTTATATTGGCTTTGTGTAAATAATCATATATGATCTCTATATTTCCAGTCACAGATTGCCTGTCCAAAGCTGCTGCAATAAATCATTCTGGCTGTTTCTTTTCTCTGTCGGTGCTGGTGCTGCTCTCACACAGAGCCTGCACAACTTTCCCTGGCAGGCAGTGCTTTACCTTAGGCGGAATTTAAGCAGAAGACATGGACAGAGGAGGGTTTCTATGATAACAGACACACAAAGCACAGTCGTTTTATCTCTGTACCAATCAGCACTGACTGAACTGAGAGGAGGAGAAAACGCTCTATTTTAAAAAAAATCTAGCTATTTGCTAGCAAGTCTACTAGCAATATGTATAGATAAAATGTGATTCTCTATCATTTAATATTAAGCTGTACTTGTGATGACAGGCACTCTTTAATTTATTCTTACACAAATCCCAAATGGTGATGCATGAAGTTTCTTCCATATAATTGAGTCGACATAACAGGTTTTAAGTATTGAATGGGCCGGAAACAGAGTAAATCAATCAGGAAATCAATAGGAATTAGAGATGATTTTACTAATGTCATCTCGCTATACAGGTTAATTCACTGCATGCAATCTATTTCTTTATGGTGCAAATATATTTGACATTTTGTGAGATTATCTTATGTTGTAAAAGTGAAATGTAAAAAATGAGCAATATAAGTGGCTATGATAAAAGAATTAGGGCAACTTGAGTAAAGTTGAATGTACTAAACTCGGTGAAATGTCACAAATAGACTGACATTATCACCATATGATCACAGAGAAAAGGAGGCATGTTTAAAAAATAAATCGCCTTGTTATTGACATTGTCAGTAAGAAAGTAAATATTAGAGAGCAATTTTATAGACGCCTCTAGTAATACTGTGAACTTCCTTTGGCTCTTGCGTGAAGACTGACCCATTTTTTTTCTCTAGGAAAGAAACAAATGCATCCCTTAGTCTGGACCCATCAAACAGTAGGCCGCGCAAAAGTACAAAATTGGCTTCCAACATAATTTTAGTGATTAAATCACTAAATCACATTTTATAACCACATTTTAGTGATTATACAGTACATATACTGAAAGAAGGAAAAGACTACTGATGTTATTCATAAAAAATGAGAAAGATAAATCAATGTGAATTTCAAATTAAAGACCAAATTAGTCAAACTGGAAAAATTATCTAAGTTCAGCTAATATAGCCTTAAATTTGAACATCACTTTGCATGTATTTTTAAATTTTAATTTTTTTTAAAATTCTTGCTTTAGTGAACAACCCTATAAATATCACTATTAAGAGATAAGACTATTATGGCAACTTAAAACAATTAATCAACCAACTCTTACCTCCTGTGACAATGTATTAGCCTGTGGTTGCCCCTGTTTTTCTTGCACACATCACACTCATGAACACACACAATGGTGAGAGTGCACATGCCTGATTTTCCTGAATCCTATGTTTCATTTTCTAAATATTTGATAGGCGGCATCAGGGGAATAATACTTGTTATATGAACTGTCCATCAAACTTAGATATATTGAAGAGTGCAAAAAAGCAATCATCTGCAGTCATTTTATCATGTGCGATTTGCTATGCCACAAAGCGTGTGTCTGACAAGGTCATTAAAAGGTATGAAGTTAAGCAATACATTGGGGATTAGGGATGCAAATAGTGCCCAATATATTTCACTATTTGCATATTGGTGACTGTTTTCTTTTTTTCCTTACTTTTATCTGTTGTGCACTGTTAAAAAAAACAACAAAAAAACATCTGTCTCTCTGCCACCATTTATTGTTGTTTCAGGGTTTTTTGCTGTTTTATTTTTCTTGATGATCTCACCATTGATTGCATTAACAAACTAAGCCAAACAAATAATATTACTCGGAATAAATATTTGCAATTTAAATGATTCTTATATTCCTTCAACTTAAAGGAAGACTGTGAAAGCACCTTACCTGTGTTAAAAAAAAATCTGATTACAAATCTACGAGTGCGACAAATTTTCGAATCGAACTCCTCCCCAAAAGAAAACTCCAAAATGGAAGAGTAAAATAAAATGATGGAAGAATAATATTATTATTATTTTTTTTAACTTCTTTGTTTGTTTTTCCATACAAAAGACATATCCAGGGCACATGCCTTACACAACATAAATCAAAACATACCATAGTATAAAATGCAATGAAGCATTAGTACGAGGGCCTAACGTTGGTGTGGCAGCGATATTCTGGGCGGTTAAGTAATTAACCTCCTAAGTGGCTCTGAGGAACGTACATGAGTAGAGTGCAGTGAACGGGTGTAATATATTAGTGCCTCAATTCTAAATGACTCGCCCATGTACGCAATGTATAGTTTGCGTTTTAGCTTTGGAATCGTAAAACTAAGGTGTGTCATAATAAGTATTGTTAAGGTAAAGCCAGTAAGAGCAGTAGACTCTAACAAGATGAAAGGCAATGCCCGGTAGAACGTGGCTGGGTGGCGTCTGAGTTACAAGGTTAGCAAATTGTTATAAAATTGAAGCACATGAAGTAAAATGAACATGTGCATAAATAAACTCAATTTGAATCTCCTTAAAAGGACAGTAAAATAGTTTGAAATGCGTGGCTAAATGAGATGTTGACAGCAATGTCTGAAGAAGAAAATAGAAGAATATAACTTATCTAAACAAACAAAATATGAGAGGGTGAGTCACTTCACTGGAGATGGCATTATAATGCCTGGTGCGAGGAAACTATTCAGCATGGATTTAACAGCCTCCTGGATGGTATCTTTACAAGCTCCCCTCTGATATAGCTTTTTCACGGGTTTGCACAGGGTATGTATGCATGTGATGAGTGGGTTGTTCACATCTGGGCTCCCCAGGCTCCTCCAATATGGCAAACCCCCTTCTATCCCCCTCAAGGCATGCTCCAGTCCGTCAGCAGAGAGTTCCATAGTGCTGTGGGCACTATGAGGCACTGACAATCCAGCCCCCCTCCCCCCTTCGTAAAAAGACCGCAGGTCGCTTGTCCCCTGCACCTCCCCAGCTCTTTTAGAACCTCCCTGGAGCTCCAGCCAAGTCATGCCTCACCCGTTCCCGTTCACATACTTGGCGTTGATGCACGCCCCCGCCAATGGTCCGCTGGAAGGCCACATCCGGGCCCCACATGGTTTACAGAGTCGGGGGCAAATTCACCTGGATCATAACTAAATCCAGAGGTGGAGGCTGGCTCCACACTGACCGGTCTGCTGCCCGGAGGAGTCCATCTGCAGGATCCAAGATGTCTTTGCATGGTCTCCCGCAATAGGTAAGTAGGGCGCACTGTGTTGTTGTGTGGGCACATGTCGTCCATCTTGGCTCTGTGTTGGAAGGGGCCATCTACCAGGTGGGCCACCATCAGAGGTTCAGACTCGTGGGCCGGGATAACCACTATAAGCCGGGTGGGGGTGGGGAGCAGGGCAGGGCAGGGATTCCTGTCTCTCCGACTGTCACCACACTCTGCGGCCCCCATTTACTCCGGGTGCTGTGCTCATCACATCTAAGGCCTCAGGGGCTTGCCGCGCTCGGGGCATGGTAGGAGCGGGTTAAGTGCCGGATCATTTTGCTCCTGGGTATTGCCCTATCTAATGGTCGGCTTTTTATGGGTTCTGGTGGGCTCTTAGGTCAGTAAATAGGAGTTGTTAAGGGCTGGTGAGGTTGACTGCTGCTCAGCTCGGCGGCCCAGCCCGCCCCCTATTATAACAATTTGAATAATCTCCTAATTACAAATAAAAATATGAACAACAATTTAGAGAATAATAACTCCCCTAAGATTTTGGATAGCCAAAAAACTAGTTTAAACTGCCCAATAACTACCCAGGAGGTAGAGAAGGCAATTCTTAATCTTAAGTCTAAGAAAACCCCAGGACCAGACGGCTTTTCAAATTTGTTTTTCAAAACTTTTGTAGACTTAATTAGCACTCATCTAGCTTGCACTTTTAATTATATTGTTACGAAGGGGGTTTTCCCTAGAGAAATGCTTAGAGCCAACATCCTTCCAATACTAAAGCAGGATAAAGAGCCATCAAAAGTTGAAAGCTACAGACCAATATTTTTGAGAAATACCGATGTAAAGATCTTCTCGGCAATATTAGCAAACAGACTCCTGAATAACATCATTAGTAAGGACCAAATAGGTTTCATCCTTGGATGAGTAGCTGCGGACAATACAAGACGTATAATTGATATAATAGACTCCACTTATATGAAAAATGTTCCATTGCTGCTTTTAGCAGTGAATGCTAAGAAAGGTATTCGACAGGGTCGGTTGGGAGTTTTTGAGCAAGATGCTGGAGAAATTCAGTATTCAGGGCTGGATGTACCAGGCAATCCTGTCATTATATAATAGATACATTTATTATATAATAGTCCTACAACAAGAATGGTGGGACCGAACATTTGTTATGGATTGGTTCACATTACATAATGGAACCAGACAGGGTTGCCCGTGATCTCCGATCTTGTATATTATAACAATAGAAATATTGGCAAATAATATTAGAAATAATTCAATAACAAAAGGATTTTCTACTAAACAGAAAAAACCTCAAGTTGAACCTTTATGCAGATAACTTGATCTTGACTCTTACCGACCCCGTCAAAGGAGGTGGAAGCATATAGTTTAAAATCAAACTATAAAATAAATGTGCATAAATCAATAGCGATGACCATCAGTATAGATAGAAGCAGTTCCTCTTGGTAGAATGTTATGAATTCAAATGGACTAAAAATACCTTACCATACTTGGGCATAACAATAATTAAAAATATAGCGGAGTAAATGCAGACAAATTTTTAAAGTATTCTTAGATACACTCACAGCTCCTTAAAAATGGAGACATGTCGAACTATCTTGGTGCGGGATAATTAATCTAATTAACGCCTATTTGATGCCTTAATGGTCTTATATGTTTCCTTTGCTTCCCTTAAGAATGATCCAAACTTGGCTTGATTTGGTGCTGAGAGATTTTGTTAGTTTTATTTGGAAAGGGAAAAGGCCCAGAATTAATAAAAAACAATTGACGCAGAAAAGTCAAGAAAAGTCAAGATGGTGTGATTGGATTTCCTAACATGAATTATACATATCTTTCAAATATTTTTTTTCACTTATATAGGACACAACTACATAGTGCTACAGAAGAGGTATGGCATATATTAGATAGGCCATATATGTGTGTTCATTATATGGCTGCAGCCAAACTAATTGTTGCACAATATAGGAAGAGCTTGGCGCATTTTATATCACAGCATCTTAAAACACAAGTCCTATACCAATTAAGGATGGAAACTTTAATTTCTAAGCCACATCTAAAAAAAAAAACCAGACGATGGAAGAATATTTTGGCATACATAACCAGCAAATTTATATCTTACAAAATATAATTATCTGAAATTATGTCTACAGATGCTACTTGAGCAGCTCTCCAGTCTCCAATTTATCTTTCCAATATCCAACAATACCTTTAATGCTGGTGTTGCATGGAGAAACCATAGACTTTACAACTATAACAATAGTCAAGAGAAAGTAGATCAAGAAAACAATTCAAGGAATAATTCATCTGCACATTTACATTCAGTAAATTTTAATTTAATCAGCATAGTGTATAGGGTAATTACTTCTTATATAGATGCATGAGGATAGTATATTTTCTTTATTTTGTATTTAATTTTTGCAGAAGTTGCTTTCAAATTATTATATTATTTGAATTTGATTTCATACTCCGTGCCTAATTAATAACATTATAAATGCTATAGAGTTTTATCTGTATTCTTTTTCACATGACATGATCACAGATGCACAAAGAAAGTAACTAAACTGGAAACTAATATTTTTAAAATTCCCATCACTTAGTGAGTTCTTAAAGCTGCATTGAATAAAAGTCTTGCAAAATCTAATTTGTTATGTGGTTTGTGATTTTCCAAGAATAGAAGTCTAAAAGAAAATCTAATTGGACAATTATATCAGTTTTCATTTAGTATCTATTCACAGGAGGCTGAATTAAATTGATTTTGAAACTAACTATGACTTGCCAGGTTAAATAGTCTTTTTTTTTTCTCAAAAATCTACACCAAATGTGTATATTTTCATCAAATATACGCTATTTTCACAGAATACTCGCTATTTTCAATATACCTTACACACTGCTCAACTTAATAACAGGGGAACCATCTCTTGGAAATGATGTTATTGAATAAAACATGGAAATCACATATTACTTATAAACGAATAGAGAGAGAGCGGACTGAAAGTCCAATAAGAGAATAACGTGTTAAAAAAGGAAGCCCTACCTTTAATAAACCCAAAGGAAATAGTATAGGGAATAAACCAATAAGAGGAAGGTAAAGGCTAGAGAACAATCTAAATGTCTATATTAGAGACATATAGTAGAAGGCATATAGGCACAGAAAAAACTGTATATAAAATCAGCTAAAAAGCTGAAAAAATGCCAAACTGCCTGTCCAGAGGAGCAGGACTATACAGAGGTAAAAAAGGGGGGAGGGAGAAAATAATTAAATCATTTAGAAGAAGAACCCCTCTTGAAATCCCCCAAAGCCAAATGCTAAAGTAAAGCAAGGTTGTCCCTATTATACCTTGGCACCGTGGATAACCCACTAATGCCTACCTGAACCTCTGTCCCTTCCTCAGCTAAAATAAACAAAACACACTTAAATTAACTAAAACTAACGCATAGTGCTACCAATAAGGGTGAAAAAAATAATTAAATAAACAATTATTTAATTATTTTTTCACCCTTATTGGTAGCACTATGCGCTAGTTTTAGTTAACTTTAGTGTGTTTTGTTTATTTATAGGACTTGCTCCTTTATTATCTGTAGTGTCGGACTTGCTCCTTTATTATCTGTAGTATTTTATTTCACATATTACTTATGTTTACCTGTTTTCTTTTAAATGTATATTAACGACTTAGCAATTAACATAACATTCTATGTCAGTCCTGGCAGAGCCAGGGCACATATTAATAGACAGGAAAATAGACAGAGACGAAAAGGATTGGGGGCACACCCGAAAAATGCATTCTACATGTTGCTGCTGTAGTGATTAATATTCATACATGATTAAATTACGGCGCACACATAAAAATACACGAATAATATTATAAGGCTACTTAATTTGCCTATCTAAGAAGACAAAATATGGGGATTCAGTTCCACCATATGGCCATATTGTCTTCAGCCCACCACTACTTCACAGTACTCCAAAAACGGTGGGTCCTACACTACATCCAAATGTGGGAAACAAATAAATAGTGTGAAGTAGTGGTGGGCTTAACACAATATGGCAATATGGGGGTACTGAATACCCATGTTTTGTCTTCGTAAATAGGCAAATTAAGTAGCCTTATAATATTATTAGTGTATTTGTATGTCTGCGCCATAATTTAATTTGTATCATGAAGATAGACAGAAACTTTTTTTTTGTTTTATCTTCCTCTACCTTTGCTCTCAACAATAACTGTGTAAAGGGAAGAATGTCTTGTTTATTAATGTATTCATTGTAAGATATGAATGAATAAACGATTGATTAACAATTAACATTATTAACCATGCTTGACAAGGATACAAGATGGAAACATTCAGTTATAAAATAAGTGTACAAACTTTTCCTTGTAATACTTGCATGTTTTTTCTGGCTGCATGTAGCATGTAAGCCCAGTATGCATACATACTTGTTGTGGCAGCAATGCCCACCATGCACTAGTTATTATTATTTATAAAGTTCTATCAAATGCCACAGTGCTGTACAATGGGATTCACATACTCTAGCGAATTGTAATCATACATGACTGGAATGACCGCCTGCCATACCCGCCTATCCTGAACTGATATTCATCAAACTTATGAGTTATGACTATGCCTGGTATCATATGTGCCATACAAATGCTACATGTACCCCAATTCCAAAAAAAGCAGTGAAAGAAAAAACAATATCCCCACATTTCTGACCAATGATTACTCTCAACCTTGGAAGGGACTGATATTGTGTAACAATATCTGATAAGATTGACAAAATCCAATACACCATGACATAGAAAAATAAGCGGGAAAACACTTCAGGCGTTTCAGGCTATTGCCAGCAATGAATTCTCACAGAATCCAGAAATAGTCCTCACAATGGGGACAACACATGAGCAAGGAAGCTCAAGCATATATAAGAAAACAAAGCAAACACCAAAAATGTGACTGTACTCCAGGGCTAGAAAGGAAAAATATATTCATCTTTCTCACAAGTGTTGGGAGGGAACCATAACAACAGCTATTTGCTGTTGAACATGTTATCATCAAAGTCTTTCCACAGCAAACCTTAGAAATGAAGAAATTAGTTAAAGTCCAACATAGGACACATTGGAGTGTTTGGATGAAGAGATTGTGCCTTCATTCCATTCAAAATATGATGTTTCACGTAGGAGATACACACACACACTAGATCTCTATATACACTCTGAATCCTGTATACACACACACTCACTAGATCTCCTATACACACTCTGGGTCCTTCAAACACACACTAGATCCCCTACACACAGACGCTGCACCACCTACACACACACTACATTTCTGAGATACACACTCTGGATCCCTCATGCACACACTAGATTCCATGTAAGCAAATACATTGTGTCTCCATAAATGGGATACAGGCGGTATCCCAATTATGAAACCCCTGAGACAAGTTTCAAGCAAACACAACGTAAGCATGTTATTAAATTTGCTTGCGCTGTGCAGAACAAATGCAGGGCCATTTTCTTATGTCCTGGAAGAGCATTGAACCAACATGCTCACTTTGAGATGGGGCGTGCTTGTCATTGAGGATGACAAAACACACCCTATCTGGCCCCGCCCCCTTTTCAGTGGGTTGCTGTGAATAAAATATGCCCGGGTCGAATTTTTTCCCCAGTCCAGCCCTGATCGTAACCATTGTAACAGATATAGAATCCTATAGAATAAACAAAAAAAAAGAAAAAAATGCCATTCTACCTGTGTATGATTTACTGAGAAGATTATAGGCTTAAAAAGTAACTTTTAATAAATTAATCTAAAATAAAAATATGTTAAAGAAAAATCATATGAACAACAGGAGTGGGTGGAGACTATACAGTGGGGCTCTGGACACATACTGACACATTATTGATGTCGGCACCTAACTCTCTGCTTATCAATTGCTAAATTACCGACATCAAGTTCTTTCATGTACAGCATCTCAGGAGTGCATATTGGAGACTCTTAACACTAATTCAAGTACTCTGTACATACTTTATTTCTCTTTCTTTTTCCTTCATTATGTTTATGGGGGGAGATTGATAAGACCAGGCATTTTATTAAGGGGTGCCCTCGAAGGCACAAGACTCTTTATTTTATATGCCTTCCTCTGTCACTTTCTGTATATTTTCTACTACCTAGGCAACCTGTTCAAAACTGTTTGCAAACCCTCTCTTTATACTTTGACCTACTATTTAGATGCAGCTAGCACTTAGGCAACTTGCGTGACTTTTAACCGGTTAACTGCTGCCTGTCAGCAGTCCTTCACAGGTGAGCTACTACTTTGTGCTCCACTGTGGTAAAGCATAAGATAAATCAGTGCAGGCAGCCGTCGTTACACTAGAATATACTGCTGGGTATCTTGGAGAAAAAACGGAGCCAGGTCAGCAACCCCTTATTTTACACTTTACTGCTTGACAGCAACCTTAATTTATTATCAATACGCTGCTATGATCAAGGCAGCTTTTGTGATATTTAACTGGCTAATCGCTGTCTGTCAGAAATCTGTCTGAGCTGAACCATCATCTTGGATCTTTCAGAGGTTAAGCACCATAGAACATTATCAATTATTGTATGTTGAGCTTACCCATGTCGTTAGTTGTACTATCATGTAGGGATTTACTTATCCATAAATCTTTTAACTATTGACAGCACTGGTTTAGCAGTTGTCTTATCTCCCCCCTCTTGTTACAGCTATTAGTGATATATAATATAGTATCACTTCTATTACTTGGGAATACACTGATGTTATATTATAGCAAAACAGTATTGCTTCAGCATTAGTGTTATGTATACACTTTTACAGCTTGTATAAGTAGTCAGAATTTTACTCACTGTATAGTCTCCACCCACTCCTGTTGTTCATATGATTTTTCTTTAACATATTTTTATTTTAGATTAATTTATTAAAAGTTACTTTTTAAGCCTATAATCTTCTCAGTAAATCATACACAGGTAGAATGGCATTTTTTTCTTTTTTTTGTTTATTCTCTTTGCTATTCACTATTTAGGGGTTACCCCCCTTTTCTGTGCCTCTACCTTGTGATATCTAAATTTTGGCCCTAGGTTATTTCTTTTCATTTTCTTCGTAAGATATAGAATCCTGCAATTGAATACTAATAAAGCCGCAATAAACAGCAGTGTACATTTCAACAAAAGTCAGGAACTAAATTGCATATTATTCCATAACGCAAAAGGAGACCTGCTTGCTGAGCCAGCAGAAACCAAGACAAAAATTAATTGTGAGAGTAGTCAGAATAAGAAGTAGAATTTAAAGCAGAACACAGTAGGGAATCGGCATTTTGAACAACCAGAAAGACAACAGAAGAGATTTAATCTTGAAAATGGTAACTTATTGCTAAAACATGTGATTTAAGCCTTCATCCTGATAGAATAATATAAAATTACCTCAGAAGAAAGGCACAAAATGGAAACAGGCAGCACACGAAGAGAAATAAATCAATTTACAAAAATAAAACTGTCACTCAGATCTTTCAAAGTCAAATACATTTGGAAACAACAAAAGAGAAGCTGAGTATTATATAGTGACATGTTGTTGAGAAAGAGTATTGAAATAACAAAAACACCATACATCACAGATAATGAGTGTTTGGCAGATTAAACAGTAGATATGTACACTTTTAAAGGAAGTCCAGTTTTCTCTGATTTCCTGCTGCTGCTGCTACAATTCTTAAACTCTACTACAATTTGTTCGGTAAGCATTCCCAATATAATAACATGAATTGGAAACACTCCAAAGTAAGTCGAGTTGGAGATTTTGTTTTAATTGTTTATTTTGATACAGATTTAGCATAAACCGATGAAAACTCAAGTTTTAACAAATAAAAAATATTTTTCACTCATTGATTTTGCACAGGTTGGGGAAATATTTTACAGGGGCTGTCTTACAGCTTTATGCAAAATATTTTTTTTAATATTATCCTGTGTTTCGTATGAACATTAATTAATACTGATTAAAAATTGTATTTTCTGGGGGCCGGGGCCGGGCCGCCATGCTGACCGGTCGAATGTCGGAGGGGCTCCGGAGGAACCGGGCCTATAAGCCACAACAGGCAACTATTCTTACCCGAACGGAGCCTGCAAATACCCACATAGCTGTGGGAAAGGTAGCGGACACTGAGATCGGGAGTTTCGGACCCCCCCCCCCCACGGGAAGCATGAGACTTCGGACTTCGCCTACTCTGGAGGGAGCGGGGTGGACGGCCGCTGCCCTGTCTCCTCACCACACTGCCACACGCTAGAAGGCTTACCGGTCCTCTGCCGCTGCCCTGTCTCCTCACCACACTGCCACACGCTAGAAGGCTTACCGGTCCTGTCCCCCCCCCTCTGGACCGGGGGGTCATCCCGGTCCCCACTGTGACGGACCCGAGCTGGCTGCAGAGCAAGCTAAAGGGCACCAAATACCTAAGGTCTACAAACTAAGATGGCGGCGGAGCAAAATACTTAACTCAACGCTCCTACAAATCCGAGCCACTCTGTTTGCCCAGCTGAAGAGAAGAAGGGACCGAGAGAACCATCAGACCCTCATCCCACAACACGCAGCTCCCTAGCCGAGGTAGGAGTCGGAGGGGTCCCATGAGCCCATAAAGAAAGTAAAGTGACATCATATGCCCATCACTTGCCCAAAAGGCACCAGCATAGAACCTCCTATAGCCTGATACGGACCGAGCTTCATCAGGAACAACTGCTCGCACCAGGTCACCTAAGGACTGACACGCTGGGATGAAACATACAGCCATGCCCTACCCCTACCCACTTCTTCCGGCCGGGTCTCACACAGGCGCATGAAACAACGAAGACTGCTTGGCTCCAGTGGTCTCATCTAAGCTTCATCCTTTAAAATGCATGATATGCCATTTGCCCTCTACGTTACTCCCCAGGACAAAGCACAGCAGCATTAACATTCACTGTATACCTGAGTCTAGATGTAACATATGGCATAACTCTTTTCATCTACCTATACTATATAAGCGCAGTACAATCGATAACCTTGTTATTATTTTACCTACTAGCCACCACGTCTTGTTTATGCACTTTTCTTTAACTTCTGTGTACAATCGTTAGACGTGCATGTATAGTCTGATTAACTCTGTACCTAAAAATGTGCTGAAACTTAAATGTCATACCTGTAAAAAACGCTGTAATATATAATATATATATATATATATATATATATATATAATATCACCAGTCTTACATATGCTATTGTGGCAAAGTGAGATGCTATGTTCACTCAAGCACACAAAAATAAAAGAATAAAATGTTTTGTTTTTTTCTGGCACAAAACATTAACCCTAAGGACAACAACAAGCCATTATTGCTCAACAGCTAAAGCAATTTCATAAGCACCAAAATCATGATGGCATAAAGGGGGCACTCAGACAGTCACATGAAACACTGCCATTCTGACAAACAGCTCTATTTTAATTTCAATCTCCACACCTCTATGTCCACTATGAGCTTGGGACCTAAATATATTCAATAGTTTCATCTATTTTGGGATCAAATTGCAAAGTATGTTAACAGTGGACCCTGGGTGTGCGTCCAGTGTTTGTCTACGAGAAGCATTAGATTTAATGCTTCTCCAAGAAAATCATTTGCTTGGTAATTTGCGACAATAGCCGTACATGCCCAATATGTCTCTATGAAAATCACGATGACTTCACAAGAGAAGGATAGAACTGCAGTGAGGAGTCTGCACAACAGATACATTTATTACAATTTATATAAAAAAAATTTTTTTAGGGGAGCCCTCTAAATTTAAACACATAAAGGAAATCAAGGGACTAAAAATTAAACTAAAGGGCAATTATGACTTGTCTGGAATTGACACTATTGTGTAAAACAGTGCAATCTGCCTTCCACTTGTGTTTATTTGTTTTTTTTTTTATAAGAAATATCAACGATTTTGCAAGTTACTTTAAAAATATGGTAAATAAGGAGGAAACATCTAACCTTTGTTTCATTTCTCCTTTTCTCTGTGATTTTTTTATGCTCACTGTCAGGTGCACAAGTTAGAGCTTAGAACAATGATTGAAAGGGAGCTAAGATGGTGGCAGAGGCGGCTCTCTAATTAGGCGGTTTAGGCGGCCGCCTAAGGCCTCGCGCTAGAAGGTGCCTCGCGGCCGGCTTAACCGTATAATTAGAGAGCCGCTGCAGGGCTTTCTTTCCCAGTAAAAAAAAATAAAAATATTAATAAATACTTTAAAGCCGGCCGGCCAGCCAGCCGGCGGCCGCATTATGATTGCCGCGGCGCCGGCGCTATTAAAAGATGAAACCCTCTCACATCTGTGCAGGAGTGAGTCCCCTCCCCTTCTCCTGCACACTTGCTGGTAATCGGCCAATCCGCGAAAATAAATTAAAGGGAAAGGGAAGGAGAGCAAAAGAAAATAAATTAAAGAGGAAGGGAAGGAGAGCAAAAGAAAATAAATTAAAGGTAAAGAGAGCACATTGAAAATAAATTAAAGGGGAAGGGAAGGAGAGCACATGGAAAATAAAGAAAAGGGAAGGAGAGCAGAGCAGAAGAGAGAAAAAAAAGCAGGAGAGCTGTACCCCCCCCCCCCCCATCTTTCCACAGAATAATGGTGGTATATCATGACAATATTACTTAACAATTTTAAATATTATTAATAATATAATAATTATATTATTTGCTATAATTATATTAATTATTATCATTAAACAATCAGTTTTCCTGGCACTGGAGGTACCCTCTCCCTCCCACCCCCCAATACCCGGTTACTGAAGGGGTGAAAACCCCTTTAGTCACTTACCTGAGGCAGCGACGTTGTCCCTCGTCGCTGTCTCCTCCTCCGCGCCGCTCCTCCTACTGTCTCCGTCGGCCGGTGGGCGAGACTGATCCCGCCCACCGGCCGAGGA
Organism: Pelobates fuscus; assembly: GCF_036172605.1. NCBI lineage: Eukaryota > Metazoa > Chordata > Amphibia > Anura > Pelobatidae > Pelobates > Pelobates fuscus. The sequence goes on along the minus strand of NC_086318.1, from coordinate 180,052,885 downwards.
GACCTAATGCGAATGCGCGGCAATGCCACGCATGCGCATTAGCGCTCCCTATAGGAAAGCATTGAAAAAGATTTTCAATGCTTTCCTATGAGGAAATGAGCAACGCTGGAGGTCCTCACACAGCATGAGGACGTCCAGCGACGCTCTAGCACAGATAATCTGTGCTATGAAGGAGGAAGTGACCTCTAGTGGCTGTCTTGGAGACAGCCACTAGAGGTGGAGTTAACCCTGCAAGGTAATTATTGCAGTTTATAAAAAACTGCAATAATTACACTTGCAGGGTTAAGGGTAGTGGGAGTTGGCACCCAGACCACTCCAATGAGCAGAAGTGGTCTGGGTGCCTGGAGTGTCCCTTTAATAATATATTAATTGTTAATATGTTAATATTAACAATAATATTATGATAATATGTTATAATTACAGTATAGTATTATAGTATAGTATTGACTCCTTGGCTGACATCAAAATTGAAGATCTCAGCCAATCCGATGCTTTCCTATGGGAAAGCATTGTGATTGACTGAGATCATCAGTTTAGATTATGTTAGCCAATTGGGCGGATCCGGCGCTGATGGACTTATGCAGCTATAGAAATTAGGTAAGTTTTTACTTCATTGGGGGGTTGGGGGCTAAATAGTTAAACACGATAGGGTCAGGAATACACATTTGTGCTCCTGATACTGTAGTGTTCTTTTAATACACTGTTGACAACTTTATTTCAGTTTTAGGAGACATCAACAAGAATAACTAAGTAGTCAGACACAAACCTTTTATCTATACCCAATGTTTGTGTATAGGTATTTTGTAGAATAATTTATTAACAAAAATAAGTTTGTGAATAGTGAGATTATGAGTTTATTAATGTTTGCCTTAAAATATGCAATTTATACAGTTAATTTCAATATCGGCTGCTTATTTTTTATTTTTAGCGCGCGTGGCGTGCCTCATATTTGATTTTCGCCTAAGGCCTCAAAAAGTCTAGAGCCGCCTCTGGATGGTGGCACCCAGTTGCAGGATAAAGAGGTGGCGATTTTTACATGTAATTTTATTTTTATGACCTCATAAACATGTATTTGCTATATATAGGGAATAAGTAAACATAGTATTGAATATCCTGCGACGTCTTCATTAATATTTTCATTTATTGAATGTGTAACATAAAACTACTTATATTAAACAAACAAGTGAATAACATCTCTAATTCTTTTCAGCTGTTGGGAAGAATATGACAAGGGTAGAGATGAGTAACGTGTATGTGTGGGAGATCGAAGAAAGTAAGGATTTTGAACCTGTAATTGTCCCTCCTACACTGGCTGTTTAAACAGCCTAAAGCTTGTTAGTCTATTATGTGTGTCCTTTGTAGTTAGTTTGAGTTAATACTATAGAGTTTTTACCAAGTGAAATCAAGCTACAGTATTGTATATAGCATAAAATATAAACAAATGACAAATATTTCTCAGCAAAAAATAAATGAATATGCATGCAAGCATTTTTAGGATAATTTACTTTTGTGTGATCTTTTATGAGGATACTATATTTTAATAACTATACTTGTTATTGTGTTATAAACAAGTATAAATCAGATCTCTCAATAGATCACATATATTTATTATGACTTAGGTACTGAAAATGTATTTAAGGATAACACCCCGGGGCCTAAGGGTTCTAAATGATTGGGGCACAGAACAAAATATTGTTAAGGAGCACGAATACAACAATTATATACACTGATATTTATTAAGGTTACTCACAGGGCAGCTGATATCAGAATGCTTGAGAATTGTAACCATCACCCAGACCTGTCCCTTAAAGGGACACTTTAGTCACCAAAACAACTTAATGAAACAGCTTTGGGCTACTTTGATGTATAGGTCATGCCTCTGATGTTTCACTGCCATTTAGGAGTTAAATCACTTGTGTTTCTGTTTATGCAGCACCAGCCAGACATCCCCTCACCTGTGACTGACACAGCCTGCATTAAAAACAAAATGGTTTCATTTTCAATCAGATGTATTTAGCTTTGCATGAAAACATGACCTAGTGAGTTTAGGAGTACCGCATGAGGTATTATAAAACTATATTTGATGCCAGTATCTCACAATGTTTAGAGTTGTAACACCCATGTTTTCAGGGATGCTTGCTTTCAGAGAATGTAATATAAACATACTCATTACAGTCTGAAGTATGGATTTATATAAGCAAAGATGAAACAACTGTGCCAACTCTATTTCATACAACAGTATGCTCCAGGTCAGAAGGCATGATTGTCTGGACCTGTCTGTGGATTCCCAGAATAGCTGACTGTTCTAGCTTGTGCTAGCTAACTTGTGATCAGGCTTCCGGAGTAATGAATATTGTATAATAAAAATAGGTCAGCTTACTGTCTCAGCTAAAGTATGGCGCACTGCTATGAATGAAAATAAAATAAAAATTACCACAACCTCTTTGCACAAGTACATACATCAATAATTCAGAGGTAGTTGCATGCCAACCTTATTTTACTGGAGTGAATTGAAATGAAGGAGGTAATATGGTTTGCTGGAAATGCCCAGCCAATTACATAAGTCTTCACATATAACACATATGGTCTAAATCTCCTGCATTGAAGACATGTTTTTCACAGAGCCTACACATTCTTGTTTTGCATCTTTCTTTTTATCTCCCGTTTCTTCCTTTTTTGGATTTATTTGCATTAAATACATTTTAGTTTTCTCAAATATCATAGATTTCTGGAGTGACATCAAGATAAATAGCCCAAGTAAGAACAAACATATGAAAAGAGTAATTCAAATATAGATCGAGAAAGTTTAAAGAAAGATTCTACATGGTTAATTGTTCTGAATTCAGAGTCAATTAGAAATTAATTTAAAATTTAAGGTCAAAATAACCTAGATGGAAACAATTTTGCAAGTCAGGTGTGCTTCTAGTTTAGTTACTTTGGGCTCAAATTAGAAATAGACTTCAATTTAGTGAAAATACAGCGCGTATACACTGATAAGCCACAACATCAAAGCCAAATGCCAGATGTCGTGTAGGTCCCCTTTGTGCTGCCAAATCTGCTCTGATGCGTTGAGGCATGGACTCCACAAGACCTCTAAATATGTAGTGTGGTATCTGGCCAAGACATTAGCAGCAGATACTTCACGTTCTTCAAATTGTGAGGTGGGGCTTGCATGGATTGGATTTGCTCTTCCAGCACATCCCAGTGATGCTCAATCTGATTCAGATCTTAGGAATTTGGAGGCCAAGTCAACACAGTAGCTCTTCTGTAAGACTGGACCAGATGGGCTAGTGTTCAGACGTGCATCGATGACCCTTGTGCATCCATGGCCCGGACACCGGTTCACTGACTGTCTTTTCTCGCACCTCTTTCAGTAGGTACTAACCACTGCATACCGAGAAATCCTATAAGACTTGCCATTTTGGAGACACTGTAAACCAGTTGTCTAGTCATCACCATTAGACCCTTTGCAAAATTACTCTGGTCTTTTTGGTTGCCCATTTATCCTGCTTCCAACACATGAAATTCAAGAACTGACTGTTCACTTGCTGCCTAATATGCCCCATCCCTTAACAGATGCTATTGTAACAATATAATCAATGTTATTCACTTTATATATATTTTATATATATATATATATTATATCTAATTTAAGAGAAATATATATATTTCTCTTAAATTAGAAGCTGGTAACAGATTAAAATCATGTACAAGATATTTAATTTAATTTAAAATGTTGTTTTGTATTGAAGGGAACACAAGCATTCACATATTCTCATGACTACACAAACAGATTCAATCGTTTTTTTGGAGTAGAACATGCAAGTTTACATTTTCTGTGCTATATACATTTGAGGTGGTAACTCCCTGATTATTAATGATGCTTATTTTTATATTTTTTAGGTTATTGATTTTACACTGTATCTACTTGTTGCTCTAAGTGAACATTTCTGAATCTATCTTATCTGTTTTTCTAGACAGTGAATTGCTCCAAAATGATTCTGCACTTTCAAGGCCAATGCCCGAATGTGCATTCAAATTGATTTTGAAAACATCAAAATTGTAATTCCATGTCAAATAACAATATTGTGTTTAAAATCTGCAATTCAGAGTTATATCCTTAAATTAGTAAATAACTCCTACTTGTCATTAAAGCTCCACTACTTCAGATTGCATCATATTTAATGATCATATAAAATACCTTGAATAAAGGTATGTCATGTAATAAGTCAGAGCAATAGTGAAACTGTATTAGTAATTTGTGTTAGCAATTAATGTTTCAGTTGTAAAGTAAATATTAAAAAGAACAAAAAATATTTTAGATAATAGTGGCTCTTTTTAGTCCTGTTTATTTACTAAACATATCTGGTTTCCTTATCACTCCATGTGTTGACATGCTGCTTGCTTGTGTTGGAACAGTTTGTATTGGCTTGCTGTTATCTCATGTACTAACGGCACATCCCTAAAAGATCTGACTTGTTATGACTAGGAAGAAAGCTGGAGGATGTCCGCAACAGCATAACTGAACAACTCGGTCAGCAATACTTGTATAATCGTACAGCTAAAATGGGGTAATGGCCAGCAGGAATAGGCACAGATGATCATGGACATCCCTAGACAGGGATCAGAGGGACATAATACAGACCTGGAACACAGTGACATTCTTGAGTAGAGATCCGAAGTAGAGGATTCAGGTAGCAGTCATAACGGTTAGAAACCATGTAAAAATAATTTAATAAAGAAATTTGGTGGGATTGTGCTCCAATTAGGGAAGCATGGGATCAATTTTTGGGTCATATAAATAACCTTTTGGATATCACTCATATCTGGACCCCAGATATTTTGCTTTTACATTTAAATCTTCCACAATTAACTAAAGATAAGAAATGTTTGCTGATTCATGCTTTGATGGCTTTTAAGATGTCCATAGCAAGAAACTGGAAAAAGACAACAATCGATCCATGGCTGCATATTAAGGCAATCATTATAACCCAATGTAAAATGGAAAGGGGTATAGCCTCCAATTTAAGTATTAATATTCGCCAATATGAGATCTGGGATAAATGGATACATGTCCTTGAAAACCCAACAGTGGAAAGAGTACTGGGACATTAAATAGGAATTTCCAGAAAAGGGGGAATCTAATATGAACTAAGAGTGGCATAAATTAGAATATGAATGATATAGAAAGAAATGTCAACTTTATTGTTTGTTTGTTTGTTTATTTGTTTATTTGTATGAGAGTAGTGGTGGAAGTGAGGGACATTTAACTTCCGGCACTTTCACCTCTACTGAAGATTGTATGTTTGAAGTATATTTCTTGGAGAGCAGTAATATTGTTTCATATTGGTGCTGATATACATGTTGTGGAATATAATATATATACTTCTTTGTAATTATGCATGTATACAATATATTGTTTTTGTGTATGTTCTTTGTGTATGTACAATATTTTATTAAAAAATGAATAAATAAATTATAAAAAATAAATAGAAATAAATAAATAAATAAATAAATAAACAAATTTCCCAGGTAGGGACCTGGGTATTAAATATGAATAAATGGGGATGAGGAAGTTGGGTAAGTAGAGGGGTATCACGGACGTTGTATATAAATCTCACTGCTTTCCAGCATGACCCTTAAATAGGCAATACACGTGACCAATCAGGTAGCCTGCATGACGTTGCTAAAGAGGACTTACACCTGGTCACACTAGAACAGAACTTACTATGAAACCACAATATCATCTTGTGAGCAATTAATATATGTAATTGTAATATGTATTGGTAAATAGCAGAAAAAAAATGTCAGGCTCTATTCATCAATTTGTATATATTGAGTTGTTTGTTTTTTTTTGTTTTTTTTTGTTTTTTTAGCAGTACTCAACTTAAATAACCCACTACAATTTAATAAAAGTTTTCTAATGCCATGGATAGTTTTTTTTTTTTGTTTTTTTTTTTTTATATCGGTGGTCAGGTGGTTCTAAGTTGGAATGTATGATTGTATCATTGCTGTGTATTTTGGGGGAATTGCATTCCTACTGGGGAAGCAGGGTGGAGCAAAATAAAAACAGGAAATTGAATCCAGTTAAGGCACTAATACAGGTAGGTACACTACCTGAGACCTTATATCCCTGACGAAGCATTGGGAAGAGGGGGAAGTTTTGAGATGTTTCTAATTCATGATGATTTTGTTCTTAATTGCATGTATGAGTGTTTTTTACAGTGAGTATACTGTGAGTGAGTATATTCTGAATTGTATGAAATGAATATAATTTGTTTACACTATATGGATTTGTTTAGTTTTTCTTTGTTACGCATATCATGTTGTGGAGTAACTGATGTGTTGGTTGTATCTTACCTTTATGCATTATTTTATACTTGGTCTTAATTTTATGTAACTATAATTCTTGGTTTGAGGCTTATTTGGAATGATGGATCAAATAGTTTCTATTCTTTCATGTCTTTTTATTTCAAGAATACTTTTTATTGATGTAGTTTTCAGAAAAATACATTCAATACAGTAAAAATGCATTATCCATAAACATACATTACAAGCTTCACTTCTTGCATGTCTATCACTCAATTATTTATGTTATTCTTTACATAGCATATACTTGATTAAGAGGAAGAACAATCATGTTCCTTATCTGCAAAATGTTAAGGTTAGCTTTTGATGTAACATGTAAGAATTAAAAGCAACAAAATGTTGTTTATGAAGCTAAATAAAACACCAACTTTAGGTTGCTTATATAAATATGTTCATTGACATGATTTCCAACAAATTTCCCATTTAATGAGTATTCCATACAGAGTTCGCAATAATAAATACCAGCCTTCTTAAACAAGCAAATTCTAAACATAACAAAAACCAAAAGACTCACTTGCTCACGATCTCATGTGTATGCATATTTAAATGACTAAAGGTTTTTAGTATCACTCCAATGTCCATTAAAGTGTAAGTTCACATGCCCCATCAAGGTCCTACACTAATAATTCACCTTTCTGTTTTCAGATAAAAAAAGAAACATCTCTAATGCTGTTGCCCAAGGGTAGTGGGAGTTTGAGTACAGGGTTTCATTTTGTGGGATTGTTTCTGCTTTTGTGTTGCATAGACACTTATTAAGGATTAATAAGTGTGCATTTTTTTTAACCCCTTAAGGACCAAACTTCTAGAATAAAAGGGAATCATGACATGTCACACATGTCATGTGTCCTTAAGGGGTTACATACCTCATTAAAGATTTACTTTTTAGCTGAAGGCAGTCAGGTGAATTGTTAGTGTAGGACTCACCTAAGATATTTTGCCTTGACGTTGCAGGTGAGTTTGCACTTTAATGATCATTGGAGTGGTGCTAAAGACCTGTCACTTAAATGTGCAAAGGGATTTGGGATAGTGTGTAGGCAACTCTTTTTTTTTTTTTTTTTTTTTTTATTCTATGTATTTGGGATGATAAATACTATCCCCATTGCTAATGCTGCCCAAGAGCAGTGAGAGTTTGAGGGTAGGACTTTGAATCTGATAGTAGAGTGCAGCACTCTACTACCTGGTTAGTGACTTATGAAAGAGACTTGTTGGCAGTATTCTGTTTAACTCAAGCTCACTTTAACTTTTTAACCTAATCCAAACACATTGCATTAAAGGATCACTATAGGGTCAGGAACACAAACATGTATTCCAGATCTGTCTTTCTGTCTCATTGGAGATATCTTTGCCAGAAGCTCAAGGAAGCAGGCTGAAGGGTCAGTGTTAGGACCCGCTTAGGGGGGTCTGCCTTGACGTTGGCAGGCGGGCATCCCTCCAATGGCCATTGGAGCAACTAAATGACCTCCATTTGTCTAAATATACATAGGGATTAAGGAGAAAGCGCAAGTAACATTTCCTTTTCTTTGGTTTTTACTATATATTGGGGCTGATGTGTGTTGTAGTCCTTGCTGCTTAAGCGCAGGACTTCTCTTTTTGTATTTGTATTTACTTTGTATCACACAGCCTGGTTACAATGCTGCTATCCATCCCATGTGTTCCCTATTAAGGGTTAATAAGTAAAGGGGTGTATATAAAAAATACCCCTTTCTGTCTCATTGGAGATATCTTTGCCAGAAGCTCAAGGAAGCAGGCTGAAGGGTCAGTGTTAGGACCCGCTTAGGGGGGTCTGCCTTGACGTTGGCAGGCGGGCATCCCTCCAATGGCCATTGGAGCAACTAAATGACCTCCATTTGTCTAAATATACATAGGGATTAAGGAGAAAGCGCAAGTAACATTTTCTTTTCTTTGGTTTTTACTATATATTGGGGCTGATGTGTGTTGTAGTCCTTGCTGCTTAAGCGCAGGACTTCTCTTTTTGTATTTGTATTTACTTTGTATCACACAGCCTGGTTACAATGCTGCTACCCATCCCATGTGTTGCCTATTAAGGGTTAATAAGTAAAGGGGTGTATATAAAAAATACCCCTTTCTGTCTCATTGGAGATATCTTTGCCAGAAGCTCAAGGAAGCAGGCTGAAGGGTCAGTGTTAGGACCCGCTTAGGGGGGTCTGCCTTGACGTTGGCAGGCGGGCATCCCTCCAATGGCCATTGGAGCAACTAAATGACCTCCATTTGTCTAAATATACATAGGGATTAAGGAGAAAGCGCAAGTAACATTTTCTTTTCTTTGGTTTTTACTATATATTGGGGCTGATGTGTGTTGTAGTCCTTGCTGCTTAAGCGCAGGACTTCTCTTTTTGTATTTGTATTTACTTTGTATCACACAGCCTGGTTACAATGCTGCTACCCATCCCATGTGTTCCCTATTAAGGGTTAATAAGTAAAGGGGTGTATATAAAAAATACCCCTTTCTGTCTCATTGGAGATATCTTTGCCAGAAGCTCAAGGAAGCAGGCTGAAGGGTCAGTGTTAGGACCCGCTTAGGGGGGTCTGCCTTGACGTTGGCAGGCGGGCATCCCTCCAATGGCCATTGGAGCAACTAAATGACCTCCATTTGTCTAAATATACATAGGGATTAAGGAGAAAGTGCAAGTAACATTTTCTTTTCTATGTATTCCAGATCGTATAGTGCTTAACCCAACATTTAGGTGGCTTGCCCCCACTTAGCCCCCCTATAGAAGTTTAAAACTTACCTTATTTCAAGAGCCGCGCGGATCTGCCGGTGCTGTCTCCGCCCTCTTTGTGACATCATCAAAATGGCCGATTTGTAGCCAATCCATTGCTTTACCATGTGGAAAGGATTAGATTGGCTAAAATCGGCACAGGGGCAGGGACAAATGCCGTTTTGGCCGATCACGACCTCCTCATAGAGATGCATTGAATCAATGCATCTCTATGAGGAAAATTCAGTGTCTCCATGTATAGCGTGGGGACACTGAATGGCAGGGCTGCTTACTGTGCAGCCCTGAGACAGGAAGCCCCTCCAGTGGCCATCTAAGGAGTGGCCACTAGGAGGTGTCACAAGGGGCAATGTAAACACTGCATTTTCTCTGAACCTTCAGTTCTAGCTTTACGTCTCCATCTACCTTTTTATTTTCATTTTATCATTCAGCCTATATTGCATCAGAGCATGCAAAAAGATCAGAGTGATTTTCCTTTTTATGTGTCTAATGTCTGGGTCTAGGAAGGCCAGGAACTTATTTACCAACCAGTTCCCGTAATCCTACGTGGCAGGGGGTTTGTGGATAAAACCAGTCTAACGAGACTAGAATCAATTGCTCCTGATTGGTATGTCTCAGCCTGGTGTGAAAAAGGGTCTGTCTGCAACTACAGGATGACTCACTAGGGCAGGGCACCAAGTGACCATTTTAAAGTAAGCAACTTTTTTATTTATTTATTACTTGTTTTATTAACAATATTTCAATGTAATATATATATAAAATACATCCAAAAAGATGATATCACTTTACGTAGACAATTCCTTAAAGTTTCAAGTGAGTTGTGGCTGCTTTATTAAACTTTCTCAAATCCTGACTATAAAACAAACTTTGGTAGTGGAACAAAATGATTAAAACACACCAAGTTCTCCAAATGACACAATGAGCACTAACACTGCTTTGGTTTACACTTGTGACTCTCTCTCATAAATTAATGGAACAGGGAGACTGCACTCACCTAAAAATACCAAATATAAAACATCTAAATGAAATTAAAAGTATTAACCCTTATGGGGGTAAGTACCATACTTTGCTACTCACAATGAGATATGAGATTATGTGAGTTCTTATAAACGTCTGTAATCCTGCAGAAAAACTCCACGAAATATTTCAACACCTTATTAGGAAGAAAGTGGAGATGGATTGATAGGATTTGGAACACTTAGGGTGAAAATGATATTACTGCAGTAAAAAAAAAAGAAAGAAAAAATGGCAAATGACTAAATGAATATAAGTGGAAAAACTTGAAGCGAGTGGAAAGACAGCTGCTGACGTCAGCAGCAGGCAGACCAGTGGTTTGCAAAGTGCATAGGCAAACAATTCAACTGCGTGACGTGTGTTTGTAAGCAGAGCAGTCTTTTAAGGGGCCAGATGAACGCCTGCTAAAGTGGAAGAAACCTCAGAGGCAAAAAAAAAAAAAAAAAAGAAAAAAACCGAGACACTTGTCAAGTTACACAAGCTCCAATGTTAGCTTCTGTTTGAAAATCTCAGTGAAACAGCTTGGGGAATGCTTCATATTTCCAGCAACTCTGGTATAAAAAATAGTGAGTAGGAAATAAGAGCAGACAGAAGTGGGATGTAAAATTGTGCAATATTACCGACATAATCCCCACATCGGATTCCCCCACCTAGAAATTAATTGCATTATACTTTACAAAATGTTGTTCTTTGATGCTTAAAAGGCTGGATTGTTTTTCCTGCAAATTATAGCAAGCCTGTCACCTAATTTCAACTTTACATTATTAAATAGAGCATTAAAATAGTTCTGTGTTCTGTTAAAATTATTCTTAATGGTTGAGTAGGTTTAAAAAACCTATTATAATACAGGCATCACACATTTGATTAACCCATCAGACACTGATCTTCTCTTAATAACAGCATATGCTACAAATACTCTCATTTTTTGTTTTAGGGGCTTTCATAGCAATGCAAGTTTTTTTCCCTATCTCACCACCTATGCACACATACACATACGCACATGACCATAACTAAGCGTCACCTGAAGAGCTCTACAAGAGGTTAAACTAAGCTCTGAATTAATAGATCTAGATGAATCAGAAACACATAGCTTTCTGAACATGTAGATTCTTACACTTGCTACATTCAGATTGACATACATACGTCTTAAGATTCTTAACAACATAGTTATGCTTAATACAGCAATTATGGCAAGGTTTCACACTCTCTGAAATGTGGCTGTGATAGGAGTCCTCATAACTAACCTAAAATAAAACTGATTTTGACTTGCAAATAACTAAAATATGTTGTCAATGCCACATGAGAAGGTACAGTACAAACCAGGAGCAATAGCAAGATAGTGATGGAAAACCTTATAGGGACAACTGTATATAGTCACCTACCATAAGTTAGACAGCAAGAATCCCCTCTTTCACGGTGTCCTTCTGATTTGGAGAAGTTGCAGTGCTAAAACCCGTCCATTCTCACATAGACATCACAAGAAGAAGCTACACAAGATACCACCTTCACTGTTCTCAATCAGATGACTCTAATAATCAGAAATCCACTGATTCAGATACAATACATATGTGTTAACCTTTTCTTGATCCCAGACATAATGGCTAACTCTGTGCCACTTTGGAACTTCTGATGTATACAATACTTCAGCTGCATAAAGTTCTGATGATGTATACCATAGATTGGCAGTCTAAAGTACTGTCAAAAATGTGTTTCACTACTTGTGGCAAGAAATGGCTATTGCCGGACTATCTATTAAGGTATGGCATTACTTTGAATAGCTTCCAGAGCTATCAATCAGTCTGAGACACAGTCTACCTAATGGAGAAATGTTAGGGTTAGTAGAAATTAGGGTTATCATTAGGGTTAGCGTTGGTCAAGATCATAAACAATCAGTTAAGGCTAGTTAGTGTTGATAGGGTTAGCTAAGCTATCTACTAAACAATGAAGTGTTAAAGTTAAGTTTTCTTAGGGTAAAATAGGGTTGCCTAATGATTAAGGTTAAGAGAAAGTTAGAATTAGTGTCAAAGTCTAATGCTCGTAGGTATGGTGACACAGACAGGGTTACTATACCAGGGATAAGAAACATTCAGCACTCCAGATGTTGTGGACTACATCTTCCATGATGCTCTTACAGCCATAACACTGGCAATGCATCAGGGAAGATGTAGTCCACAACCTCTGGAGTGCCAGGAGTTGCCATTCCCTGCACTATACCATATAGCGCCTGTGTTAAGCAATCGAAGAGGCATGCCAAAATCAGGGCATGTCTCTACATTGACCTTGTAAACATCCCCATGCCTGGCACAGGCTTACAGGAGGAGTATTGCTGTATTTGGGAGATAAAGCAAAAATGTCAACGAAACCTTTGTCATGGAATGCAGGGAATCTCCGAAAACCATTGTTCATGAAGTGGTTGATGATGTAAAGAAAAACTGTTTCATATATATGGTTAATACAGGGGACATTGCTCATGCATTATCAGATGGTTTCTATTCCAGCTATCGGAAATTCATTAGCTGCTGTTTTGGCATGAAATCAGTCTTTAAAGGTAAATCATTTGGCTTCAATGCGTGATTAGCTATTGTTCACGATTAATCAATAAAATGCTGCAAGGTCATCTGCTGTTTAAAATTAATTAATAATCAGGTGCAATTGGCTTCCAGACAGGACTTCCAGCTATAACTTCCAGCCATGATCTGGTAGAAAATTGGTGAACTTGGAAAACTACTGTACAGGGTTTTCTCCCTAAAAATAATGGATCCACCTGGCAAACTACTGATGATAAGACATTGAAAGATAATAAACGTCCATTCAAGATGGAGGAAGAATATAGTATAAAAGATCATAGGTACCGCTGCTTTATAATACAATAGTAATCAGGGGTGTCAACAGGAGAGCTGGGGGATGTGGGGTCTCAAGCTCAGAATATGGGGACCTTTAGCTCTGGATCATTTTTTCTTTCTTCACTTGCTCTGCCCCTGCTGCCCACTCTTGGTCTTTTTGGTAAATCTAGGAGACAGTGGTGAGCAGAGACAATGCAAGTATACAGGGAAGCAGCGACTATGATAGAATGCTTATCTGTGCATCTCCACCTTTTTGTATCTCCACCTTTTTAGACCCGGGGGTAATGATGAGATTAACCTAATATCAGCATCATTCATGTATTTGGAAGGATTCAGACTAAAGTTGTGCCTTGTATTCAGGGTTAGGTTTATTTATATAGAGAGTGTTACAGAGAGTTTTAGAGGCATTTCCTTTAAGGCTTATTTGTCATAGGGCTTTATTGCCATTTGAAACTAAATTCTACCTGATTTATTCCAATCCAATAGATGAAAGCAAAAAGTAAGGATATGATTACTGTTAAAAGTCTCACATTGTCAGACATTAATAATGAATACATTCTGTCTTGCCTTATAATTAAACTCTGCTTCAATGCACAGTCTATAGCTACAAACTGCACTGAATCTAAAAATTAAGCAGCAATATGTTCACACAGCCAACTATATTTGACAATTAACTGAAATGCAAGGGTATATATTTACTTAAATAACAGATGATAAATCTGGCATGGAAAACCAGAGGGTTTCAGCTTTAAACAGATATCTTATTAGATGGGATGCCAATCATCATGCTTGCTTCAATAACCAGGAGATTGAATCAGACATAATCCAGATGTTGATAACATAATCAGGTTGAGGGTTGTTATGGTAACATCGGCTTGATGCCAAAATCCAGATTGGTTAATTAAAAAACATTCTGGCATAAATTTGTAAATTGCTTATAGAATATACTTTCCAATTTAAATACAGCCAATGTGTTTTGACTAAAAAGAAAAAAAAACACTAAATATAAATGAATTGATTAGTTAACACTTCATGTGCCAAGAGGATAGAGTTATAATTTCACAGAGTCTGGTGTTCAGCATAGTATATGGTGATTTGAAAAAAAAAAATGATATGCAGTTTTCATGATTTAAAACTCGTTTCCCTTCATAATAGTGTGCATGAAAAATTTAATTCTGAAAAATTGAAAATTAATATGGGCTTTTAAGGGTTTTTCCACCCCTTTTTCATGTATGATAGAATAATGGTTTGGAAATAAATTTTACCTAGCTCAATTCAGTGCCGGAAGAAGCTGCCCGGCGCTGCTTGGCGCACGCCAGTCTGATGTCAAATAAAAGACTTTGATTGGTCCATTTTACTAGCTCAGGGTGCATGCTCACTCAGTGAGGGAAAGGAGGATGAGGCTGGGCAGGGAATTAAAGCTTATTATGGATGCACAGAATTGACATTAGGCAGCCTGGAGTTCTGTGTGCCAGGGGTGCAATTTGTCTCAGGCACACAAAAGCAAATATCTCTGGATGTGCAGTGTTTCAAGACAAAAACTCTGCATATACAGACTCATACCACCATGCCTACTTCAAAAAGCAGAAGTAGTCATGGTGGTTGAAGTAACCCTTTAAGTTGCAATACAACAAATAAATCAATACATTAAATATTGATCAACACAAAGACGTTTCTATGGCTGGTAACGTTTATCATAGCACCTTTGACACCAACAAAATGCCATGATACTGTAGGATTTGTTAGGCCCTCCTGGGGGGTAAATATTACAAAGCACACTTTCCTTAAATCTAATTTCATAATTTTGCACACCTTGTAAGATATTTTAAACAAACATTTTTACAGAACGAAATACACAACAAAATAAATACACATTTGTGTGTGCTCATAAAGCTGGGCATTTAAAAGTTTTGCTGTGTTTGTAAACTACAGCTTATTGAATTTGTTCCGGTGAGTAGAATCATTATCTTCAGGCTTTTTGCTGTAAACACTGTCTTTTCAGAGAGAATGCAGTGTTACATTACAGCTTAGTGATAACTTCACCGGCCACTCCTTAGATGGCTGTTAGAGATCCTTCCTGGGTCATGGCTGCCTAAAATGCATCCAAGCATTCAGTGTCTCCACCCTCTGCATGTATGCACTGAACTTTTCTCATAGAGATGCATTGATACAATTCATCTCTATGAGGAGATGCTGATTGGCCAGTGCTGTGTTTGAATTGTGCTGGCTCTGTCCCTGATCTGCCTCTTTGTCAGTCTCAGCCAATCCTATGGGGAAGCACTGTGATTGGATCTGATGTCAGCAGGCAGTGGGCAGGTCTAAAGGAAACAGGGACAATGCCAGCCGCTTAAGGGTTGAATACAAGTAAGATTTTACTATATTTAGGGAGGCATGAGGTGGGCAAGGGGCTAGATGGTGGTTTTAACCCTATAGGGTCAGGAATACATGTTTGTGTTCCTGACCCTATAGTGCTCCTTTAAATGTTTATGGTCTTTTTTTCAGTGACATCTGCCATGACATAAATAAAAACTCTCCCATAATCCCAATTCTCCCATAGAACACTATTGCAAATTAGAACAAAATAGCGGCATTATAAATAAGATAACTTTCAACAAATACCTATAAGAGAAGAAACCGCATTTTCCCCACCAAGCAGCATTAATATTTCCATTTCCTAAAAGCCTTTGTTCCCTCAGCTCCAGCGCTAACCATGAGGACATTTAGTTATATGCTCACTCCAAGCTCTTTCTGAGATTTCCTATGAAGCGGAACTTCTGAGCATTAACCTGAGATGGTTGGATATAGGTCCTAAATTCTGGCTCTGATCACCATTGTGCCAACATATAATAGGTTATTTTAACATTAAAAAAAAAGTTATTCATACCAAAGAAGAGTGCCATTGAAATCAGTTCTGCAAAATAAATAGTGTACAAAAAATGTATTTAGACAAGAAATTGCAAAATGGTCAGGAGACATTTAAGACCACTCCAGACAGTTAATGGGAACGTCTAGCAGAACTACTACAGGTTAATGTGATGTTGGTGCAAAGAGAGTGTCCCTGATATCTCAGCGATGTAAACACTGCCCTAGAACACTACAAGCGACGGTGGAGTGTTAGATATTAAAAGGTAAGAGAAGCACTCCACATCCTTCCACATATAAAAGGATGTTCCAAAGAACCCCCAAAAAAGAGGGAAACAAAAAATCTAGTGAAGTATTGTCAAATAATAGGTATACCAAATTATTAAACGACAGACTGCCCACTCACATAAATTGAGCCTTCAAGGATCAGGTCAAATTGTAAAAGCTTCTGCATCTTTTATGACAGTGCACCACCTTTCTTTACTATTAATGGTCCCAGATAACAAAACATAAAAGAGTACAAGAGAACCCACCAATCGTACAGTATGTTACATACAGCACTGAGGCAGATCATTGTTCTATGTACTACTCACCTTATTTGGAACCTTGTAAGACCGGCTCTAGATTCAACCAATTACCACCAAGTAAGGGTGGTACCTAATCCCTGCTTTCATCCCGATGCAAAGGTAAAAACATATGCTGCATCCAATTCACTTATATAAATTAAACAATATTAAAATGTATAACACAAAGAATATTAAAACAAGAAAAACAAACGTGAAACTGTGGAGTCCTCTAATCCCATCTAGTCCAAAACTCATTTCAATGTTATTCTGGCTTCATCACTTGGTATGCAGCTCTGTTCATGGGATTCCATTTTAAATCATTGGTGATTAAAGCCCCGAATATGCCCGCTTGCTCTCCTCCAAGCAATTAGCAGTGTGGACAACAATCTGGCAAAGTCTGCATCCAGATTTCTTGCTCGGATTGCGCCGGGAAAAAGTGGCATATTAGCAAATCGCGTCATGTCAGTTCCGGCAGGGTCATGTCCACTGAGGTTAATTTCTCTTCACCTCCTTGTTATGGAAACATAAAGTAAATAATGGTATTGAGCTAAAAGAAATCTAGGACATATTAATAAGTCCAAACATTCAGTAGATATAACAGAGCTGAAACTACTTTCTTAAACAGAACAATTTGAACAAAAGGATTATTAGTAAAAACACTGGCTTTTTTTTTAATTTGCACAATGGGGGAATATTTATGAAAAAAATCAAAAAGGCACTGAATGTTCAAACCTTACCTAAAAAATGTGCAGTGGAACAAACTACAGAGCTCCCCCATAATAATCGATAAGGACCTACGGAAATTAACTTTTTAATTAAAATTAAAAAAGAGTCTTTATTATTGGAAATATAGATCTAAAAAATATATAGATTTGTAACTATATAAAATAAAATAAATTAAAAAAAATGTTTTTAAAAAATGTTTTTTACACAGCCTAAATGGATTATCATGAGGCTCTTCGGGATTACTATTCAAAATACTTAGAAAGGAGGTCTGACCCATTGCTGTATTTAAAGGAACACCATAGGGTCAGGTACACAAGCATGTATTCCTGGCCCTATAGTGTTAAAAACACCAGGGGGCGGGGCCTGACCACTGACTGAGCAGGACGCAGGCTGAGGGAGCTCCTCAGCCTAAATACTTTCCTAAGCAAAAAACGGACAATCTACCCTCTAATTCCCTCTGCAATGGGCATGCCTCGACAGGGGAATGTGGGGGCAACCTATTGGGGTGAAACCCCGAAGGCAAAGCGTACTCTTGGAGATGAGGGTTCCCTGCGGCCTGTAACTTCCTACAGGGCGGGGGACGCGGCTGGTCCCCCGTCCATCATACACCCCATGGACAGCTTAGGTCCCGCTTTCCCCCCCTCTGGGCCGGTGGGGGATATCCCGGCCCCCGCTGGGCTATATGCTGAGGCACCCCAGATATGTTGGGAGAAGCCGCAGCAACAAAATGAGCGCCGAGCGGTGGCACACAAGATGGCGGACGCACCCGCGCCTCTACAACGGGACCCAGTGCCGCGTCAAGACGACCACATGGACTCACTTAGCCACATTGAAGAGCGTCTGGAAGCAGCCTTCGACCGCTTTTGGGCAACCTTGATGGACCGGATGAAGCGGGCACCCCATGCAAAACTACCACGGGTGAGAGAGCACACACACGACGGAACAAGGCCCAAGAGACCCCCCCAAAGGCAAACCAACCTCAAGGTCAGCAAAACACCATACCCTGCACCTCCCTGGGTCTAGGACCACCCGGGGAATACCCCCAACGCGCCGAACACGGATGCAGAGAGGATCGATACGCAGACACCTGCCCCAAAGCAGCAAAGCCCCTGGATGGGTGGAACTGGGACTCAGGGAACCTCTGAGTTCATAACAACACAGTACAGGCCCTGAAACAAGCCTGTGGTATGGGGAATGCCTCAATCCTGAAATTTAGCATGACTCATGCCTGTGGGCAGTACACATGTGGAAGATGGGTACCCAGCCAAGGTATCGGCTGATATTCAGACTACATGAGCTGGCTGCCAACTAAGCTAAGTCTGACAGGGACTCTAACCCAGGCGGCAGAAAACCCAGCGGTACACAAGCGACAATCATCTTATTATTTGGTTTAACACTGTAATTATATTACTACGTTTTTATTAGCCTGTCTTACTCAGCTTGATTTTACAGCTCCCTATCACTATGCCTAGGATTTGTATAGCCTAGTATCACTCGCTCAATAGATATGATAGGCAAGATTCAGCAATGTTACCCTATGTGATAGACAAGATTCAGCAATGTTACCCTATGTGATATGCAAGATTCAGCAATGTTACCCTATGTGATATGCAAGATTCAGCAATGTTACTCTATGTGATATGCAAGATTCAGCAATGTTACCCTATGTGATATGCAAGATTCAGCAATGTTACCCTATGTGATATGCAAGATTCAGCAATGTTACCCTATGTGATAGGCAAGATTCAGCAATGTTACCCTATGTGATATGCAAGATTCAGCAATGTTACCCTATGTGATAGGCAAGATTCAGCAATGTTACCCTATGTGATAGGCAAGATTCAGCAATGTTACCCTATGTGATATGCAAGATTCAGCAATGTTACCCTATGTGATATGCAAGATTCAGCAATGTATGTTGATCTCATTAATCTAAAAATGTGCCTTGACAAACGAATGCCACGACTGGTACTGCAAATGTCTACCAATTTTTCTTGATGTCGCTGTTGTGGCGCACCAAGGCTTTCTGTTAATTTTGTGCACAACAAAAATAAAGAATTAAAAAAAAAAAAAAAAAAAACCACCATCTAGCCCTCCCCCCTCAGCCCTGGTCCCGCCCTCTTGCCCCCATAAATATAGTAAAATCTTACTTGTATTCAAGTCTGCAGCTGTGTCCATTCCTTGCATGGGTTAAAGGTTAAAAAGGCAATATTTACTTAGCTTACATACATTGGCATGCTGGTCTCCATGCATGAGATCATCCCACAGGGAAGCATCGGGAGGCTAGTGTGCATGTGCAGCAAAACACTGGGCTGTGCCAATCATAGGCTCTCTATGGTAGTCATTAGACCTCTAACCAAGTTAATCTTAATTATATCAGCTCTAATGTTACCTTATATTGTTTAAGTAATGACCACTTAAAGCATGGATCATCTGGGATGCCTTAAGTTATAGTAAATATTTGTATTTAAGGTTAAATAATTAACTATTTTTTTTTTATTTCAAACACTTTAAAAATCATCTATATTATTAAAAGTTGTCTTTGACTTTTTTTTCAACTGACGCTTGCATATAAGTACAATTTAAACGTACATCTAGATGGCATACTATACGATTATATAAATGGCTTTATTGCTACCATGGAAAAGAGAAGCACCGTTATTGTTCCTAGGTATGAATAAATTAATTTTAGCAGACGTGAACATGAATTCTGTTAATGATATTTAATGGATTATAATATTGTACTTGTGTACTTAATTTTTTGCATCATGTTTAAAAAATATATTAACTGAATGCATTTTTAATTTTGTACAAATACATTATTATCAACATATTATTTCTGTAACTCTAATGCAAAATAAGCATGTGCATGCATTTACTCATACACACACACATATAATTGGTAACCTTTTAATTTATTTACAAAAATCAAATTAAAATTAGAAACAGAAAAAGTTTTCTACTATTGAAAAATCTTTTTCAATGTTCTGTTAATTAGGACATGTACTAATAATATAACAATTACAATTAATAAGCTTTTAGCAATAGTAATGTTATACCACATTACAGGCAAATTATATGTCTGAACACCTTCTGGCTCAGCTTGAAATTAGGTTTCGCACATCAGAATGACATATGCGATTTGTCACAGGCAGGGATATTATATTTGTCTAAAAATGAAATGCTCTTTCATTTTAAGCAACAGTATACTTTAATTTGCAATTCATAGGTGTAGCTAACAGATTTTTGTTTTTCTGTTTATTTTATCTTACAATTTTCTAACATTGCCCTCATTTTTGTTTTAGAATTCCTCCAACCTATTGCTAAGTGGTTTTACTACCTCTTTTTAATTGCATTATATACGTAATGTGTAAAAGCATGCATTGAAAAAGACTCCTGTCTCAGTATCTCTCTTCTGCTGATTTTCACAAAGATCTGATATTCATGGTCCTCTAACCTTACTTCTTGAGTCCCTGTAGGGTCATTTCCACACTATCTCTGATGGACAATCTGTTCTTATAGCAAGTCAGGCAAACTGAATGGGTACTAAACAATGCATTTTCCAATGCAGCCAGGTTGATCAATATAATATAAACATATTGTATTTTCATGGTTCTTACAGTCCATAAGTAATATCATTGTGACTATTTTTGGTCTCAAATTTGGTGTATGTCTAGACTATCTAAATATCTAGATATATCTATTGGCTTGATTATGCAATTCTGTGATTTCTAGCATCTTGTTATTCATTTTTATTTTTGTTATTTTGCATTTATGGCCTTCTTGTGTTTCTGTGTTTCTCTACATTTTGGAGGTATTCTGCTAACCAAGCTATTGTAAGGTCCAGAATGTATATCTTTCTAACATCACTTTCTTAAATCACAGAGTACCTCAAATACCAAATGAAAGTTTTCTTGATTTATCCTAATGTAAATTAATAGAAGAGAGATGCTAATAGCAATTCAAATAGTTTAACAACATGGATGGATACCACACAAAAAGAAGCATAAGGCCAGTTACTTAAGTGAATTGCAAGAAGTTGATGCGAGTGGATTGAAAATAAAATCTTTCTAGATGCACTGGACACCATCCATTTTATGATAATATTAAATGTGATTGGGTGGACTTCTTAATGCTTCTTAAATCTTACAAAAACTCTTCAGGTGTTTGATTAGTTTCTTTACAGACTCCATGGTATGAGATAACATTGTAAGACATCTCAACTTAGTACGCTAAACTATTTACAAGGTTTGCTGCGTAAAGCGGCACTGTCATGGCCAAATCCCGTTTTTTTTTTTAACCCCCCCTCCCGACTCCACTACATCTAACTGACCCTCTAGTCACCCCCAAATGCCCGAACGCCCCCCATATTACCTATTTTTTTATCTTTATTTTCTGCCCCGATCTATATTCAGGGTGCCGCCATCTTTGTGTGGGTAGAGGAAGTCCCTGTGGGACACATCATCTGCCCACACTACACAGACTGTGAGATTTCCGCACATGCGAACGGGAATTTCATCTATTATCTTACTGAAGAATGAATGAATAGAAAAATCAGACGAACAAACGAACACTGAATATCAGTGTTCATTTGTTCGTTCAGTTTATTACAAGGAGGGAGCAACCGGCGTGCAGCTCCCTCCTTGTAATATCTAAAGATAGAAGCGGCAGGGAGCTGTGCTCCTCGCCACTTCCTAAGCCCCCCAGGTCCCCCATCACTCTATGGGGGTCAATATGACCGCCATATTAGCATAAGGGAGATTAAAATCTCCCAAATGCCCCTACTCGCTATACCGCGAGTAGGGGCATGTCTACTAATGACACAGAGCACTCTGATTGGGTGGCTTGAAATTCATCCAATCAGAGTGATTTGTGTCATTTTAAACAGCGTGGGAAAGTTCTTTGGAATTTTCCCACGCTGTGTAATTTGACTCATAACACTCTGATTGGTGGGCTTGGAATCTAACCAATAAGAGTGCTCTTTGTCATTTTACACAGCGTGGGAAAATTCCAAAGAACTTTGCCACGCTGTGTAAAATGACAAAAAGCACTCTGATTGGATGGATTTCAAGCCACCCAGTCAGAGTGCTCTGTGTCATTTTACACAGCGTGGGAAAGTTCTTTGGAATTTTCCCACGCTGTGTAAAATGACAAAGAGCACTCTGATTGGCTTAAACCAGCCAATCAGAGTGTTCTTAGCCTAATTGCAGTGCGGGGCAAGGCTTTATAAGCTTTCCCCCGCCCTGCAGAGCTCAGTCTGCGCTGAGCCCTCCATGGGTGAAGATGGAATATTTTTTGCGCTCGATTTTTTCTTTTTCGTCAGGTTTTTCTTTTTTGCGCTTGGGTTTTTTATTTTATTTTAAATTCGACGGATATGATGGTTTTTTATTTGGCCTTTTTTTGGGCTGAAAAATGAAGATTTTAGAAAAAAGAAGACGTCAAATGGTAAGTTTAATTTTGATTGGTAAGGTTAGTTATTTTATTCCCCCTCACTATTTTTTAGGGTGAGGGGGGTAGGTAGGGGGTTACTTTTTTGGGGGTTGGGGGGTGGGTGACTAGGGGCTTGGGGACCCCTAGTCCCCTTTGATGGGGGAGCAGGGGAATTTGTCTTAGGGCCCCCACCCGCCGCTGGGGGGAGGACAGTAGGTCCCCCCCCTCATTATCTTTATGGCCCCCACTCACCGCTCAAGTGTGGGGGCCGGGGGGGAGGCAGTAGGTACCCCATTGTAATTTAAGGCCCCACCCACCGCACTGGCGTGGGGGCTGGGGGGAGGACATTAGGTCCCTCCCCCTCATTATCTTTATGGCCCCCACCCACCGCTCAAGGGTGGGGGCCAGGGAGGGAGGACAGTAGGTCCCCCCTATTGTAATTTATGGCCCCCACTCACTGCTCAAGGGTGGAGGCCGGGGGGAGGACAGTAGGTCCTCCCCTCCCATTGTAATTTATGGCCCCACCCACCGCTCATGGGTGCAGGCCGGGGGGGGGGGAGGACAGTAGGTCGTCCCCCCCATTGAAATTTATGGCCCACACCCACCACGCAGGGGTGGGGGCCGGGGAGAGGACAGTAGGTCCCCCCATTGTAATTTATGGCCCCCACCCACCGCTCAAGGGTGGGGGCCGGGGGGAGGACAGTAGGTCCCCCCTGATTATCCATTATGGCCCCCACCCACTGCTCAGGGGTGGGGGCCAATAGTTTTTTTTTGTTTTGTTTTTTACAGTGAGCCCCCATAGTGGGTAGGGGCAGATAATTTACTAATACTAAGTAATCTTTACTTAGTATTAGTAAATGTGGCTTAAAGACCAATTTAGGTCTTTCAGCCTTTTGGTAGATAACTCCCTAATACCGTGGGAATTAGGGAGTTATCTACTAAGCGGCTGCAAGATGCAGCCGCGGCAATGAATAGGATCGGAGTTTCATTCATTCGAATGAAATTCCGATACGAACAAAGTGCCGAATTGAGTTCTAAAACAAACGAACATACTGTTCTCATTGAGTTAGAACGCAATTCGGCAGTTTTGTGTAAAATGACAGGAAGTATCGCAAGATCACAGAGGAAAGGTAAGAATTATGGGAAAATTGCACTGACCAGCGGAAATGAAGCACACTTTGCTCCTTCGCTGGTCAAAGCTGGTCAAGCAGAGGAAACCTCCATAAGGCAAAGAGTCCCTACTTTGACTTATGATTTTAAAGAAAACTAAAGAAGACAGGAAAAAAAGAAGAACAGATCCTAAGAGAGGGGGAGAAGAGGAAGAGATTGAGGAAAGGTAAGTTCGGCATGACAGCGCTGTTTTAAGGCAATAAGATGTGTGAGATCTACTCCCCTACGATTCTGGAGAGGTCTCATTTTCCCTTCACTTGCTGGGCTAGAATTACTTTTTTGTATTCCTCTGCTTTTCTCTTCCTGTTCCTATGGATAATTACTAGTTAAAGTTAAAGTTAGTTTAAAAAGGTTAAAGATCTTTCCCATCCAAATCATATAGAAAGGTTGGAGATGGTTAATAGAGAACGATACATGTGTACTTTTTACTGGTGGGAAAAGTTAAAGTAAGTAGACCTCCCATTTTGTCTTGCATTTCAAGTGATTCCTAACCCTTCATATAATCAATTAGGTAAATAATGCCTCGTTTCCACTGAGCAGACCGGTTCGGGTCGGTACAGTTTGGAAGGTTTAGAATGGTCCGGTCTATTCAGGTGAGTGTTTCCACTGCAAGTCAGACCTTCACGGGCCATGGGGGGGTTTAGAAAAAATGCCTAGCGTGTCATCCAATCAATGGATTGTATAGTAGCTCCACCCTAACCTTACCGTACCATTTCCTCTGGCCCTACAGCTGAAGCAGGACCCTGAATGGGGCAGTACGGTTCGGTTGTATGGGCCACTTTCATAATGGAAACACTCAAAATAGCGTACCGTACCGAACCGACCCAAACCGATCCGCTCAGTGGAAATGAGGAATAAGTGCATCATGCCATTTTTCTGACCAAAGGCGGAGAATATGAGAAACTCTGAGAGCAAACAAAAGCCTAAAGAAACTCAGTAGTTTACCCTTTCAATGCTTACTATGGTTTATTGCAATATTATATTTATTGGACAGAGTTCAACAGATGTATCTCTTTGAGATATGCACAGTATTACCACAACAGCTTCACATGCACTTTTTACTCAGATATAGAAGGTCTTTTAATGCCCTTCAGACTCCTAAATAAATATTAGTAGGCCGAAGGGGTGTCCCAAAATACATTCTTGCTTCGATCCACTTCACATGTGCTTAGGTGGAACAAATTAAGCTGAGTAGACGTTCCTGTGGAGATGTGTAAGAACATCTTAGTCATGTCTAATCAATCCAATTTCATCCTCCCAAAAAAGAATTGCAATGCTATATCACGAGATTACAGCCTATAAAGACATGAACATCTATACAAAAGGATTTGAAAACTCTTTATAAACTTACTGGGAAATTGTAAATCAATAAAAGTTTTTGTTTGTCATTAAAAGCACATTGTTTACAGAAGAATAATCGGTTTTGATGCTTTGACAGTATACTTTTGTCATTTCACCCACAAGTAAGGTATTAATAAAGCTATATATTTACATTTACCCCTATCGCTCTTTTTTTTAAAAAAATGACTGCGTTCAGTTCAAACAAAGCATTTCAAAATGAGACAAGGATGTTGAGTATAATTAGTGTGACATGCATTTAATGTGAAAAGTGTAATCAATGTGACAAACATATCTTTACTGTAGTTGGTCGTTACCTTAGAATAGTTTGGTACAAGACAAAAGATCTGCAGTTGACTTATTTTATTCATAGAAAGAAAATAAGTAAATTAATCATAGATCTTTATGTAAAAAAAAAAGACTATTTTTTTTAAAAGAAATCTAGTATGTGACAGCTGTAATTTTAACTGTTTGAAAAGTATTTTCTCTTATCAATTGTTAGTATTGTAATTTATACAGTTAATTGTATTGTGTGAGATTTCACTGCACAATTCACATAGCCATAAAGTTGATGTAAGTGCATTTAGAAAATGTGACTATTTTTATATATATATATATATATATATATATATATATATATATATATATATATATATATATATATATATATATATATATATATATATATAGGAATAAAACCCCTTCAGCTACTTACCTTAATCCAGCGCCGGGCTCCCTCGGTGCTGGTGACCTCTCCTCCCCCACCCACGTCAGCGCGCGCAAACAGTCCATAGGAAAGCATTTCTCAATGCTTTCCTATGGACGTTTTGCATATTGGATGTGAATTTTGCATCCAGCGTCGCAGAAGCGCCTCTAGTGGCTGTCAGGAAGACAGCGACTAGAGGTTGGATTAACCCTGCTATGTAAACACAGTGGTTTCTCTGATACTGCTATGTTTACATCTGAAGGGTTAAAACCTGAGGGACCTGGCATCCAGACCACTTCATTGAACAGAAGTGGTCTGGGTGACTATAGTGTCTCTTTAAATTGTCATATTGTGCAGGTCATGAGGTGAATATCTATCACAGAAGAGAGCACATTTGAGTACCATTGTGGCAATATGCACTAAAAAAAGAACGGTTCTGCTCTCCACCGAACTAACTGAATTCTTTTACTTGGAGATTACAAAAGAGTATTTTGTATTTTAACCATTGTGAGGTCAAAATATTGTCACATTTTTATAAGCACGTTTAAACAAACTCTGATTTAAGCTGCATCATCAGAAACATTTAGTTCCATGGAATACGATAGAACAGATCCATGAATAAGATGCAATGAAGAGATTATGTTGATGTGCCAGGGACTCCAATTATATCCTATTGATTGATTTCGAAAAATAAAATGTCCTGTTCCATGGGTAGCTTCCACCATTTGGCCATATTTCTGACAACAGAAGGATGAGTAGGAAGAAGAAATTGACTCAATTTCCAATTAATCATGGATTATAACTTGTACAGAGATTCAAGTTGAGTGTTACATGATGTCCTCTTGATAACAAGTCAATTTTCTCCTACATTTCTGTATTAAAATCCAAGTCAAAGTCAACCAAGTAAACAGCTCCTAGAATTCATTGCCAGCTTATGTTTTTCAGTGCAAATTTCATAATCAACTCTCAAGGATAAAACGATCTATAACAATTTCTACACCGTACTTCAAAACGCTATGTATACTCTTTACATTCTATTTCTAAATGTGACTGTAATAATAATTTTTATGAAATGGACAAGCCACTTTTTTTTTTTAAATTCTTTATTTTTCTGTGCAAGTGAGTGGTTACAGACACACCTGTAATGCCATAACAGCATAAGCAAGTGACATAATAGCATACGTGTTGATATGAAAGCATGGCAGAGATAGACATTGCACATTTTATATGAGTAAGAACAAGAAACAAGCAAGAGTGTCACGTCTAACTGGTAGATGTGGTAACACTTCAAGTGTAACAATAAGGAAAAGGCCATTGGAATTCAAATGCTGTGGATAAACAGTGCTCCCCCTGCCTGTGGCCTAGTGCCTTTAAGCATGCTTAAGACATCAGCCTATCCCTACCACAAGTGGGGTAAAATTCCACACAGTAAAATCGGCTGAGGATAAAAAGTAAAACAGTAGTGGCATACGTGAGATACATATAATTCAAGCATGAGTAACGAAAATTAAAACAAAATATAATAAAATGCTGTGTTGTCAGATGAGTGCTAGAGAACCAATCTTAATGCAGGAGTCTACTGGAGAGAAGCAAAGGCCATACCTGCAGAATGTGCCAGAAGGCCGTTATAATCTTCCTGTGCTTTCAACCAATAGCCGCCTTAAGTGGAGAACACTGGGCTCTTAGAAGAAGGTCCCCTGTGGGCGGGTGATGCATGTAAGGCGCTCCAGCACTTTAGAAGCACCTTGTCTGGGTGTCTGCGCTTTCCACTGCCTTGCCTCTATGTTGGCCCAAAATATTGCAAAGGTGAGGTCTAGCTTAGCCAGGGTAGTGTCAATATGGGTTGTGGCTGGGTCACGTGGTGCCTCCGCAAACAGCAGTCATGGGGTCAATAAGTTGCAGCAGGTAGTCTCCTGGGACCAGGATAAACCCAACCGAAAAGGTTCTGAGTTTGTTATCAGTTGGTTTGCCAAGGTCCCTACTATGCGGTGAGATGTAATCTGCGATCTGACTGGATTAATTCGCACCAATTGTTGTGCGAAGTTCGGAAGCTTGCTCAGAAGTTCAGAACACATCCACTCTGCTTGCCAGTCAGGCTATCGCCCCCGATGAGCCACTTTTGAAAAATTGAATTTCAATGATGCTTATAGGTGAAGTGGTCTTGGTTTAGTGTACTATATTTTTTATTTTTAATCCTACAACGTCCTGACAGCAACAAGAGGTGCTGCAGCAGCTATAACTGAGATAAACTCATACAGAACATTTCATTGGCACAGCGTTTTGCTGTGCATGCGCACTAGCCTCCTAATGCTTCCCTATAGGGACGCATTGGATTGGCTGAGATCATATTGTCAGGGAGGTGGAGTGGCCATGCAGAGACCAGCACGCCACACGATTTAAGGTAAGTTTTTTTTAAAACTATTGCATAGAACACTTTTTTTTAACTCTTGAAGGGATACTATAGTCACCAGAACAACTACAGCTTATTGTATTTGTTCTGGTGAGTATAATCAGTCCCTTCAGGCTTTCTGTAGTAAACACTGTTTTTTTCAGAGAAAATGCAATGTTTACATTACAGCCTAGGGATACCTCCAATGGCCACTCATCAGATTGATACTAGAGGTGCTTACTAG
Organism: Pelobates fuscus; assembly: GCF_036172605.1. Lineage (NCBI taxonomy): Eukaryota > Metazoa > Chordata > Amphibia > Anura > Pelobatidae > Pelobates > Pelobates fuscus. The sequence continues at coordinate 180,024,490 of NC_086318.1, read as the reverse complement.
GGCAGTGCTGCAAAGTGTACAGCACTGACATTCAGTGTCTCCACCCTCTGCATGGAGACACTGAACCTTCCTTATAGAGAGTTTGGCTCTGCCACAGGCCTGCCTCCTTGGCAGAGATAATCAGAATTGCCATTCTCAGCCAATCCAATGTTTCCCTGTGGGAAAGCATTGGGATTTGCTGGGATCATCACTTCTGATTATGCCAGCCAAGGAGGCAGATGAGGGGCAGAGCAAGCACCAGCAGACTGGAATAAAGGGAGCAAGATAGTGTTTATAACACTATTGGGTCAGGAATACATGTTTGTGTTGCTGACCCTATAGTGTTTCTTTAAGTAACTTATCAACTTTTTTAGAATTAGAAGTTGTCATCTTGAAGTTCTATTTAATATCTCATATCATATTTAATTAATCTCAGCATGTTTTTTTTCCCTTTGTCTTTCTATTGTAACTGTAATTCACTTTTATAATAATTTAATGTATCTACTTTGGAATTATATCTCAACTGAAAATCATAATAAAAGTAATTTCCAACACGTAAAAAAACCCAAATAGGTTCATATTTGTCAAACTCTTCACCAAAATAAATAATTTTAATTGAATATGTTTTTGTTTGCACTTGAGGTTGCTAAGTAATAATCAGATAATCACATTAGTTACTGTTTCCCTTTGGTACCTGTGAAGAATTTTAACTAATTTCCAATTTCGTCCTGATACAGATGCCCATGGAGCATGTTCTGTACCTTTGCAATTTAAGCAGCAATACAGACCCACAAGACTATTTGCTAAAACATATTAAAGGTCAAACTGAAACTTATTTAAGAAATCAGGTTTGCAATTTGATTGCCAGGCCTATGAAAAGGTGAGAAGTAATATATTTAGGGTAAGATATTTCAGTATGAATTTTAAAATACATGACAATATTGTGATATATTCTATGCTAGTTCCAAACAAATGTTGCTAGGAATATAGTAGGAATATCACTAGAAAGTCATTACAAACGTTAAAAAAATATAGTTTATTCACAGTGGAGATGATCAAAATGTTAGATGTAAAACAAGTACTAATATTTTTTTATATGTTTTATTTTGTTAATAAATGTATTTGTTTAATAGTGGCTGCCAGGAGTCCAAATGCATCAGAAAACAAGTTGCATTTCTGTGACGAATCAGGAAAATAATGAATACTATGCTAAATTATCTTTTTGGGATATTTTATCTAGTTTAAAAAGGAATCATCTCTTCGATTTATACATTCAACTATTCCTTTTGTCTTACATTCTGTGGGAACCTTACAAACTCACTTATTTTGTTTGATCTCCATAAACACTTTTAGTTAATATATCAGCCATTAGACATTGAGACTGCACTGTTAAAGGACAAAACAGTGTCAACATTTGTTTTATTTTCATGCAAAACAGAATTATGTAACTAAAAGAGTCACGCTACTCATTTATTCAGAGATCAATGTGAGGTTTGCTAATTTTAGAAAATACTGTACATTAAGTTTTGTAAGGAATGGCATTTAAATATAAAGTCTGGCAAATGTCTAGTAGGCATTCCATTACTGGAAATAATGCAATAATACGGCATATTTTATCTAAAGATATGGAATGCTTATCATCCATCACTTTCTTCTGTTTATACAATTTTTCCTTTTGAAGATTAGCGTCCATAAGGATAACTGTGGACGTATGATTAATATCTCAGATAAACCATATTATTCACCATAGTGTTTAGGAATATTTGTTTTATATGATATTAACATATATCACTAGACTGATCTACATGCCTTATATCTCAGTTTAATCTATGTACTCTCTTATATAATGAGCCTTTAAGACAGCCGACGAAACGAGGCACAACCAGTAAAATATATAAGGATTTCCCTATGTATATCATGCTATCTATGCAGTACTGACGGTCTGCTTTTAGCCTTTCTGAGTCATTGTGGAATTCGATATGAAGGAAAATGACAGCTGATAGAAGTTTTATGTAGAATTATGTTCACAAAGCTTGATTTAAATAGCAGTTACAATATATCCAACTTATATGTCTCTTACAATCAACTGTGTTTCCCCTCAGAAAAACCTCTCTGACATTATCTGCTGACATTGAATTGTGACTTCACATGGAACAGTGCACACATCTTATGGAGATATATGTCTAATGCAGTGATTCATTTGTTTGCATAACATTCCTTGGTAATATTGTCAGTGGTCTAGGACTAAAAAGCAAATGTCACTACTGGATCAGTTCAGTTTAAGTGACTTAGATGAAATTGCCAGTTATCCTACAGGGCATTTTCCCTCGAGGGTCAAAATGGACTATTATAGGAGACACGTTAATTGCTATTGGCATTTTGCTGAAGTAATACACGTCTCTGGGACAGAAGCACACATTCCAAAAACAGAAGACCAATGGTTCACAATCATTGTAACTTGGAAGTAGGAGACAGCTGAGTGAAGCCAAGTGGCATGTATTTTCCCCCTTTCTAATTTTCCATCGTGTAAAAGACATATAAAGACATGATGACTTATTATATCCTTTTCGATTAGGTGCATTAGGTTTCTGGAGGGTCCCTATAACAGTGGTACTTCACCTTTTCTAGATCAGGACCAAAATCAAATGCATGGGATTAGTTATGACCCATTCCTAGGCTGTGAAGTTAGCGGAGTGACACATTTTCATATATAACATAATTAATTCTGCTTATTATCTTCATTACACTCCTCCAGAATTCTCCACTGCATTAAAGAAGGTAATGCCAATACAGTAATCATTTTAATGCAAGTAGATCTTCATGGCCTGATAAATATGAGTGTCAAGTTCCAACCATTAAATGCCAACTGAAATAGCATGGGAAATTAATTTTGGACTGGGGTATAACACAGTTGATATTACATATATGACACAATAAATGTCCTCATCTCACTCTGTATTAGCATCACTCTTTCAGTCCCCACCTCCTGTTTCCCCCCCTCCCCATCCAACTCGATTTTAGAGTTTCCTCGGGAATAGAACCCTCATCTCCTCTTGTATTTGTTTGTCAAATGTTGTATTGTCTCTTAGTTATATTCTACGGTGTCTTTTTACTTGTACCATTGTATCCATGGACAGAGCTACAGAACGTGATTGAGCTTATAAATAAAGCAATTATATATATTTAGTTCAGTTTTCAAGTACAAATAATTGTTAGTACAAAAGAAAATGCCATAAAACAGGAAAAACAAGATTATTTTAAATTCACAAGTAATGGTATTTCTCGTCAACTCTAAAAGCAATCAGATTTTCCATGGAACAACTTTACTTTTACAATTACATTTTGTAAATGTAATTATTAAAACTCTGCATGAATCTTTCAGTTAGAAAAGTTTTCAATCATTTTTGTTAGGTTTTCTAAAAGAATAATTGAGTAGGTACAAAGGACAGCGCTGAAAGAATAATTAAGCAGATCTAAAGGATAGCACAGACAGAGGAATAGTTAAACAGATGCAAAAGATAGCACAGAAAGTAGAAAAACAAATATCACCTTAATTTATAGTATATCTTTATGCTTTCTGTTGAAGCAGTCCTGAGTAGAAGGAGTGCAGACGCTTCAACGTTTTAGATGTTGTGTAGAGCTCATGGTGATAATTAATGACCAAGTTATAATGTTTGAAATTTTGACCTTTAGTTTAATAAAATATTTACTTGAATAAAAGTTCCATTGCTGTTGCAAATGTAATGCATTTGAATCTCATTTAACGTGGACCAAAGAGACAAGGATGTATAGGTTCCTTTTGGTAAAGCGGTTTGCTGTTGTAACTTGGAAAAGAAATAAACCAAAAGGTGATTTGTTTATTTGATAACTACATTGATTTAGAGTCCTATGTTCAAGATGTAGGTTTAATATTTTAAAACACACTGTTATACATATTGCCAAATGTTCTATTTTATATTTGATAAATGTGCTTTTACAAAGGCTGGAAATGGTAAATGTGACCTTAAACACAGAGGAAGTAATATAGAAATGATATTGTATTTTATATTTTGCTAAGATTTTTACTAATTTATTATAATGAGTCTTGAAAACAAGTCGGTCTGTCTATCTATCATGAGTTTACAAGTACAATAAAACTGGCCATTTCCCTTTTCTTTTGAAAGTGCACCTGTAGTTTAATTGACCTGTAAGCTCTATACCTGAGTTGGCCAAACGATTGATAGCTATCTATCAATCAAAGTCTGTGCCTTTACTGCAAGATATTCAAAGATTTTGAAGGTTTTTCTTATTGCAGAAATGTAGCACATAGAGCAGCTTCACCAGTGTAGATGTTAGTGCAGGCATATAGCTCATTCTTAATGACATTCATGAGGGACAGGTTCCCTTGCTGCCTTGCACTGACGTAAAACATCATGAAAAAACACAGGCTTTAATTCACAAAACTTAAACATTTTAAATTTAATGAAAAATGAGTGCTACAATAACTGATAATAGAAAAAAAATATTCAACACAGCTACTGCCACAGCTTAACTATTTTACTAAAAATAAATCGAGATACCACACAAAATCAACAAATATATCCAAACACAAAATACAGATGATGTATCTTGAAATGTGGTGTAAGTCTACTTTTGCACAGTTTTTATGAAAAAACTGAAAAGATGAGTATAATACCAACAGACAAGGATCAACAACCCAACATGTTCCACGTCTGCTACAGCACTTAATCATAGGTCTATTATTTTATGTATGTATGTATGTACGTATGTATGTATGTAACGCGAAAAGATTCAGCAAAATTTAGCAAGGGACATTTTTATAAATTTTTGGTCAGTAGATCTCTGTGATTATGCATAGCCGAGTTTTAAGACAGTAATATAAGACAATATTAAAAAGTGTAATAAAACATTAAGTAATTTTTTCATCTTAGAAATGTTCACAATATTTGTCAGTTAAATTTAACATTGTGTGCAAAAAGTTAGAACTCTAAGTAACAAGTAACATCAAACCCTAATAAGTCCACTTGTGCATTATTGGTACTTCAAAGGTATATAACTCATGCTTACAGAACATCTCTAGGGCTTCCCAGTTCTTTTGTAATTCTTCCACAGCCACACTAATGAAAGCACATCTCAGAACCTCCACTACTCACTGACAGACAATGCTGGCTACGTGTAACAAAGTCTACCCATGCATGAATTGAACTGTGATATATAAAACAGGAGCCCCAGAACACAAAAATAGAGACATACAGATACAATCTAAACTCTTGACAATATACTGAAAACACTCATAAGCACACAGCATCAACAACAACAAAACAAGTTGAATTGTCAGTATAGCTATGTTCACAATATATCGGCTGGTTAGAGCAGTGAACAGTCACTGCCTTAGAGCTAGGAAACCCAGGTTTGCTTCCTGGGTAGTCCACTTTACCAGTAAGTGTCCCCGAGCAAGCCACCTAAAGATATATATCCACCTACCTATATCCTCATGGATTGTAAGCTTGTTTCAGAACAGCCTTTAAAAAGATCCACTTTCTATAATTGCAAAGTGTTGTGAAATAATAATACAGAAATTAACATCCCAATAGAATGAATGTTAAGTATACGAATGTTAAGTATTTAAAGGACCACTCTAGGCACCCAGACCACTTCAGCTTAATGAAGTGGTCTGGGTGCCAGGTCCCTCTAGGATTAACCCTTTTTTTATAAACATAACAGTTTCAGAGAAACTGCTATGTTTAGAAATGGGTTAATCCAGCCTCCAAATCCTCTAGTGGCTGTCTCACTGACAGCCGCTAGAGGCGCTTGCGTGATTCTCACTGTGAAAATCACAGTGAGAGCACGCAAGCGTCCATAGGAAAGCATTGTAAATGCTTTCTTATGAGACCAGCTGAATGCGCGCGCAGCTCTTGCTGTGCATGCACATTCAGCCGAAAGGGAGGATCGGAGGCGGAGAGGAGGAGGAGAGCTCCCCGCCCGGTGCTGGAATAAAGGTAAGTTTTAACCCTTTACTCTCCCCAGAGCCCGGCGGGAGGGGGTCCCTGAGGGTGGGGGCACCCTCAGGGCACTATAGTGCCAGGAAAACGAGTATGTTTTCCTGGCACTATAGTAGTCCTTTAAGATTATTTTATTTGTTTGTGGATTTAAAGGACCACTATAGTGCCAGGAAAACAAACTTGTTTTCCTGGCACTATGTAGTCCTTGGGTCCTCCCCACTCTCATGGCCCCTCTCCCACAGGGCTAAAACCCCTTCAGCCACTTACCTTTATCCAGCGCCAGGCTCTCTCAGTGCTGGTTAACTCCTCCCCCTCTGACGTTGGCCAGAGCCGCACGCGCATTAAAAATTAACATAGGAAAGCATTACGCAATGCTTTCCTATGGATGTCAGCGTCTTCTCACTGTGATTTTCACAGTGAGAATCGCGGAAGCGCCTCTAGCGGCTGTCAATGAGACAGCCACTAGAGGCTGGATTAACCCTGTAGTGTAAACATAGCAGTTTCTCTAAAACTGCTATGTTTTCAGCTGCAGGATTTAAACTAGAGGGACATGGCAGCCAGACTACTTGATTGAGCTGAAGTGGTCTGGGTGCCTATAGTGGTCCTTTAACAACAGCTTCTTGATCAACGGAGAGATCTGACGGCCATTCTGGGTCAAGCAGGATTTTTTTTCCTAGTTTGTTGCAAATGTGGAAAGCGCTTCGGATTAGGTTTTTATCTTCTTTTGGATCAACACCAAAAACAGATGTGAGGAAAGCTAAGCATGATGGACGCTTGTCTCTTTTCAGCCTAGGTAATAAGTAACCCAAATATGTATTTATTTCTGTTTTTAATGAGAAGTGCTAGATGTGGTTTATACAAGCAAAAAAATATAACTCACCTTAGAATATGAGCTTCTGAAATGATTATACTTCAGTACATAAGCAAAGAAAAAGAAAATCACAGAACGTGTAATACTTTTATCAAAAGAAACCATGACAAGTGGCGTGCATTAAAAGTGTTTGTTGATACACTACGAGTTGTTTGAGATTCGACTACAAAATACAGCTAGCAAAGACTTTAATCTCCTGATATGAACTTTGAAATCTTTTAAGTTCAATAGCCTAAGTCAGTACTTTCAGCTTTAACATTGATCTCTTCACTCCTAGATCTTTGCTGCAGTCATATCCAATTAAAAAAATAATGCAGTGTGAAAAGGTTTATTAAACAACAAATATAATTAGATATTAAATACATGTCTTTACTAAATTGCTAAACTGGTTTAACGCATGGCATACACAACAAGAGAAGCCTGATGTTTAACAACGCGAGTTAAAAGTAAATTAAAGAAATATAAAACGACTCTGTGAAGCTATGTTGGCCCTTTATTATCCGGCAGTAGGCATAAAAGTAAACTTAATTTAAAATATGTATATCCTTCACACCTTTCGAAGTAAACCTAATTTAATATATTTATAACCTTAACAAATGTTGTGATTTATTTTCTCATGGAGCTGTCATGTAAGTTCACGTTAACCAAAATAGTTAATGCTGCTAGCATGTCAAGTTTTATTTAATAATAATGAAACACAAAGAAAAATTAAAATTACAAAACTGTAAAAATAAGGCATTCATGGGAAAGAATTCACCCATGTTCTGTTTAAAATTATCTGTTACTAGTTACTAAAGGTCAAGCTACAACAAATTTACAACGGACATGCCCTATGTTTGGACAAATACATAGACTTGTGCAAGGAATGTGTCACGTGTGCCCAATCAAAACCCAATATAGACCTATATTGTACTCTCTGGCCACTATTTATGTCTCTATGTGCATTTTGCATGGCTTTGGTTTAGCCTGTTATGTTTTTAAACAATAAAATCATGACTGTATCTGTAAACATCCAGTCACTAGTGCAAAAATACTTTAAACTAATTCAATTTTGTCATTAATATAGATTGTAAGCTAAAAATCTTCTTGTAAGTGACTTCTGAAATTAACCTTGGAAGGTTTCTAAAAAGAAAGTTATCCTTTGTATGTCTGTATTTTATGTTGTAGGCCACATCACCTGCTGGATAAAAACATGACAAAAAAAAACAGACAACATGAAGAAAATGGATTTTGCTAAGAAAATGTTCTGGCATTCAACACTTAATATTTGTATGGTTGTGCACGCTTCCATTTTAATATGAAATAAAATCCAGGACAAGATGCTGGATATTGTATATTTCCGAGATTGGCCAACAAACACATTGTATTACCTGAACTCACAGACATGTTTAAGATGTCCATATGTAATTGGATATTGTTGCTGTGCATGTGTTTGTTTATGTATGCGTACAGTTTACAATTTTTACGGAAATGTTGTATTGTTTCATGTTGTCTTGAAATAAATAAAGAATAAAAAAATAAAAAAATGTTCAGGCAAACAAAAGTCAGATTTCTATGTCTGATATAACATATGAGAAGGTGCACATTGTGATTACACATTGTTTATTAAAGGACCACTCTAGGCACCCAGACCACTTCAGCTTAATGAAGTGGTCTGGGTGCCAGGTCCAGCTAGGGTTAACTAATTGTTTTATAAACATAGCAGTTTCAGAGAAACTGCTATGTTTATCAATTAGTTAAGCCTTCCCCCTAATTCTCTAGTGGCTGTCTCACTGACAGCCGCTAGAGGCGCTTGCGTGATTCTCACTGTGAAAATCACAGTGAGAGCACGCAAGCGTCCATAGGAAAGCATTGTAAATGCTTTCCTATGCGACCGGCTGAATGCGCGCGCAGCTCTTGCCGCGTGTGCGCATTCAGCCGACGGGGAGGAACGGAGGCGGAGAGGAGGAGGAGAGCTCCCCGCCCAGCGCTGGAAAAAGGTAAGTTTTCACCCCTTTCCCCTTTCCAGAGCCGGGCGGGAGTGGGTCCCTGAGGGTGGGGGCACCCTCAGGGCACTCTAGTGCCAGGAAAACGAGTATGCTTTCCTGGCACTAGAGTGGTCCTTTAAAGGAACACTATAGTGACCCAGACCACTTTAGCTCAATGAAGTGGTCTGGTTTCCAGGTCCCCCAGGTTTTAACCCTTCAGAAGTAAACATAGCAGTTTCAGAGAAACTGCGATGTTTACATTGCAGGGTTAATCCACCCTCTAGTGGCAGTCTGCCTGACAGCCGCTAGAGGTGCTTCTGCAACACTGGATATGAAAATCACATTCAGCGTGCAGAACGTCCATAGGAAAGAATTGAGAAATGCTTTCCTATGGACTGTTTGAATGCGCGCGCAGCTCTTGCCGCGCATGCGCATTCCGCTCCACATGGGAGCTGACATCGGCGGGGGAGGAGAGGTCACCAGCACAAGGGGGGGCTCGATGCTGGATTAAAGTAAGTAACTGAAGGAGTTTTAACCCCTTCAGCGCCAAGGGAGGGGCGCCCTGAGGGAGGGGGGGACCTAAGGGTTATATAGCGTCAGGAAAACGAGATTGTTTTCCTGACACTATAGTGATCCTTTAAGATTCAATGATCTATAAATTGAATTTCACCAGCAATGTTTTTACTGATACATAATAAGGTTTTTTTTAATTTTAATATGCTTTTGTGTGACTTAATATAATATAGGCCAGATTAATGGCTATTACATCTTCTTATACCTTACTACACTGTGGGCTGGAAGACAATGAATTTATTAATGGTGAAATTGGAGGTCTTCAACAATGTTAACAGGACTGTGGTATGGCCAACCTCTAATACATACCTTGCTAGAGTCTGAAGAACCCCAAGCCCATTTTATTGCCATCAGGTAGAACTAGTAGATTGCAATATGTTTTATGTTGTTTTATTTTTAGACCTATTTTTATGGGCTGAATATCAAGTGTTGTAGGAACAACATGTATGCTTGACATTGTTATTTTTACAATTTTTCTTTTAAGCGTTAACATTAAGGGTAAGTCCGTAGGTGTTTGGTATGGATAATTGTTTTCAGACCAGATTGGCTATAAAGGGTTTAGTAACCAGCAGTTTGGGTACCTCAGATACCTGAGACATGGTCTGAGTGCAATAATCCTGTGGTGTAAAACATTGCCATTTTATAGTAGCTTCAATGTTTATTTTTCAGGGTTTTACACATTTTGGCCAGACAGCCACCCGAGGCAAGTCCACAGCAAATACCGAGTAAAATGCAATTGAATTGAATACAATGCTTTTCTATAAGAAACGCTCCTGGTTCTCAACGCTCCTCTATGAGGATCATTGTTATGGACATCCACTATGGCAATGTGAAAGATGAAATGGGCAGCAGCACCAGGGGAATCTTGGCACTGGAAAAAAACACATTTTCTTTACTTTTGCGGTTGAAAGGGGATGGGGGACTGAATTGAAAGATGCACTACAATACTGTAGCATTCAGCATATGTTAGCTCATTTTCCTTTGATGTTAGTTATCTCAAGTGGCACAACCATCAATGACAGAAAAGGCAATTATCTTTCATTAATTTATGCCCTACTCACCCAGTAACCTTTAGTAAAATATTGCAGTTAATGTCTTGGGAAAAAATAAAAAGTAATGGTGATTAACTTAACCCAATACTTAGTCTACATGTCAGATTTTTCCTCTAAATGCAGAGTAATTCTCACATTTTCTCTTTCCCTTAAAACGATCAACTAGCTTTGGAGTGGTTCTGCTCAATCCAGATTTTCCCACTTTATTAATCTCATTTTACCCAGATCAATCCTCCGGATTTACTTCTATAAAAAAGGAGTAATTCAACATGGCAGTAAAAAGCAGGATATATTAGGAAACTAATACATACATTTTCATTGGAAGCATCACAGCGTTAACTAAAAACAAAGCTTATTTGACACAAAATATATCACAATACCAAGAAAATATATTTTTTCCAAAACTGCGAACCTCAAAATTTTAAAATAGAACAAACCAATGCTCGGAGCCCTGGGGAAACCAAGAAGCTAAGTTTATGCATACAGTATATATAATTCATTATTTGTCATTGCCTTCCAGGGCTGAATATGTGCAGTCGAGCTTTAGAATGAAACGCTGTAAATAAAACGTTCTATATGATGAACCTTACAGACTACACTATGCATTGTAACATTCGGTAACGAAAATGATGTAATCTACCTGTAACTCAATTTCAATCTGAAGAAACCAATATATTATATTACAATTTCTAAATATAATACAGTGTCTTGAAGCAATATATTTTGTTCCTTGGTTCCATAAATATTTTATGCGGCTGTTAAAACAAAAAAAAATCTGGTTTTGCAGGATTGCATTCTGACAGTCTGCAAAAAGTCCATTATATAAAATATCTAATCCAGTAATTACTACGCATTGGAAACTTGTCAGTTTATGAGACAGTTCCATTAACGTCTCTCTGCTGACACCATTGTTTCAAAATTTACCTGGAGCACAATACAGGAAAACCCAGTAGACTCTAAGTGCAATATATTGTGCATTTAGTCATTCAAATTGATGTATTATTTTGCTTCTTTATATGATCAGTTTAGCCGAGATTTCCATCCCCCCCCCCTTATCTTGTATACTGTTATTGTTTTATAGTTATATATCTGATGCATGCTATACAATAGAGAATTTATTAAAACACCAAAAGTACATCAGATATAAAAAAGGAGCAATCTATTTTTTATTCTCTCTTTGTTATTTTCTATTCTATTCTCTATTTTTTTTAGTTGATGTCTACAAACTACAGACGTGATAGCATTCTGAATGTAAATAAAAAAACAAATACAAATAGGTAATTGTTTTGCTACACAAAGCAGATATTTATTTGATTGACACCTTGCCAATAATTTTGCCAGATAGACATTTTATTCTTCAAGACACCAGTTGTTTACCAAAGGCTTGCCTAAGGACGTTTTAACAAGACTAAAAAAATAATGATTAAACTGAGAAATGGGTCAGAGGCAGTTGTATTAAATGAATGATGGATATTGATTTATCAACAAAGGGAAAAGATCCTCAGAAACAACGGATCATTGTTGCCAGTGTGAGATGTCATTCATAAAGAAATACACTTTAGACCAAGCTCAATTATAAAATTTGAACTCCTAATGGGGAAACTCCTAATGTGTGGATGGTAAATTCATATAACATATTCTATGGACAGTGGGACTTCATGAAATAAAATCTGTCTGAGTAACTGAGCTACATAGTTAATAATACCAAAGTGATGGTTTACATATTGATCATAAACGTACATCAATGTCTTCCAACGACCGCTCTTCTGAAAATGATACAATTGGTTGTGTTAAAGCAGTGGTTCCCAAACCAGTCCTCAAGGCACCCCTACCAGTCAAGGATTTAGGGATTACCCAGTTGTGTCTAAGGTGTTATTAGTATAACTTTGAAACCAGATGTACAAATCCATATTATCTGAGCATCTTGACAACAGGAGAGAATTCAATGTATTCTTCCTAGTAAAACATTTTCAAAATCAATACATGAATGTGAGAAGAAGAGAGAAGGAAAACAAGCCAAAATAGTGTATCTACTTAAATGAAATCAGCAAAATGTTTCACACCTATGATGAATAATTATTTTGGCTGAATTGCCGCCTATTCCTTATGATTACACAACATCAAACAAGATTATAATCATACCAGTTACTACTTAACATGTTTCATTAGACCTGTTTTAAATCATACACACTAGCAAAAGCAATATTATCTTAGGCACTATTTAATGTAATGTAGGGTAAGCTTTAATTGGAATGCACTGACACGATAGAACAGTAAGCATATATGCCATATGTTTAAACATTAATGAAAGCAAAGAACAAAGCAGCATCTAAAGAAGCTTTCTTAACATCAGAATATGCTTAGCCACTAGCAGATCAGTGGCAATTCAGAGAGTGAGGTCTGTTGAACAAGTTGCATGCTTCAACCCACCTGGCACTTCATATGCACCTGTCTCGATTAGTCATCACTGCATACAGAGCAAAATACCATTGAACCCTTTAACTCAAGAGTTTAGGAAAATAATTTGACATTAAGTCATACCTAGCATGCAGTTTGTCATGAAGGGGTTAAATAAAAATTAAATTCTAATACAATCTGTTTTATGTCGTTGGCATAAAGACAAAGATATGGGTAAATAAAAAAAAAAAAGAAGTGGCAATGCTTCAAGGTACCACAACAGCAGGGAATTGTTATATTAGTAGCATTAATGTATGCACATCTATACCATCTGTTTGCAGTTACCATTCTTGAGAAAGATATTCGGGTCGGGTTTTAATCAGTAAATTTGTTGGCGATTTTGGTAGTACAAAGTATAGCTTTAATACAGAGCAATTACAGTCCACCCTCTACATGTAAATTTGGGCACCGCAGGCAGGTCCCTACTCTGCTTTACTGTAAAACACCTGTGACAGGCTACTTGACCATCCCGAGCCTTCAGGACCATGCAGGGAGAGCATATCTATATATCTTCAATGAATGGTGACCATGAACTCTTCTTTATTTTATCTTTTGACATACCACTTTATAATCGATTTTGCCAAACACAAGTAAGATCCTCTACTTTGAGGATATTTTTTTTTTCAAACGGATGATATGAAACAAAATCAGTCTATACCAAGATAAGACTTTAAGATTACAATTGGGCAAAAAGTGTTAAATAACTAAAAACAAATTACAAGTAAAACTGCACTTGCATGGGTTCTTTCTGCATTTCACAAAACATTTTATAATATAACGTAATTATAATATAATGAAAATGTATTGTATTGCATTATCTCTACTAATTAGTCTTACAGAAACCCAACACATACATACACTATGTCAAGTACAATAAGCAATACACGTAAATATAGTGAGTCATATAGATGAGCTATCTGATTCATGAGGAGTTATGTTTTTCTTTAAAGTATGTATTCATGTTTAATGAATGGCCTGGCATTGGCAAACCCTTCTCTCCCATCTAGATTTAAACGAGGGTTAACTTGTTTTGCATTAATCTATTGACCCCCAAAGCAGGAAATCCATTTTTGTAATTTCTTTCTCTAATATTTAATGCAGATTTACATTACAAAATATGTTGTTTTGAAAGTTCTATATGATGTTATTGGCAGTGTCAATTTTACCTTTCCAAGAGAATTTAGTATTGTGTTCCCCTCCTTTAAAAATGTATCGAAGTTTGTTTTAATAAACTGCTGTACAGCATTTCAGAACATTGGGAGACGCACATAAACTATAAAAATAACTTTGAAGTTAAACCACAATAACTAAAATATCTCATTATATTTGTTCAAGTACCAAACCACAGAATCCATTAGTACACGGTTTATAAAGTAGCAGATGATTACGCATAAAAATTTATTAATAATTGAAAAACTAAAACTATTATATAAAAAGGACATCATGGAACTTGGATAAAAGTGGGATTTATGTAGAAAGACAAATATTTATTTTGTCTGTGATTAGTCAAATTAATTTAATAGATTATATTTAAACTAATATGACTAATAATGTCCACAGCATATCATATTTTGGTTTTGTTGTTTTGTTTCACAACCAAATACTTTATATATCTTCCGAAGGAAATACAGCATCATTCTACATACATTTTTACTTTCTGAGATATTATTGTACTAGAAAGCATGTTTGTTTGCACATTCCACCTCCGTACTTGGGAATTTGCTGGATTTTGCTTGGTTTGTCATTTTCTCATAGTTGGTTAGTAAATTGTAAACAGATCCTTTCACTTTCTTCCCAGTTCCTCTTCATCTTCAAAGGATTCCAAACGTTGCTTTGCTTACCAGAGTCACCTGCATTAAAACCGGCATGTTCACAATAAAATACTTGTATGAAAAAGTGGATTATCCTGAAGAATGACATCAGTGAGGAGGCCCTGGTAATCAACCTATTAATGTGTAGAAAATCAAAACTTAAAGGGACCCTCCCAAAATACTCTATTATGGTAATAGTACAATGTCAAAGTTACCTCACATACCTGGCAAAATGCAGTATTTATCCTACAACCTCCAGTTTTGTAATTATGGGACTATAGGACATACATCTCTTCGTGTTCATATCTATACAAATTTGGAAGGCCTATCATTGCCATCTCAATTAGTTCTAAGTGCCAGCACAGTTCAATGTCCAACCACTCAACTAGAGGGACTGCACCCAAAGACTCTTACCAATCCAACAACAAGTAGTAGTTATGGTGTTTAGGGTGCTTAAACATAAGTTAATTTAAAACAATATTTTTATATTTAGATTAAAAAAGCCAACTTTGTTAAAATACATAGATCACATTATTGGCAGTTTTAAAATTCCCGAGAGCATTATTTTAAATAAGAAAATTAGCATCTTGATCGACAGAAAAAGTCACACATTCTGATGGGGTTATGTTTCTATATACAGAAACGATATCCAACCTGAGAAGGTTATATGTTCATTAACATGAGGGATGTCCAATCTTAGTCATACTACTGTAATTGGGCTTCTTTTTCACATAATTCTTTGCCAGTTAACAGCTAGCATGTATATGTCCATAGATAACACTATGGATTACCTAAATAATTTTAATGGCACAATTTTGTTCCTCCAATGCTAGTTAAGTATAAAAATACTCTAAAAAATAAAGATCTTGTCATGAAAATAAACAAGATAAATGTTGTGTCATGTGCAGGCAGGTGTTAATAACAGTTTTCAATTGTAGAGTCACTTCTCTTTATCTTCCATTAACTGTGATGAAGTTAAAATTGTTATTTATATAATCCTCCCATAAGATCGATATTTAGAATAAACTGCATGAGTCCCCTAATGGAAGTGAACCTTTATGTACCTCAGCATTTTAGCACAGCACAAACAGAAAATAAAACAGCATCTTATCACTGATACAGGAAGACAACGGGCACACTCTAATTATAAAAGCTATAGAGGGATAAACAGTGCAAAGAGTATATGAAATGCATATAGTAAAGGGCTACCTAAATGCATTCAAAGATAACCTGCAATAGGCATAGAGTAAAAAAGGTAAATACCGTATATACTAGTATAAGCCATTTTTTGTGCTGAAAAACCCCAACTCAGCTTATACTCGAGTCAATAGTCTGTATTATGGCAATTTACATTGCCATAATACAGACAGGGGCTGTGGGGGCTGTCAGAGAGTTTACTTACCTCTCCTGCAGCTCCTGTCAGCTCTCTCCTCCTCCGCGCCGTCCGTTCAGCACCTCGGTCAGCTCCCAGTGTAAGTCTCGCAAGAGCCGCGGCTCTCGCGAGACTTAGAGTGTGAGCTGACAGAAGAGCTGAACGGACGGCGCGGAGGAGAAGGGAGCTGACAGGAGCTGCAGGAGAGGTAAGTAAACTCTCTGCCAGCCCCCACAGCCCCCCCACTGAACTGCCAATGCTGGACCACCAGGGAAGGAGAGCCCCCCTCCCTGCCATATATCAAAATATATATATTAATAACAATAATTAAATTAAATAATAATAAAAAAATTAATAATAATGAAATTAAATAACAAATAATAAATAATAATAAAAAAATTAAAATAAAAAAATAAATAAAAAAAAATTGCCCACCCCCCACCAAGGCTCTGCAACACACACACACATACACACACACTGCACTCATACACACACACTGCATTCATACACACACACTGCATTTATACACACACACACACACTGCATTCATACACACACACTGCATTCATACACACACTGCATTCATACACACACACACACACTACATTCATACACACACACTGCACTCGTACACACACACACTGCATTCATACACACACACACTGCACTCATACACACACGCTGCACTCATACACACACGCTGCACTCATACACACACTGCATTCATACACTCACACTGCATTCATACAGACACACTGCATTCATTATATACACACACTGTAAATAAATATTCAATTAATATATTTTTTTTAGGATCTAATTTTATTTAGAAATTTACCAGTAGCTGCTGCATTTCCCACCCTAGTCTTATACTCGAGTCAATAAGTTTTCCCAGTTTTTTTGGGTAAAATTAGGGGCCTCGGCTTATATTCGGGTCGGCTTATACTCGAGTATATACGGTAGTTATCTGTTATGCCCTTTTTGTTATATGTGACTCGTAAATAAAGTTAATTTTGTGTGATCTTATTGTCTTCAATCAACATGTTTTCTAACCCTTCCCTCTAAATAGGCATTATTGGGGTATAACATAAACCACACAAGATCCAGCACACTCACTCGTTCACTAAACAGCAACTTCAACAGCACAGAATGTAATAGATTTTTTTTTTTAATAACCACCTGCATAAGCTTGCCACAACACCAATGTACCCCATTTTTGTCAGGTCCTATCCTAACAATCTAATGCCTGCTCTTATGAGATTAATCCACTTACTTGGAAAATCCTCCCACCTGGGATTCTCTGCAGGACAAGGTTAAATAGGACACTGGAATGACCTGTGATAGGGAGTGGTGCAAAGCTAAACGAGTTAGCCTGGACCTTCAAAATAATTTAACCCTCGAGGGCTGCAATCACCTGAACATGCATACATTATAAGGGTGCTGCTGGGGTCAATTTATACAATATACAAGATATATTAATATGGTTTTATATATATATATATATATATATATATTTATATATATATATATATATATATATATATATATATATATATATATATATATATATATATATATATATACATACATACATAAATACAGTTGTAATAAAATGAATTTAACCCTCATTGAAAATCTGGTTTATTGCCAAAATTTACAGACTTTCAGCTGTTTGCCATGAAAAAAATCTAACAAAAAACAGCCTAATGTAAATGGCTCAGGCTCATGTGAGTGCATCTACACTATTTATTATTATTATTTGATACCATCTACGCTATATTTGTTTTTTCTTTTTTTTCTCTTTCAATCTACGTTCAAGATTTGTGTAAAATTATTTGTTAAGGGGTAAGCTTATTTTCCCCATTTGCACTATTGTATTGTATTGAAAACGAGAGAAATCTCAATGCATCTTTCCTGGTAAAATATTTTATAAATAAATAAATAAGTTTTAGCGCTTCACTATTTGTTAATATAAGATCTTTTTACTTATATACACTTTTGTTTTATGTAATTTATGTTTGGTTAAGGGCAGGGGGTATCCGTGCACATGTTTTGAGCTGCTAATATTGTCTATTTTCCCTGTTGTATTTTTATGCGCTATCTTCCCACTTTGTTCTAAGTAAGTACACTTCTTACTCAAATCAAACAAAATAAATTGAAACAGCACAATGCAATGAATGCTTCATCTGATGTCCACAAATCCAACTAAAAATACAACTTATAATGACTTCTCCAGTCTCAAAATTATTCAACCTCCTGAATAGAATCCATCACAAGAGCACACATATGCAAAACAGGTGTTATCTCAAGCACACCTGATGCAACTTATTAAAGATTTCATTACTTGCACCAGGTGTGCTTGAGCTGGATCAATTGTAATACCTGAACTGGCTAGGGGTTTATTGAGTGTCACACTTGACTGCATGTTAGAAATATGGCTATGTCAAAAGAATGGTCTACAATGTTTAGAGAAGAGATTATAGCCCTTCACAAAAAAGAAACAGTATATATAATGATAGTGAAGGCACTGAATGTCCCTAGAGAACATTTGCCTTTCAACAAATTCTGTCTGTGTCTGTTTTCTAATTTTGACTCAAGAGAGGCAGGCTTGTAAGTATGACCACCAGTCTAACGATGCTTACTCCCACCTATCTGTGGGCCCATAGTGCCTGCCACAGGTTCTCCACCACCCCACTCCCGTGTTCCAAAAAGTCCCCTTTAATGTACCTAACCCTGTCATCATATTTTACAATAATTCTTGTTTCACTATTAAATAGGTATCCAGGATAGCAACTATAGAAGCCTATATTATGAACTAGAACTACTAGATGGTACCTTATACTGGAACAAAATAAGAGATGTCAATGTTTACTGAAAGACTATTTTGTCCCTTTGAGAAATCAGTTATTCCTCAATCTACTGCATTTATTTCATTGTATCATATGTATTTAAGGCTTCCAACATCAACAGACTTCTATCTTATGACATCTCAGTTGTAATTTCCTCTGGGTATACATTAGTTGTTGTTTTTTTTTTTAAATTGCAGTCTTAATATTTAATGAGCTATCTTGTAAAAACTGATGAGTTATGAAGAAGCTACAAGCAAACAGATCATTATTATATTGACATTCACACTTTAAGTCTTCAGAATGCTAATAAAGCTTGTCTCTCTGCTACATAAGTATTTGTTGTGCCAGGGTTAACCAAACATATCACTTGCATCTTCACATTTGGCTTCATTGAAAAATGCACAGCAGTAAGATAATTTCAACACGCATATTTTCAAAAGCATTTAATCCTATATACAAAACCAGGAACTGCCTGGGGGTTAGGAAGTATTGCAAAATAAAATATGTGTTCCCGTGCTCTTGCTAGTAACATTAAAAAAAACATTCTGACCTTTTAAAGTAACCTGAAATTCTATAGCAGTCATTACATTTCCTTTGGGTTAGTCGTATATAAGCTTCATGTGGATACAGATAATCAAAATATTAATTCAATATACAGGCGACAAAATATATCAATGGGAGCCAGCAAAATAGAGTGAGAACAAGCAAAAAAAATTACACAACATTGTTATTCACTAAACTCTGAATTGCAGCAAATTTAAATCTGAAGAGCAAACGTTGACAAAAATAACAGATCTGTACAAATTCTCCAACAGAGTTATAGTCACTCCTTGACTATTAAAGCTGAAATTTAGGTATATTAATAATAATAATAATAATAATAAAAAAAAATGGCCAACAAATGACTAGAAAGAAAAGCAAGGAATAGTCAAAGAATGGTTTTCAGGTATTCAGGTATTAAGTGCATCTGGTTCAACTACCAATGTAGTCGGGGAACATATGCAACTCCCTTCCCTATGCAACTCCCTTCCCTTGTCCGTTAGACTTTCACCGAGTCTCCATTTCGTCAAAAAAATAATTGAAAACTCACTTCTTTAGGAAAGCGTATTAATTAAACTGTTAATAGCGTTCCCTCCCCGCACCCTGATTCCTCTCTTGCAACTGTCAAAAATTGCCTACTAAGCCCTCAGTGAATACTTTTCTAGCAACCTACTTTTCTACCCTACTTTTACCCTTTGTGTCACTTTACCCCACTCCCTCTGCTCCTGTGTGTCCAGCTTGTCTAGTTAGAACTACATGTTTGTTAGTCCTCCCATTGTACAGCGCTACGGAATTTGTTGGTGCTTTTTAAATAATAATAATGATATATAAATAGCTGATAAAGAATAATGTAATAATAGAGGTAATATGTGCGTAACAAAAAAACAAAAAACTAATAATCAAAATAATACATATAAGTAAATTTTGTGTGTTTCATACATTGATTGCTTTTTTAGGTGAAGGGATATATCTGTCTGTTGATACATTCGTTGATAATGAATATAAAACAAATGAGAATCTGGAAATGATCCAGTCAATATACATGTACAGTTTGATGATAACAATAGTTCTATTGCTAGCCCAAAGACCGGTAAAAAAGGGTTATTATTAATATTAGGAAGGGCTAACAGTTTTTTTTATAAAGAGGATCCAGTGGTTTGTAATTCTGTGGTCCACAGACTTGAAATCAAAGTGATCATTCTCCACCTAAAACCCGATCTCTGTGTTCTTAAAGTGCACACTAACGGCACCCAGACTACTTCATCTCTGTTAAGTGGTCTGGTGCAGTTTTAACCCTGAAATGCAAAACATTGCCATGTTGTAGTAAAGGCAATATTTTAATTACTGGGTTAAACACACCCCTAGCAGCTTTCTTTCCCTTGAGCACCAAGTCAAACAAATTATGCTCATAGAGTGCATTTGATTGGTGCAACGCAGCACCACTTTGTTGTACGTGTGCATTAGCCCCAAAATGCTTCCCAATCGGAATTATTGGATTGGTCAAAATCATCTATATTGTTAATCTCAGCCAAAGAGGCGGGGTGGCAGAGAAGAGAACAACACAAAGAGGGCTGAAAGGTAAGTACTTTCTGCTTTATTATATTGCTAGGGGGGAGGGATGATATGTCTCCTAAATAGTTAGTAGGATACTACAGCATTAGGGATACATTCTCGTATTCCTAACTCTATCATGCTCCTTTAAGTTGGAAAAACAATACCTTGTTTTTTAAAATACTCATTAACAATAAACTACATGGCAGAGATTTGTCAAATATGAAGCTTGATTTATGCAGGCAATAAGGAGGACTAAAAAAATAAATAAAAACTTTTTCTGGTTTTCTCCCCTTATTGCCAATATTATTAACAGAGGCACTAACTTGAAATTCCTATTCCCCGGAGTTACTGGTTATAATTATGTAATAAATATGAACTTTTTAAACTTAAGAACCCCATGTGGATTCTTGATTTCATTTGGAGTGTGAAGATGTCAGTAATAATAGCTAATCCCTAATCTGAATGTGTTGGAGGATTTAATGTTGATCATATCATTGATACCTTTTTGTCTTACCTCACTTCCTCTCTCTCTCCTCTATGCATGCAGCCATTATCTGCCTTTGAGATGTAAGAAAGATTTTTCTTGTTTTATTAAGTTAGTCTCTTCTTGTTTAAGCAAACCACTGACTAAGTTTTCTTAATCACTTGGCTTTGTATATGTGCCCTAATCTGACTAATGCATGCATACTGCTCTGCTAAATTCCAACAATGGATTCATTTGTTTTACATTTACACATGGACAAAGGTGACTTTGTAGACCACCTGCACAGTCTAATTATGCATGATTGGAGTAAATATTGGTGCCTGACTTCACAATGCATACTACAAGGTATTAAAGGAGCACTGTGGAGTTAGTAATGCATATCTGTATTCCTAATGCTACAGTCCTAATGTTGCTGTTTAGTTTAGGGCCCCCAAGTAAAAAAAAAAGTAAAAATTAAATGTATTACTCACATTTTCCCAGCACCGGATCTCCCTTTGCGCATACAATGATTCTCTATGGCAAACCTTTTCCCAGTGCCAAGTCGTCCTCTGCGCAGCCATGACCTCCTACTTGAGTGACGTCATTCAGGAGGCATGCCTCATAAGGGAGCATTGGGGACCTTAGGTGCATGCGCAGTGCTCTCAACAATTGAAAACAATGATTCTCTATGGCAGTCCGTGACAGCAAAGTGCATGCACGAATGACGTCATGGCATGTTACAGTATGAGAGCAGCTGAAGTGGTAGAGGTTAACACAGTAAAGGAGTTTAAGCATGCGTGGGATAGGCATAAGGCTATCCTAACTATAAGATAATGCCAGGGACTAATGAAAGTATTTAGAAAACTGGGCAGACTAGATGGGCCGAATGGTTCTTATCTGCCGTCACATTCTATGTTTCTATGTTTCTATGTTTCTATGTTTCTATGTCTATGTTTCTATGTTTCTATATGTTTCTATAAGACATACAAAATAATATTGGACCCTGCTCAAACGAGCTTAGAGTGTGTGAAAGTATAGAGTGATTCCGTCATTTAAGGAAGAAACATTAGGCCCTGATATATTGAACAGCAACATCAAAAAAACGGTATTGTTACCAATCAGGCATCAGCTCAAATTCTTAAAACAACCCCATGAAAATACAAAGAACAGGACAGATTACAGCTGATTATACTAGGCCACCAAGTGTGCAGGGACTGTTGCTGTTTACCTCTGGGTTCCAACGCTGAACACAGAATATTTTATACTCTATCTTCAAAGGCATCCTATAGTGCCAGAAAAACAAACCTGTTTTCCTGGCACTATAGGCTCCTGGAGTGCCCCCCTCCCACAGGGCTGAAGGGGTTAAAACCCCTCCAGCCACTTACCTGAATCCAGCACCGATGTCCCTGAATCCAGCGCCGCCTACGCTCCTCCCCCACTGACGTCAGCTGGCGGGGGAGACCTAATGCTCCTGCGCGGCAATGACCGCTCGCACATTAGACATCCCCATTATTCATTCAATGTTTTCCTATGAGGAAAATCTGACACTGGGGACCGTGAGGACCAAAAGTCAGTTTGGATTCCGGAAGCCCTCTAGTGGCTCTCTGTTAGACAGCCACAGAGGGCAGACTTAGAGCTGTTTTACATTGCAGCACTAAGTGCAAAAGGGTCACAGCACCCAGACTACTTCAATTAGCTGAAGTGGTCTGGATGCCTACAGTGTCCCTTTAACTAAGAATTGTATTAACTTATTGTAGCAGAGAGACTCAGTTATAATCTAAAAACCAAAGATCTTGTTAGCAGGAATAATCTCTACCATGCTCTATGGAATAATCAGCTAACACAAAGAAGCATTAAGTGGTTTCTGGTCTCCATTTGCAAGCACTGATGTACAGCCTAAATGATGAATCTTAAATACATACAGCATTAAAGCCAATTAAATTAGCTATCAAACAAAGACCTCACTAGTACCTCGATAAATGCAAAGTCCACTTTCTGGATGTATAATTACTTGCAAATAAAATAATTGCCTTCTCTGTGTTTAAAGCCACACAGCACAATAGTGTGTGCATGTATAAAAAGTAACCTTTGTGCAACTGGCTGTAAATTGCTATGAATTTGTGCCTCATTTCCTTATCAATTCAGTGTGGAGACAAACAAGTTTTTGTTGACCTACAGCTCTCATCAACCTCAAGCAATGCCTTACTGGGGGTTATAATATGCATTAAAGGGCCACTCATAGTACAAATATCCACTACAGCTCATTGTTAAAATGAAAACAATCTTTGGGTGTCCTTATTAGTTTATGTCAACAATTCTAGTTTTTGAATCATCAAGCATCCAGCTGCATGGGTTTTTATTTATTCATACCTCCTAACTGTCCCGAGTTTGGGGAACAGTCCTGAATTTAGGCCATCCCAGGTTTGGTACCTGGTGTTCTGCTTCTGTGGACCTCACAGAATTTCCCTTAATATGCACATCAAGATCAGATCATAGGAATCAGTCCATGCATTCTGCGACCCGCGTTTTCCAGAGCAGGGGAAATGTTTCTCTATTTCAAATAAACTAACAAACGTACAAGGTTCTTTACTAAAATGAGAATTGTCAGCAATTCAAAGATAATTAAAAGTAAATATAAATATTAAGGCCAAATTAGCAGAACTGGAAGCATAGTTGAATGGTAGCATTTTTCCATTGTGGCTATTTTGGCCTTAAATTTTAAATCACTTTAAATTCACGAAAGCTCTCGCTTTAAAGAATAAAGTGGTTAGTTTTATTCAAAGATAAATTAAAAAATTCCATAATACTACATACATATATGTATCAGACGCATTACAACATGGCTACATTTGATATGACATATTATGAGCAGCACTGACTACAACATTGGATTACAAAGGTCCAATTTATTTTAAAACAAAAATACCGTGAAAACTATCCAGAATCTGCCTACAATGTATTTTTATTCATTCTCTCATTATCTATGTAGTAAACAAAAAAGTAAGAGAACAAAAAAATGGCTTGAATGTATCCATTGGATGACCCTTTCGTATAATCTGTTCCTTAATCAAGAACAATGTGCTAAAACACTAGTATCTATATGCAAATGTTGTTTGTTATTTCTGTTTTTTCAATAAACATTTATAGCAAAAACCAAAATAAAAACAAGAGAAAAATTGCAAACATAAATTGCTGACACTACTGAAACAAGCTCACTACAGTCTGAGTTATTGTCTGCACTGTCATCCCCACGTCTGTCCTCATTAAACTGACTATTCTTAGAACACGTTGATACTCCAGCTTCGGAACACTCAGATTTACTTTAGCCTAAATATATTCAACTTTGTTTACAATTATATACTAAGTTCTAAAAATGTAAAACGATATAATGCTATTACACTGCTCTGATATACATATTTATTTAAACATTTGAAATTCATCATTAGATAAACTACACACAGTATATAATCAAGAGGCAAAATTAACTTTGATGATTTCATTATCTATTGACATATTAATATGGTTTTATACCATTATGTTCTTATTGATTGGTAATTGGGACTCTGTCTAGCAGATGATATTATTTATATGAGTGACTCAGCAAGATGAGGCTTTGCTGAATGATGCAACATTGATGAGCATGGAACAGCAAGCAAAAGATCCATTTAAAAGAATAAAACTGAGTTGTTAATCCTTTGTAATAAAAGCGTGGTTTTTTAATGCTTATCATTAACAGAAAAATATAAAATAATAGTATTGATTAGTGTTGATCCAAAGATTATTCTGGGAGGTCTAAGAAAAGATAAGAAACCATGTTTGGATAGTGATAATTTATTGCAGGGTTGAATTGCAACAAGCGCTTGATAATTGTTCAATGGTCCTGATCAGGGCCAGACTTGGGAAAAAAAAGTTGGCATGGGCATTTTTTAATCACAGCGGCCCAGTGAGATTGTGACGGGGCTACAGAGGGGGGTGTTTTGTCATCACCAATGACAAGCACAACCCCTCTCAAAGTGAGCATGTTGGTTTAACCCCTTAAGGACCAAACTTCTGGAATAAAAGGGAATCATGACGTGTCACACACGTCATGTGTCCTTAAGGGGTTAATGCTCTTTCAGGGCATTTTTATGTATGGATCCCTGCTGAAGAGCTCTTGCATGAGAAAAAGACCTAATGTTTGTTCTGCGCAGCACAAGCACATTTAATTACATATTTGCACTGTGTTTGCTTGTAACTTGTTTCTGATTTCTCCATAAGTGGGATACCAATAGACAAAAGAATCAGTAAAGTGTATTTGTATGTGCCTTAAGGCTGCTTGTAGGATTGTGTGGGAGGAGCCGATTGTGGTGTAGTGTTTTGTGTAAATAGGTCAGTTTCAGTCATGTTGTGTTTGTGGTATAAAATGTGTGGCTAGGGCCTATAGAGAGTGACAGAGTGTGTATGTACAGGGGGCACAGTGTGTATAGGGAATGTAGCAAATGTGTGCATAGGGACTGTAGTGTATGTGTGTGTAGGTGATGAAGTGTGTGTAAGGGCTGTAGAGAATGTATGTTTAGGGAATGTAGTGTGTGTCTTGGATGTAGCATATGTAAGTGGGTACAGTGTGTGTATAATGGATGTAGAGTGTGTACGTGTTAGAGTGTGTGTATAAGGTATATAGTCACTATAGAGGATATGGTGTGTAAGAGGTACAGTGTTTGTGTGATGGGTTCAGAGTGTGCATGAGGGGTGCAGTGTGAATGTATGTGTTTGTAAGGGGTGCAATGCTTGTGTGAGAGGTGCAAAGTGTGTGTGTTAAGAGGTTGCAATGTATGTGAGGGTGTGCAAGCGGTGCAGTGTGTATTTGAGTGGTACAGTGTGTGTTATGGATTTAGTGTGTATGTGAGAGCAAAAAAACAGGGCACAAGAGTATTCAGAGAACGGGCATCAGCTGAAATAGCCTGCCCTTCGGTGGGTCCCCGTTCAGATCTCAAGCTGGTTTTAGCTCATCTTGTGCCATTGCAGAGAGAACATCTATGAAACATATCAGACTGGTCCCACCCATACGGGCAGTCCAGATCCGAAATGCCAGCAAGTTCCTTCTGCACGAGAGACACAGCAACCCCAGACGATCGTTTCAGCCTTGTTAGGCATCATCAGTGAGGCATAGCTGATATCTCTCTAGGCACAGTGATCACCCCCCAGAAGAAGAAGCTTTTAAATACTGGGAAATACTGGTTTTGGGTTAACCAGTATTTAAAAGCTTCTTCTTCTATAATATATATTTTTTTTCATTTTGTTAGCCCTCTTTCCATTTGTAATTGAAAGTTTATTTGCTCTTTTAGGGAGTGCCTTGTAGGGACTTCTGGGGTTTTCCATCTCCAAGCAATTAGGATTTTTGCTGCTATTAGAATATGTAGAGCCAGATTTTTTTGTAGTTTATTCAGATTCGGCCAATTTAGATGCAGAAGATGAGTTTCTTGTTCCCTTCTGATTCCCCTTAACTCTAAATTTTCCAAAGTTGAAGCAGCCGATTCCCAGTATTTATCTAACAATGGACAAGTCCACTAGATATGAGCATAAGAACCAATTTCACTCTTATATCTCCAGCAGAAACTAGAGCACTTCTCATACATCTTATTTAATTTCTCTGGCATCAAGTGCCATCTATACATGTAATGTACCATTTATTTACATCTATCTCATGTACATCTATCTAGTGTACAGGTTTTGTGTATAGTGTACCTAAAAACATTATGAGGAAATTAAAACTCTATTTCCCTGTTCTATCCAGCTGTTCTCCTTATATCAGCGAGAACAGTGATGGCAGAGTTCAAGCCATTCTGTCTGGCTTCAATTTACTGAACCTGCAAGACAAACAAAACCAGAAACTTAATTGACATTTTTAGCAATGCTTGGAAAAGACAAGCAGTTGTATAAAGCACAGACAAAAAACACCAAAACAATATACAATTATTTTTTTTTAAAAAGAAGTAGCTCATACTTCTGTACTACTTAACACGAGTCATACTATATAAAATGATAGCAACCAAGATATAGAATAATAATAACATTGATTTAATAATTAATTACATGTTACACTAGTAATGTGATTTATATTCTTACATGCCCCTGCAACCTACAGTATGTAAGATGTACAATTAGACAATGTCACACTCGTATAGATGATCATATAAGAAATATTTTAAAAGCTTTTAAAGAGAATCTATTATCTTTATATTTTTTTAATAAACATCAAAATTATAAACATTTATGGGTATAGAGAAAATTATCAAAGATTGGAGAGGTTGAGATACTTAAAAAATGTTTTAATACCAGCAGGAAATAGATGGGTATTAACACTTAAAGGGACACTATAGTCACCCAGACCACTTCAGCTCAATGAAGTGGTCTGGGTGCCAGGTCCCTCAGGTTTTAACCCTTCAGAAGCAAACATAGCAGTTTCAGAGCAACTGCTATGTTTACATTTGGGGTTAATCCAGCCTCTAGTGGCTGTTTTCCAGACAGCCACTAGAGGCGCATCTGCGACGCTGGAGGCACATTTCGCCTCCCTTGCGCAGAGCGTCCATAGGAAGGCATTGAGAAATGGTGTCCTATGGGCACTTTGAATGCGCGCGCGGAACTTGCCGTGCATGCGCATTCGGCTCCGCTGACGTCGGACGGGGGAGCTGACGTCAGCGAGGGAGGAGAGGTCACCAGCGCCGAAGGAGCCCGGCACTGGATTAAGGTAAGCTGCTAAAGGGGCTTTAACCCCTTCATCGTCACAGAAGGGGGACCTTGTGGGTGGGGGCACACTCAGGGCACTATAGTGTCAGGAAAACCGCTTTGTTTTTCTGACACTATAGTGACCCTTTAATGTAGAATTCAAAATATGTAATTTTGTATAGCTCCTCTGTTGTAGTTACTAAGGCCATTTTTTTTATGATTCTTTATTTTTGTTGTGCCTTGCAAAAATCAATGAGTAACAAAGACATTATAGAGTAAAGCATGAGAGATTGTCAACAAGTAGGCATTATGCCTGTCTGAGATACTGCACAAGTTTTATAAAGATAGAAATAGAGAAATGGCAAAGCATGGTAGATAGTGGTCAAAAGGCAGAACAGAAACAGAGACCTAACACATACTAGCTAGGACTGTATCCTGAGCTGAGAATGAGTAGAGGACAAACATTTTTACTATATTTTTCCGTACTAATACAGTTTTTTTTTTTAAGTCCTTTTTATAAGCATGCTGAACAGAATGTTGAAATAACAAATTGCATAATATAAGATTTGTGTCTATATTTTAAGAGGAAGTCATTATGTAGTGAGTATTTGAAATAATGTCACAAATATTGATGTATATTGTATCAATTTAGAATGATTTTGGAGTATTATAGATTCAATTTAAATATGATTATGTACATGAATAGTAATTAGTTTAATCCAAATTAATACATTTACCTATGCAAATAAGTGATGTGGTTTTTAATATATTCTGAAGTTTCTTAAAATATATTGTATATTTGTGACTTATGAGACTTGCTGTAACACAAAGAAAACACATAATATGGGAATGATTTGGGTCTACCTTTAGTAGACATGCCGTAATTGTATAGAGAAATAGTAAATTATTTTAATATGAAGCAGTCGAACAATTAACATTATTATTAAATTAGATCTGTACTGATATTATAATATTGAATGAAGACAATGGACACAATCACAGCCATTATTTAAGCAAATTAAGATTTGGAGTTGGACCTATGAGCGAATGCAATAGATCCTCGAGGACCTGGTATAAGAAGACAGAGAATCGGAGTGATTTGTCAGAAAAAGACAGAAAATAGCGGGTGAAATGCACCAAGAGTAACGTCAAGAGGAGGTTGACCCGGAACTCTTTGGTGAACTGGAGCGCTATGGATCACACACAGAGGGTGAACAGATTGGGGAGCAGCCAACCTTGATGCAAAGATTAGTTTTAAATAGATTAAACATTTTAGCACAACACTTGTTTATAATTTACAATATCTTTACAAACACTGTATTTAAGTAGTTGCAGCTGCTAGAACATTTATATGCACTTTAACAACAAAGCACGTACCGTATATACTCGAGTATAAGCCGACCCGAATATAAGCCGAGGCCCCTAATTTTACCCCCAAAAACTGGGAAAACGTATTGACTCGAGTATAAGACTAGGGTGGGAAATGCAGCAGCTACTGGTAAATTTCTAAATAAAATTAGATCCTAAAAAAAATATATTAATTGAATATTTATTTACAGTGTGTGTATATAATGAATGCAGTGTGTCTGTATGAATGCAGTGTGTGTGTATGAGTGCAGTGTGTGTGTATGAGTGCAGCGTGTGTGTATGAATGCAGTGTGTGTGCATATGAGTATGAGTGTAGTGTGTGTATATGAGTGTAGTGTAAGTGTGTCTGATGCAGTGTGTGTTTGTGTATGTGTTGCAGATGCCTTGATGGGGGGTGGGCATTTTTATTATTTTTTTTAATTATTATTTATAATTCTTTATTTTTGTTGTGCATATGATTGGCATACATGTGTGTGTTGCCACAGTTTAACACATTTTAAAACATAGTAAAACAGAAGCAATTCAAATTGTAAAGCATTGTGGCACATGAGGAAAACTGCACAGGTATTTTATATTAAACATGTTTAAATTGTTCCAGTCAGTGGTTGCTTGATCAAGAGAGGTTTTAATTATTATTATTT
This sequence comes from Pelobates fuscus, assembly GCF_036172605.1. Classification (NCBI taxonomy): domain Eukaryota; kingdom Metazoa; phylum Chordata; class Amphibia; order Anura; family Pelobatidae; genus Pelobates; species Pelobates fuscus. The sequence goes on along the minus strand of NC_086318.1, from coordinate 179,994,286 downwards.
TTTTTGTTATATTATTTGTTTTTTATTATTATTATTTTTAATATTATTTTATTATTATTTTATTATAATTTTTTTTTCGTCCCCCCTCCCTGCTTGATACATGGCAGGCACGGGGCTCTCACTCCCTGGTGGTCCAGTGGCATTGGCAGTTCAGTGGAGGGGGCTGGCAGAGCATTTACTTACCTCTCCTGCAGCTCCTGTCAGCTCCCTTCTCCTCCGCGGCGGTCCGTTCAGCACCTCTGTCAGCTCACATGACCCCGCGGCTCTCGCGAGACTTACACTGGGAGCTGACAGAGGTGCTGAACGGACCGCCGCGGAGGAGGAGGGAGCTGCAGGAGAGGTAAGTAAACGCTCTGCAGCCCCCACAGCCCCCAGTCTGTATTATGGCAATATAAATTGCCATAATACAGACAATTGACTCGAGTATAAGCCGAGTTGGATTTTTTAAAATGTGCTGAAAAACTCGGCTTATACTCGAGTATATACGGTATATATTTTTTAAGTGCCTTAACACTATTGTATAACTAAGACAATAAAATCGAGTTTGCTTAAAACCAATTATTGTCACAGAAATACTTAAATATCACTGTAACCACCAGGTTAATTGACAGTGTGTTGTAATAGAAAGTGCATGGTTAAGGTTTTGTAAAGTACCAAAAGGGGGATTTACACAGGGCAAATAATATAGACCCCATGTCATATTTGTAAAGAGCTATATTGGTGTTATATCAATGCTGTCAAGGATAAAAAAAATTGTTTTGTTTGTTTGTTTGTTTTCTACCCTGGGTGACGAATTAACAAGAGAATTGCACATTTTAGGCCAAAAACTTGACAGTGAAAATCCTCCAACTCAGCTATTTTTACAGCTCAGCTATTTTACCCTACATTTTGCAGTTCTTGCAGTTCTGAATATCCCTGAGATGGTTCTTTGGTGGTTATAAGCTAAAACATGAGCATTCTGAAAGCAAATTGAACAAAATTGCAACAATTTCCAACAGTATCAAATAGCCCATAATTAACGCTGTATTGTCCAATATTATTCTCTGATTGAAGATGAGATATTACTGATAATATCAAACTAAACCTAAAGGTAAGCAAAAAAAAAAAAAAAACAGCCATTAATAACAGTGGATAGTTATGAGTAAAAAAATAATGCTGGGTCCTAGAAATTGCACACCAAACGTTAAACGTTCCAGTTGGCACTCTTCTCTACCCTACTAAATGGATGGTGGGTAAAGGGGGGCAACATAATCACCTGGCAGCCTACAAAAAAATTAGGTTATTTAAATATTTTAACTTACAGGCTTTATTATACCAATGAAATTCAATTGTACTTGGTAGGGGTTGGGGCTAAGTTGTGCGCAACTGCACAGAAGTCACATGTATTCACATCTATATAAAAAAAAGTTTTTTAAATGTAATTATGTATTACACGTATTGAATTCCAAAAATGTAAAAGTTTGGAGTCACCAATGGAGTGTGCCTGCTGGTTTCACTGGTTTCCACGGTAATTGCCCAGCATTAGCCGGCCCTGAACAAGAGGATGTGTGGTTATGATGATTGGAGTAACCCTTAAATGAACACTCTAGTGTTTGGAACACAAGTGTGTATACCTAACGCTGTATTGCCCTGGTAGTTGTTTAGGTCCCTAGCCTCCAACTGTAGGGAGTAGAAAAGGAAGTTTACTTACCTTTCCTACCTTGCAGCACTGCTACCCGCCCTGGCATCCAGCCTCCTTGGCTGAGAGCATCAATATAAATGATCACAGTCAATTCAAAGCTTTTCATAGGAATGCATAGGAAAGCATTGTTAGGCTAGTGCACACATTCCGCTCCAATTAGACCAACTGAATGAAGTAGCAGAGTTTTACCGGAAGGGTTGGAAGGGCTTCTAGTGGCTGAGTGACAGCCACTAGACCTACTTAAACCCTGCAAAGAAAACATTGCTGTTCTGCAAAACTGCAATATTTTAACTTGCACAGTTAGATTGAGGTAGACACGGCACTCAGACCACTTCATTGTAGGTTGTTGGAGTGCCTTTAGTTTCCATTTAAATTACTTGGTATATCTTTATAATGGTGGCTACTAAAGTAAAACCTACTACACAGGGTGGATGGGAATAGGGTGAATTATAATCTGGGGTCCCATGGGCTAGAACTGGATTTCCTGCTGGTTTCTATTTGGCCGTACACTATGGATCACGGTACGGGTGATTTTGAAGGATCCATGCTTCAACCATGACAGATGTGTTTTAGGTTAGCAAGGGTCCAACACGCTCCTTAGCTTAATTTATCTACTTATTTTAAATTGCTGAACTGCCAGTAGCCTTTTTCATATTTCTACACTTGCTAATTGGCTGCTCTATGACATTTGGCTTTTTGAGAAGGGTTACGTTCAAAATAATTAGCACATTTAGTGCATTAACGATAGGTAAATGGCTTTATACAACTGTTTAATGTTTAATGACGAGGTTGTTTTTTTTTTCAATACTCTATCGATAACTTAAGTAAGGCACAACTTTAAGCATTCGTCTTGAGCCAAACTTAACTTTTCCTTTAAAAGGCAACCAAAAATACAAATATTTCTGTATATAGATCTCTATGTGTCAAATATAATCAATTTGTTCATTAGTCTCCCTTCATCATTACAAAACGATAGCATGAAGATTCATGTGAGCACATGCACCAGCACAGAATTGTAAGGTTTGCATACATATCACTAATAGGCTCCTTGTGCATATTAAAGTTCCAAATACCATTAGCAGTTTCACAGCTTTTCCTTTTTCACTGCTGTTGGTAGCCTTAAAGGGACACTGTAAGCATCATAACAACTTTTTTTATTGAAGTTGTTATAGTGCCATAAATATGCCCCACTTTTTGTGTTTTTCAATTTTATTTATTTCTCTTGTTTGAGGACTTGAAAGTGTCTTAAAGCATCTTGAACGACTCATACCCTGATGTCAACACACGTAGCATTTGTGTGAGAACGATAGTTTTATTTGTGTTTTCCAGATTATTAATGTGAAATGTACCAGAGTGTGAGCGAATACGTGCATTTTCTCCTCCACTCCTCTTCAAATGGTACATGTCTATCCAACTTCCTCTACTCTCTCTAGTAGTAGCCCGTTCCCCTACCTAACCAGTGATAATTAGCAATGTCCCAGATGTAAATGGTTCTTGCAACCTGTCTCACTGCAATAGGTTCCCCATTCATGAGTGAGTACCTGGTGTTGATTCTCCTTCTCCAAATGCTCCTTATAGAACTCTAGCACCTAATCTCCAGCTCAGAGATCCACAGTCTATGCTGGGGACTCAGGCTCCACCATGTGTATGTCCACTCTAGCCCTTCTTTTTGTGCTGCTGGAAGCCGCAATCCTGCTCCCCCTTAATGGTGTGGTAGAGCCAGGGCTGCAGGCACTACTGGGATTTGATTGGTGTATCACGGTGAGACCCACACTTGTGCATAGGGTCCAGAATGCTTCTCTTTAAATCAGATGAAAAACTTTAAAAAATACTATTGAATGAAAAAAAATAATTATTATAAAAGTTTATCAACAGAGTAAGGCTACCAAGGAAAAGGCTGAATTTCTACTCTGGTTAGACACATTCTGTGCTCCTTCAACAAATGCTAAACAGTTTGGGAAGTTTGGGAAGTTTCCCCCACTATAACATTATATATATTAGACCTGTACACTGTTAAACGACTAAAGTTGACAATATATGTATTGTTAACAAAAAGAAAATCTCCAGGCACTCAGGGTGTTCAAGCCGCAGGCAAATTTAATGTCACAAAAACAAACAGCTTAACAAATACCTCTTGGCAGGTGGAAACGTTGCTTTTCTTTTTTGTGCCATTAAATCTGCTTGCGGCTTGAACACTCTGAGTGCCTGGAGATTTTTTTTAGTTGCCTTATCGCTGTGGGATTGCTGGCCCTGTTCCAGTGTTCGCTGGGATTGAGTGTGGCTCCTATCTGTATCTTTGTAACAATATATGTATTGTTATTCTTAAAATACGGTTACAAATACATAAGTTGTATGTAGGCGGTGAGTTTAAAAAGGTGTCCTTAATACATATGTATGCCATTTTTGTCAGTCTATTTCGTAGAAACTGATGTCTATTATTCCCTTTTTGACATATGATATTTCAGGGCTGTCATTACATTATGGAATTTGCTTATCCCCTTGTCATAAAGGGGTTAAATACAATTAATTAATTAATTAATGTATAGTATTCAATATTATTTAATAACGCAAAGACTTGTTATCCTAAATTTTAACAAAGCTATGACTGATGCTCAGAGAGATCATTTCTAAAAATCTGTTTGTTAAAATTACACTTTTCTTGCCAGCAATCTGTCTAATACGCTAATTAATTGGACCAGCACGCAATCTGTCCATTTGTCAATAGGGTGACAATAATCCTTCTTAACTAAATGCTAAATAATCTTGCTTTTTTTACTCCCTTGATATTTTCCATCTACTAGCTTCCTTCTTTGCAATTTAGTTCTTTATTTAGCTCACAAAGTTGGCATTATACAAAGGAGGTACAGTATTCATCTTTTGGCGTCAGTGCTTGTAGCCCATAGCAACCACCATTTGACGGGAAACATTTTTTTTTTTCTTCTTCTTCATCTGGTAACTTAAATTAAGACCAAAGGGTCAAATACATTGCATTTGTAAAAAGCTGTTCTTAAGCTTCCAGTGTATTTATAAAACAGAACTGTTTCTAAATCTCAAGATCAAAAAAAAAAAAAAACAATGCAAGTTTTGTTACAGGAGAACACTTTCCATATAGCAGCATGAATGGGGCAGTAATGTGTCTGCATGATTTCATGAACCAAGAAAAATAAAGGTAATCTCTTTTTCTGGACATACAGCAAACATGAATTAACTACGTTAGCAATGTTAATTCCTGTAAATTAGGCTAAACAAATAAGTCTTAAGACCGGCATCCAAGCTAGTGCGGGTGGCGCCAGATATACCTCCTTCTCGCACATTGTTTGTTTTTCTAGACTTATACATCAGTCCAAAAATAATTTTATAAAATAATATATCAGTTATATCACATCCAAGATTTCATTAAGGTAAGTATTACAGTTTCTGTAAAGAGGTGGCACATGCTCGCTGATTTCCATATACTATGAAAGAGAAACGTTGAACACAACTACTGTAATTTATTGACGCGATTATGATGCAAGTAGATATCTTGCAGTACAATATAATCCCCCTGTTTTTGATCAGTGTATTTTCATGTGGTTTGCAAAAAACAACAATCCCACCGTCTGAAGTCCAGCCCCTTTGCTCGTGTGAGGATGAGGAAGTTCCTCTCTGTGATAACTATTGGTCATAGTCCAGTGCAAATTACCTATTACTGGGGTCCATGGTAGGTTTGGATGAATAATGCAGAAGTTTACTTATATGAAATCTGAACAGCAGCAGAGGTTCTAAGATATGGGTGCTTACTCAAAAACGGTTTCCCTAAAAGTGGAGTTGAGACACCGAATGACTCCTTGGACCATAATCAAAACAATAAGATTTACTAGTTAACCTTCTTACGATCTGAAACATTGTTCTTAATACTATAATATATATTAAAATCTCCCAACATATTTCATATATATATAATAATATGAATATATAAAAGCTATATATAATACAATATTATTTCAAAATATTAAATCATTTATCCACAAATAATAAATCAACGAATTCATTAATGTTATGATCCTACTTTCTCATGACAGCCGTTTGTAAAGCAGAATCTTGGAATACTAAAAGGAACACTACAGGGTCGAGAACACAAACATTTATTCCTCATCCTATAGTGTTAAAACCACCATCTAGGTTACTGGGCGCCTTAAAAGGTCCCGCTCCTGATCTGCCTCCTTGTTGATATCATCAGAATTTATAATTTTTAGCCAATCCAATGCTTTCCCATAGCATTGGCCAATCAGCACCTCCTCATAGAGATGCATTGACGCTCTAGCCGGCTCCCCCTGTCTACCTCCTCCCCCACACACACACCCTTTCCACCCTCTCCGTTTTATGAGGGATTTTCCCCTCTCTGCTTTTACTTTTTCTCTCTCTTGTTTATATTACATAACTTTATAATGTGGGAAGGCAAACGTAATTAAAATAGGAAGAGGGAGCAAATTTAATTACAAACTGGTAATATGGGTATCCCATACGAGACGCAATCACAGACCACGGGATCTTCCTATCCATTTTAGAAATTGTTCGTATTATTTCATATTTTATCTTCTTATACAAAACACCAGGATGGGTACCTTTTCCGATACAGATACATGATTTCTTTCTACTCCACAGTCATGACCGCAATTAATGTTTACAATATTTGAAATTTATACTGTTTTATTTCTACTGGCTTTTTGTTCACACCTAATGTTGAACACCTACTGTGAATGTACAATGGTCTGATTGTTTGCAATCATTTCTTGTCACATTTGTGTTGGATGTAGTATCATGTCTTGGAATAAATAAAGAATTTAAAAAAAAAAGAGATCCATTGAGTCAATCAGCACTGCCCCAGGAAGCACCTCCAGTAGCCATTTGAGGAGTGGCCACTGGAGATATCCCTAGGGGATAATTCTCTGAAAAGAAAGTATTTAAATTAAAATGCCTGCAGGGAATTATTATACTCACCAGAACAACTAGAAACATAGAAACATAGAATGTGACGACAGATAAGAACCATTCGGCCCATCTAGTCTGCCCAATTTTCTAAATACTTTTATTAGTCCCTGGCCTTATCTTATAGTTAGGATAGCTTTATGCCTATCCCACACATGCTTAAACTCCTTCACTGTGTTAACCTCTACCACTTCAGCTGGAAGGCTATTCCATGCATCCACTACCCTCGCAGTAAGGTAATACTTCCTAATATTCTTTTTAAACCTTTGTCCCTCTAATTTAAGACTATGTTCTCTTGTTGTGGTAGTTTTTCTTTTTTTAAGTATAGTCTCCTCCTTTACTGTGTTGATTCCCTTTATGTATTTAAATGTTTCTATCACATTCCCCGTTTTGTCTTTCCTCTAAGCTATACATAGAAACTACGCTAAGCAGTAGTTGTTCTGGTGACTATAGTGTGCCTTTAAGCATGTGTATGCATTCATAAAGTCACTAAATGTAACTTGACTGACGGCTAAATGCTATGAGCAACTTACAGAGAAGGGAAAGCCTTTCTAAACCAGTAAAACAGATAGAAGAGTTAGCCATTTATGAGTAAACCAACATCTTAAAAAAATAACAAATTTTGATAAAACAAAATGTACAGAGGCATTTGGAAAGGTCTGCATGTGCTGCTAAAAACAAATATATTACAGAGCCACTTTTTATTTAATGTATTTCCAGTGTGGATTATGTTTATGATGGATTTGCCACTAACAGTGTTTTCAATAATGTCACTTATCTTGCATACACATTATTAAAACTTTGTTTCAAGACAGAAAGTAAATATATATATATATATATATATATATTTCCTTAAACTCAATTTGCTGGAACAAATGCTGTTCTTGCAGCTACCATATTTTCTTTTATTATTATCATTTAACTCCTGGCAGCCTTGTTTTGCATTTGTTGTCACTACAGTCTAAAAATATTTTTTATTTAACATACAGCGGTTGTCCTAATTGTGTCAGAAAGGGGTGGCAAATGAAATTATTAAATTACATAATCCATATTCCACTTGTACCTTGCATAGCCATTGAGATAGGAATAACACTGTACAAAGTAAAGTAATCCCAAGTACATTTTGAAAACAAAAACAATGACACAAAAATAATTAGTTGAAATAAGTCTGACACAAACAAAATAAATGATACACAAAAAGTTCAGTTGAAATAACTCTCACACAAGCTAGAACAATATCAATGCAGATGTAAGGTATAATGAGAAAATACTGAGTGAAACATTGTAGCAATAGTAAATGCCTGTCAGGGACATTAAACACAACTTGTAATTCGTGTAATTCTAGGAGATGACCCTGAGCGCGTTTAGTAACATCTGGGGTGCAGATTAGCCACACTAGAAAGGAAAATTCCATTACCAATTTTTCCTTACATGTGTCTATGTGGTCTTGTGATGTTCACAAGTGTATGGCTTATGCTCCAAATGTTTGGCAAACTTTATTTCTGACCTACACATGCTCATTTAGACAGTTGTAAGATGGAGGTCTGGGCTAAACATTATAAAAGTATGCATGTGTATTATGACTGTGGATAATTAATAATCTTTCTCATATTTACAAGTTTACTTATATAATCCTCTAGATAAGCAGCTACATAATTTGATTTGAAAGAGACCAAATGCCTGTTCACTAAGCAAAGAGTTGTAATGAGTTTTGAGTTTTGGAGTTTGAAGGGCAAGGGGACTAAAAATGTTAGAAGGTAAGATGGAGAGGATCTGAAGTTAACTATAAGGCTTGAGAAAAGAGAAAAGATTAGATCAAGGCCCAAATAAAGCTGGGAAAGGAAAGACGAGATCTGTGATGGTCAGGAACGATGAGACAAATGAGGGGCCCAGTCTCCGACAAAAGTGTAAAACTGAGATAGGGATGGCTAACAAAGACAAGAGGGGTGAGGAACAAAAAAGATAGCAGATCACAAGCAGGTAGATAATTGTGAGTGAAAGGAATTGAATTTAGAAAACACCCTCAAAACTAATGTTGGCATATATTATATGAGCTGCAGTTGGGCCTTGTTGATCCACGTTACCGAAATAAAAGTAACAGATTGACTAGTTCAGATGTCACAGTATGTAAACTTAAAATTATTGTTTACAGGGAGGGAACACAGAAATCCAGCCACTTTTAGCACACATATCTATTTGAAAGCCTGATCACATAGGCCCAGCACTGCAGGCGAATGATGTTTCAAGGTACTGTGTAGCAAAAAGAATCTGACATCTTAGTAAAGCGTTTTATTATGTTCATACTAAATGTTTAATTATATAAAAAGGCTGGCATGGATCAATTTGAAAAGCTAGGTCATCAATGTCATATATTTATATCATATATTTACATCTTTGTGTCTACGAAATGGATTCATTCATGAAGAATATTTGTTTAACCTTAGAGAAAATTAATATAGAGAACACATATCAAAATGCTAAGGGCTCTACCTAGTGCCTAGTGCCCTAATGTTTCTAAATATTTGGCTTTTTTACATTAGACTTAAGGTTAGTCAACAATTTACAAGTTACTCACGGATGAATTAAAGAGACCATCTAAGAAAAATAATAACTACCGTTTTATGTAATTATGGTGATAAAGAGTGTCTATTTAACGGCTGTAAAAAAAAAAAAAAAAAACAACAACAAAAAACAAGTCCGCTAACAATGAAGGCAAGTAGTGATGTCACCATCAGAAGGAAACATAATTATGTTTTTACTCTGTCCTTCTTATGTTATTATATATATAGTTATTATTAATATGTAATTATAGATTCTTTCACTTTCTTTATTTAGTTTTTTATATTTTTTCTTAATGAGTGTTCATTCATTTATATTATCTTGATAAATATTGATTATTATTATTGTTTCCTTTTTAAAATTGCCAAATTATTAAGTAAAAAACATTTGGCAAAAAAAATAGATTTTTATGAAGTTTGATTGTTGTAATTTGTTCTAAATTTGTAATTAGATGGTTAGGAGCCTAATGTGAGATACCAAAACTCTTCATATTATGACCTTGATCTCAAATTTAGTATAAGCTTTTAAAATATTTTCTTCAAAATATTAAAATATCAAAATATATCAATATATCAAAACTATAAATATATTTTTAAATAGTAAAATATTTGAAAAGCTTATCCCAAAATATGAAATCATTTGAAAAGCTTATCCAAGAATATCAAAGTGTTTCCCTCTTCAACATGATTAGCTACAGAGGTCCTAACTTGAACAGCTGCCCAGTGGAAAAATACTGTAATTCAATGTGTAACTGCATAACAAAAATAAAATAAATAGAAATTATCTAGCTATGTCTACTTAGCCGATAGCTACTTCATTATATATAACTTAATTTAATAGCTATATATATATTCCATGTGCATAAATGCCAAAACCATTCATCTGTACCCTTGGTCGATAGCTCATATTATGTGGCTGCACACGCAAAGATAAGGGCAAATAGACTTATGCTGTAATGGCGAATAAAGATAATCTTCCAATTTGCAATAAAATTGATCAAAACATGAAAAAAAGAAATAAAGTCAAAGTGAAATGTTGTATAAAATTGCCCCATATATTTGATATAATAGCACAAAAATAGGCTTTAAAGAAAATCAAATCACCATTATTTCATTGGTTTCATATATTGCAATAATAGATTGAAATGAAATATTACACTGTTACACTTGGTAACCCACAATACGTATATCCCAAAATGATAACTATACTTAGGGTACTTGATGCATTTTTTTTGCTCTTGAAGTCTGATTTATTCTGTTTAAAGGACCACTATAGTGCCAGGAAAACAACTTGTTTTCCTGGCACTATAGTGTTAACAGGTCCCCCCCAACCTCATGGCCCCCCTCCCGCCGGGCTCTAGGGGGAGAAAAGGGTTAAACTCTCCTCATCCTTCCGACGTCATCGGCTGAATGCACATGCGCGTCATTCAGTCAGTCCATAGGAAAGCATTCACATTGCTTTCCTATGGACGTTGGCGCCTTCTCACTGTGAAAATCACAGTGGGAAGCGCGGAAGCGCCTCTAGCGGCTGTCAATGAGACAGCCACTAGAGGCTGGATTAACCCTAAAGTAAACATACCAGTTTCTCTGAAACTGCTATGTTTACAGCAGGCAGGGTTAACCCTAGATGGACCTGGCACCCAGACCACTTAATTGAGCTGAAGTGGTCTGGGTGCCTATAGTAGTCCTTTAATCCAGAGCTTCATGTAGCCAAAGACTGCACCCCTGGTTCCAGGTGAAGGTAATATTAGTTAATATGTTCATGTTAAAAGTTAAAGTTTAGGGGGCGGAGCTAGCCGCGGAACAGAGCGGTCGCACTTTATGGAGCTCTGCACTGACCAGAACAAAAATCACAGTTTTTTGGTGGAAATTGTACTCCATACACCCCTTGTAGGTGAGCACCATGGGCAGAAAACAACTCCATACACCCCTTGTAGGTGAGCACCATGGGCAGAAAACATAAAAAACCCAAACCCGGGAAAAGCTCTACTGTCCAAGATATCAGAGAAATGCTGCGCACCACACAGCAGGCCGCACAGTAGGTCGCATGGCAAAAGATGGCGCTGGGGGAAGAAAGCTCTCTCTACTCCTCAGATGGCACCCCCTCAGATATCGGAGAGGGTCCGTACAAGGGCCAGCACTAGGCTTGCCACCTGAATGATCACTCGCACAAACATCAGCTGGGGCACCTTTGACAGCGGATCTGCTCAAAAGTATGTTGGCGGACATGGGCAAAGACATCGCCGCAGACATGGCATATTTTAAGAATGCAATTGAAGGTGCAACGGCCAAGATCACCCTCCTAGAAGCCTCAACAAGCACCCACGATTCCAGACTCACCGCTGTCGAACAGAGGATAGAAGACCTACAAAGGCAACAACTTGCCACAACCGACAACATGGAAGACCAACGGAGAAAATACAATTTCAAAATCCGTGGCATCCCAGAGTCAGTCAACCTCATCGACCTGCCACACTATGTCAGACGTCTGATCGCAGTCCTCCTGCCGCCTAAGCAGGCAAAATCGCTAAGGCTTGATGGGATGTTTCGCCTCCCAAAACCGAAGACGGCACCCCCAGCGGCTGCTGCAGATTTGATTGTTAGGTTCCAGTCCATACAGGAAAAAGCCCTGCTTCAAAACGCAGCTCGAGGGAAAACCCCCTTAACCTTTGAGGGATCTACACTGTCGCTATTCCCAGATCTCACACGCGCAACCCTCACCTGGAGGAAAACCCTGCAACCGCTCATGCAACAGCTACGCCTCAAGGACATACAGTACTGCTGGGGTACACCGAGGGCAGTCATGTTCACTCACCAAGGGACTGCCCACAGAGCGCACAGATACTCGGAATTAGAAGCCCTCCTGCTCAAATTGGGCATCGTCGACCAAGCTGGAATAAAAACCACAGGACTTTTCACCTGAACCCCGCGAGGATAGCGGAATTCTTCCCACGCCAATCCCAACGGCCAACCACCACACAAGACCCAACATGAGAAACGGAGGAGGTCGTGGACTATCCACAACACCTATGAAACAACCTCCTTCCACCGCAATGAACTGGCTGTACATCTAATTTGTTTGTGTATTTGATGCATCTGCTATTCCAAAGTTTCATTGTAATTAATCTTTTCTCTTGACAGATTAAGAAAAAGTTAAGCATTTCTCAGTCAAATTCTACTTCTACTTCTACCAAATAACTGCTCTTCAGTTTACTAGCATTAAAAGGGAATTGTCGCAACCCAGGTTTTTTTTTTTGTACATGCACACAAGTACAACAGTGCATGTATTGCCACAGCATCATCGACAGGCTCAATTTTCATTGTCATGACAGGACAGCTTTATGGCATCCCGGGTTGGCCTACAATAACTATTTAACCAGTTAACGGTTCAGGATCTGAATGCCTGCTCATCTATTATCTGGTGTTAGTGGTGCCATTCAATAAAAAGGCTCAGCATTGGATCCCAAAACCATTGGCTACTGTAAGTGTCTAGGCGTGTTCCAAAGGATAAGGCAGCATGGTAGAGCTCTGTTAGTACAGCTGCGGGTATAGTATCTTTGGACGTGCTAGCTAATGTGCAATCAGAGGTGGTAGTGTAGGGGTATGGTGATACTGGCCTAAAGGAGGGCCGGTATAAGTGAACCTCGGCATCTGGGAGATCATTACCTTAGCATGGTTTTATGAGCGGTCAGTTCAATATTGTGGTGATCGCAATTGAGTGTATGTTGTTTATGTTTAGCTTTTCAAGGTTACTTCGGGTGTGTCTTGTGGCCAAGATTAGATTACACCGGGGTCAGTTGGTTGGGATCTGCACTTTAAGGAGCCCATGTTATAGAACCCCCCGGCCCTGGACAGGTTGGAGGATATCAGGCGAGATATGAACCACTGTAGCTAACCCTGAGCAGGGGGTGCTAAGTTGCAAGTTACGGCGTATGTACAGTTGAGTGCAGTTGGGATCAGGGGTCATCGGGGTGGTGTCAGCCTCCTGGCTGATCTCGGTATGACAAGCCTAATGATACGTGTGATTGTGTGTCGAAGCTAGGTTGGTTATGTACACCGACTTTTGTTATTATGGCAACCCAGGGTTTGGTTTTTAAATAGTATGTTTATGTTTGCCTTAGATTGAAATATATGTATTTGTGAGCTGTTATAAATAAAATAAAATACAGAAATCCACACCTCTTTATTCTCCAACTGGCTGCTAACATCTGAATTCCCTGTCAGTCACTGTTTTGAGTTCTGTCCTTTGTATCTGGCAGTCAGCACAGAGGAAGCTTTCAGAGAAGATGGGAAATGAAACAATGTTTCTATCTCTCATCCTCGTTTGCAATGTGTGCAAAACAAACTGAGTTATGATGTATTTCATTAAATTAATTAAAAATAAATTCAAAAGAAAATTGAGAAACACATGATAGAAAGGTAAACACATGTGATTTTCAATGTTTTATTCAATAGTGTATATTATAGCGGCATTACTGTTTCCCTTTGTAAAGTTATTTAATGTAATAAAACCCAGCCTTTAGACTGGTATTGTAAAACTAGTGAACAGTAATCACACTAGAGAGCAAGACAGTAACCTATACATGAGATCGCAAACAGTTTGATAGTGTCAATGCTTTATGCCGTTTAATTAAAAGATGCCTAGAACTTGCATTATGTTACTACAGCAACTTTATACTTGCAAAGCTGAAGATCAGTCATACTTTGGAGAATAGATATATAACTCGGGAGCTGAAAGTTAGAAATTAGCAACAGTGCATGTAGAAATCAATTAAATCTAGCAGACTGCAGAATGAAAACCAACGTCCAAGCTTTAAAAGAAAACGTGTTTAGAAATAGGAAATGCTATGACAGTAATAGTAAATAAAAAGGATAGAACAGAAAAATAAATCAATTTTGAGGTGTAGACTGTAAGGCTCTCATTATGACTCCATTTAAATGATAATGTTTTACCACATCTAAGTGATTAAGTGAATGCTTAATCTACCGCTGTGGAGGTGGCATATAAAACAATCACACAAAAAATGCTTAATGTGTCAAAGCTTAAATGTTTTTTAGATAGAAAGTTTCATTTTCTCCAACGTCTGGAAAACAGGAGGATGAATGGTACATTCACTGTCAGTAAAACACCCGACAAAAAATAAACACGAGAGAAGGTTTCAACCAGATCATAGATCATGCACTGGGGGTAGGAAAACATGGCACCCTTATAGGGATGCCATTTGTAGGACACAGAATAAGATGATTGAATTGTTATTAAACATATACAACCTATATGAGGCAGGGCTGGAAACATCTCTACTCCACAGACATGGCCACACAAATAGGGACTGAAGAAGAGAATTTGAGCCCGGCCAGACCAGGGAGATTTTTTGACCTTGGGAGGTGTGAATTCAGGGTAGAGCATACCAGTGATACCCCTTGTGTAACTGGTGATGTCCATAAATTAACAGAACCACTCATGGTGTCAGACTGATGCGAATATCCATCAGACGGCTTTACAACCTATCTGGCTAACACATCCTTTTTTTTCTCCAACTCTATAAATTTGCTAGCAAAACTGCTAGCACAGTGTGGGTTGATGACAGACGTAATTTTTGCACAGGTTTAGCATTAGGTAGCCTTGAGCAGAGTCTAAGTCACCTGTGCCAGGTATGCAACTAGTCCCTGGCTCAAAAGTGCAGATTACTCTGTGTGTGCAGAGTTTCAAACAGAAAGACAACTTTCAACAACTTCAAAAGAACAAGCAGTCATGGAGGTTAGAGTAACCCTTATTTATATATTATTATTATTATTATTTAAATCTTTAAACAGACCTGGATTCTCGCTGAGGGCTCAGGTTATGGTTAGTACACATTTCAATAAGGCAAAGTAATGTAAGACAATGATGATATAAGCACATGTATAATCATGTAATATGCCTTTGAAAGAAATGTATATTTTGACATATACCATAACTCTTTGACTTAATCTCATAAAACCATCAGAAGCTAAAAATAACTGAAAATAAGAATCTTATCTTGCTCCTGAAAGAGAAAGTGTATACCAGAAAATGCTTGTTTTAAGGGTAACCTCAATGCTATTACACTTAAATGTTGTTACATTTAAATGTATTTATAATGTATTTTATCCGCAATGGAATATTAACTTTAATTTCCATGTTTTTTTTTTGTATTGTCCCCAAGATTTTACACACATATTTGCCCTGTCTCTAGATACTGCATAACACAAAAGGATATGTCTTCTTAAAAACTGTGCTTTGAGCATATTTTTCTAAATTAGTGCTGCAATATTAATCCTTCATTAGTAAAATTAATGGTCTGCAAATCCTGTTTAGCCTAATAAATCAATTTCCTCCAAACCACAAATTCTTAAAGGGCAAATAAGGATCCTTCCTAAAAAGCTAATAAGATACTAAAAATATATAGCCTGCTCGTTATCTTAGGTACACGTGTTACTGTAAAGAACTTGCAATGATTTATATTCATTTTTATTTTTGCATATCCTAGGGTCCTCATTATGAGAACTCATATTAGTATATAAAATTGGATTTTTTACAGCTACAGTTTAACCCTGTCCCTAACAGAAACATGAATACACAAATATCAACATTTCAAACTTAAAACAGATTCAAGAAAAAAATGCTTACATTCTCAAACATTTTTCCGGGGCTCTCTCTGCCCTTACTAAAATAATTAGCTATCCAAAGAATTCTAGCTCTCTATATCATGCTGGTTAAAGGTCATACCTTTAGTTTTAGAACTGCAGTCTTAATATCAGAGAGTTCTTTTGTCAAAACCAGAAAATGACAAAGGAGGGGTTAGACTCTTCTACGCCCATTGATGCCATAAGACATTTTGAGGTTCAATACACAGCTCGAGGTCTTAACGCGTTACTCCAAACACCATGACAACTTCTACTTTTACAAAAAGCTTGAATAGTTGCGCATGCAGAGATATTTGTAATTGTGTACCGTGTCTAATTAGACCCCGGCACACATAAGACATAAAACTTGTCTTATCCTTATTAAGAAGAAGTAAATGATGGAGAAAGAGGGGGTGGCTAGAGCAAACATTGCTTGTATACAACTGAAAAGTTTAGAAGCCAACTTCTATCAGCGAAAATATGAATAACTATATGAACAAGCATATAGTTACTTCATACTTCTTGGGCTTCAGAAGACACCAATAAATATGTTAGTGTAGAAGACATCTCGGCTAAGACAGACTGCTGTGCTTAGTGGATACAATTACATATATGTTGTGAGTCGGGATACTTATTGACACAGTATGTTCCCAATTGTACTGGTACCAGTAAAACACAGTTTTGTAAAGCAATCAGAGACCTTAGGAATGGAATTCATTTCATCAGAGGCTCTGACCTCTCCCTCCTCTAAATATAACTGAGCCTTTATATATTTTTTTATAATAAAAATGTCACTTGTCAAATGATCCATAATAAAAGTGCAAGAATATATTTTTTAAAAATATATTCAATTTTTTTTTCAACAAATTACATGTTAATTACTTGTAATATTAATTTGTATATAACTGTCTACACATACCATATTAACCCACACATGGTAATTTGGCCTAGAAACAGCCATTACTATTAATTTCTACTTGTTAATTACTCGCAATCTTAATTTATAACTATGAACTTGAACACAATACATTATAAAGTCACATAAACACAAGACAAATATTATCTTGATCACAAATTTTTACCAACCTCAACAGTAAGAAAACTGCATCTTGACACACGCTTTTGAAATAATTCTAATTATTATTTATTCTCAGAAATTGAAAATCCAAGAGAATAAACTGTAGCATTAAAATAGTAAAGATCTGATGGTTTGGAACTACCCAATATTGATATCTACTATATAACTTCCTATTTTACACAAGCTATTATCGCTTAAGTAAATTAAAGGAGCACTATAGGGTCAGGAACACAAACATGTATTCCTGACCCTATAGGGTTAAAACCACCACCTAGCCACCCTGGTCCCCTCATGCCTCCCTAAATATAGTAAATCTTACTTGTATTCAAGTCTGCAGCTGCATGCTTTGTGCCTGTTTCCTTTAGACCTGCCCACTGCCTGCTGACATCAGCAGAAGTGGTAGCCTGATCCAATCACAATGCTTCCCCACAGGATTGGCTGAAACTGACAAAGAGGCAGATCAGGGGCAGAGCCAGCATGATTCAAACACAGCCCTGGCCAATCAGCATCTCCTTATAGAGATGAATTGAATCAATGAATCTCTATGATAAAAGTTCAGTGTTTGCATGCAGAGGGAGGAGATACTGAATGTTTGGATGCATTTTAGGCAGCCATGACCCAGGAAGGATCTCTAACAGCCATCTGAGGAGTGGCTAGTGGAGTTATCACTAGGCTGTAATGTAAACACTGCATTTTCTCTGAAAATACAGCAAAAAGCCTGAAGGTAATGATTCTACTCACCAGAACAAATTCAAGAAGCTGTAGTTGTTCTGGTGACTATAGTGTCCCTTTAATGTAAACTTGTCTAACTAAGTATAGAAAATTTCTTCTAGATGCCATATTCCCTTCAGCAATTATTGTGACTACACTTTAATAAAAGCAGAATTTCCTTAATGCTTTACCTCTGACAAATTGTATGTATGGTCCCATTTAATGGGATGTGGTCCCATTTATTTATGGTTCCATTTAATCTGATGTTTCAATAATACGGGCTACATACATGGCAAATCCATTAGATTCTATGCATTTTAAACATTTCCATTAACTAGTGGTTCAATAAGAGTCTAAATAGAATTGGAAACCTGTGTATTGAGTAAAGCATCCTTATGTATGAGGCATTGTCTAAAACCTATTCCATCTCTAACTTGAATTATTGGCAAATATGTTTATATGTCTGAGCCCCTGTTTTACTTTAAAAAAAAATGTCTATTGAAAACTCATGGAACTCTGGTTAGATGATACCTAACTCTAAAAAATGTGTACAAAATGTATATAGATGATCATCCTTTATGTTGGGAGACAATGTAAGACTAGATGCACTGAAACACATGATGTGGTTTTGTCCAAACATTTCCTCTTCTTGGGTAATAGCATCACCCATTCCAAATTGTTCCAATAATAGAAATAGGATTATTTAACACCAATCAAACTGTTAATAGCTCCCAACTGATTCCTCTTCTGCAACTGTCACTAGTCTAATACTATCCTTACCTTTTGTGTCATTTTACCCCACTCCCTCTAGCATGTAAGCTCATTGAGCAGGGCCCTCAACCCCTCTGTTCCTGTGTGTCCAACTTGTCTGGTTACAACTACATGTCTGTTCGTCCACCCATTGCAAAGCGCTGCGGAATCTGACAGCGCTCTATAAATATCATAATAATAATAATTTAAGGTTACGCTTTAGATCTTCAAGGGTTACTCTAACCGCCATAACCAGATCTGCTTTTAGAAGTGGTCATGGTGGTAGGAGTCTGTGCTGTATTTCAGCTTGATAAGCTGAACATACAGAGGTATTTGCAAGCCCTCTCTCTCTTTGCCCAGCATAGACTACTAGTCTGTACCAGGAATACACCAAAGAATTTTCGTTGAGAAGTATCTGTGCTGCAGACTTGAGCACATGTGTGCATGTGGACACGATTGTGGCTTTCCTGTGAGCTGTAGTATAGCTCACAGACAAGGGGGAAGACAGACGTGCACTAGCACAGCATAACTGCCACTTTAACTCTGTGGAGCTAAAGGAATTTGAAAAAAAAACTCCAGCCAGCGAGGTGTTTCTGTCCTAATTATAAACATTTTAATTTCTGTTGAAAGCAGCAAGTTTTTAAACTGCAACAAATATGAGAGTCTACAGACAGATACAATGCTTCAGAAAGCTGAAGTGTTTTATGTGTCTGGAGTGTTCCTTTAACTTTTAATTTTCGTACAGTTTTTACATTTGCAGGTGTTGCTTTGACAGGAACATTAAACTAATCAAACAAACTTTTATGCCATGATTTCACATTTCAAGGACTATAAATAGCTAAAACATAAATTACAATAGGATTATATTGCCCTTTTCTCATTGTAAACAGTTTGTCACAAAAAGTTCACTACCCTAGGGAATTCACTGATGCAGAAAGATGTAATTTTTTTTTTCTTGTTTGTGCATGCTATATTATCATTCATAATTTTATTTCTTGGAATTTACATATACTGAATACAGCACATAAATAAATAATTAAAAATGAACCAAAAAACAAAAAAAAACAAAAACAGAACAAACAGCACAATAGATCACTCATCCTCTGACATTAAAGAAAAATGTAGGATACTTAAAAAAAATATGAAGCAGTAATAAAAGATAAAAGTGCATCAATTTGTAGGGACATTCTTAGCACACAGTGTGCACAGTTAAATCATCAGGACAATGATAGATCATTATTAACTTTGCAGCTTGCAATATGATCAATCATCAGTTCCAATATTGGTCCAAGAAGCAGGTGACATGGTAAACCGAAGAAACGATATTCATAGATTGAAACTACCAGAATCAGTTCAGTCCTTAGAGTCACAGCCTCAGTCCTGTATTGTGGTGCTTCACAAGTTTTCAACTAGCTACAGCATGATATCATATAGCCACAGCATTGGACATGCCTAATGAATCTTGAGAAAGCTTCTCCAGATGGCCACCAATAAGCAGGGAAGGAACCTGCAGTACTGACACGTATTACAGAATTAAAGAGCAATGGCTGGAGTATGTTAATCCACTTTCCCCCCATATCTTTTGGTTTACTCCCTTCCCCCCCAATATCCTAAAAGCTCTAAACTATTGCAAACTATATTTTTCACATAAAAAACTGGTGTGGTGCTACCCCAAGTATTCCTACTGAATGCATGGATAGCTAGACAGACCGGTACTATACAAAGAAAACTAATATCAAATGCCAGGCACTCAGAATTTTTTTTTTACTGGAGGTCCCGGGACATTAGACAGTTGCAGTTAATGCTGATGTATGCAGCAATATTCCTATCACCTAGAATTGGAGATGCATTTCAGGCCAAAATGCAATTTATCTAAATTTGGGTCGATTGGGTGATTGTGCCAGATCATGCCAGAATCTAAGGGGAAGCAACTTGTGCGAGCCTGACTACACTCGTCTCGATTCTTGATTTGCAATTCAGTTCCTGGCATCAGAAAAAAATAGGGGACGGGATGGAGAAGAGGCTTTTTTTTTGTAGGTGCAAATAAGCAGCTTAATTTGCCATGATGAACAATGGAAGGAGGACAGACAAGTTGTGATACAATGTGTTTTACCCTTGCTGTGCTTGCATGGGAGATAGCCTGAGTCATTGATTGTAACGTGAGACTAGGCTAAGCTTGCAGTTGTATCTATCTAGATAACTACTGCCAGAGGCACTTGACACAAGTAAGAATGGAAAGTATGAGATTTTGTCATTGATCCAAGTGTAAAACAAGATTACCAAGATATAGTTGTTAAAATATTTTTTCTTTGTTTTGTATTTGTTACTTTTAACTGTTTGGAGACAGATAATCCTTTTTTTGAGCGGAGTGCAGTGTTCAGTAAAATAACAAATAGAAACAGTTATTTTTGCCTAGTTTGGGTCATTGATTCCAGTGTGAGATTAGGCTTAGGTTGCAGCTGTATCTAGTTACCTAGCTACTTCCAGGGGCACTTGAAACAACGCAGAGTGGCAGATAGGAGATTGCCATTTTGTCATTGATCCTAGTGTCAGACTAGGTTACCAATATACCAAAGAATTTCCCCCCCAAAAATTCTGAGTGTGTTCAGTCTTGTGTGTGCTGTGTAGGAGTGCGAGCACTGTGCAGTGTTTCCTAACATCAAACATAATACCATTACAATAGTAAATCCACCAAGCACCAACACATTTTGCAACAAAAAACACTGTAAATGAAGTTGTGTACATTTACAAAATACATAGCCATTCATAATTTATTGTAATAACAAAATGTGAACACATCATTATCAATGTCATATACTAATCCCAAGACAAAATTGAGGGAGGGTAGGGTTTCTATTCCATAATCAACCATCAGCAGTAAAGCCATGTCTTCAGAGAGTTTGAACACCTCCACCACTGCTACCACAACCATCACCGCCGCTGCCACTATTAGTAGAATTCAGCCATAGGATAGTGGGATAAGCAGTATGTCCTTTACATCCAATTCAACAACTCGGAGGCAATTGTTTTTATTTTTACAGATAGTTCATGCTTTCTTGGTGCCCACTCCCACAAGAAGCAACTAAGAGAGAGCACAGTTGAGTCTATTTTGTAAAGGTCATCATTGTTGGCTAGTGTCTACTCGTCTCCTGCACCATTATCAAGTTCATCTGTATCTGCTTTAGATTTGCCTCATCAAATGGAGACAGTTGTGACATCAGCTGCCCAAGCTACCACTGGCACAAGTAGTTCGCTCACCCATGGTACCATCACCAACACTATCACCACCATGCAAACACTGCCTTTTCAGAGAAGTGCTTCCTGGCTCAGGAGGTGCTTCCTGGCTCAGTGAAGCACAGTAGGCAGCACTGCCATTCAGCGTATCTATGCTCAGCATGGGGACGCTGAATTTTCCTCATCGAGATGCACTGATTCAATGCATCTCTATGAGGAGGTGCTGATTGGCCAAAACAGTGTTTGGCACTGCTCCCTTGCCGCACGGCGCTGGAAATAAGGTGAATTTTATTAACTTTTAGCGGGGAGGGGGCAAGCCACCTAAACGGTGGGTTAAACACTATAGGGTCAGGAATACATGTTTGACCCTATAGTGTCCCTTTAATAATAATCAATCAATCAACTACTAGTGTATAGGTTAGTGTTGTGGCAGCTTAAAGTGCTACAGATGCAAATCCAGCGGCAGCTTTATCAACCACAAGGTAAAGGGTGGGAGCTAAAGTATTTGCCAATGAAGCAAAGTTTGGGATCACTGTGAGTACATCCAAGAATGGCAAAGTGCAAATTGAGGAAAGTGAGCAGGAACATGTGAAGAATCATGTCATTAGTGATGATGCAAAGACACCACAAGTCTGTTTTACTGAGGGTAGAAGCAGAACAAGACCGTAGGCAGTAGGTCCACAAATGCTGTATCTGATTCTGTGCACTTGTCACAACCTAGCACTAGCACTGCCTCTTCCACTTCTACTACCACCAATGTTGAGGCAGAGCAGTTGGAATGGTAAGACAGTACTAGTAATCGACAGGGTTAGATTGGACAGGAACAGTCCAAACCATCATCAGAAAAAACAGTTCCTCTGGTCTAGCTGCTACTGCATGTGCCACCTGCACTCACTTTGCTTCACTAATTTTGAATTGCCTTATTGATTTGTGATTCATTTTTTATTTGATTTGCAGTATGCTTCTCTTGAAGTATATACTGCTTGTTCTTTTCGAAAAGCAAGCTTTTCCCTTCAGTGATTGGTATTGCACAAATGCCTGATATTACATAACCATAAGGTCAAGCAGTACTGCAGTTGCTTCTGCATGTTAGCACCATCACAGGCACCGTTTTTCTGCTGTTTTGGCTTTCCAGAATTGCATTCCCAAATTTTATTTCAGTCCCAAACTTCGAGCCAAAATTATTTTTTCTCAGTCCAAGTGGTTTGGAAGAACTGCCATTTTTCACACTCAACAAGACTAATATTGCATGTACACTGCCTAGATCACATTTAACTAGGATAAGAGCTACTTGTTAAAGGACCACTATAGGCACCCAGACCACTTCAGCTCAATTAAGTGGTCTGGGTGCCAGGTCCCTCTAGCAGAAAACATAGTAGTTTCAGAGAAACTGCTATGTTTCACTGAGGGTTAATCCAGCCTCTAGTGGCTGTCTCACTGAAAGCCACTAGAGGCCGCATCTGTGATTCTCACTGTGAAAATCACAGTGAGAAGACGCTGACGTCCATAGGAAAACATTGAGTAATGCTTTCCTATGGGCGGTTTGAATGCACGAGTGGCTCTTGCCGCGCATGCGCATGCGGCTCTGACGTCTGCAGGAGGAGGAGAGGTCACCAGCGACGAGGGAGCCCAGTGCTGGAAAAAGGTAAATGTCTGAAGTGGGCCATGAAGGTGGGGTGGACCTAAAGACTACATAGTGCCAGGAAAACGAGTTTGGTCCTTTAAAATGAACTATGGACCAGCAGGTATTATGAAAGGTAAACATTTGGTCTAAAGCAGAGGTTCCCAACCCAGTCTTCAATTACCCCCTACCAGTCCAGGATTTAGGGATTACCCTGTTGTGTCTAAAGTGTTTTTCTTCTTCTAAAAACACCTTAGACACAACTGGGTAATCCCTAAATCTCAGACTGTTAGGGGGTACCGAGGACTGGGTTGGGAACCACTAGTCTAACGCAATAATTCACCAGACTTAGGTCCAGTAGGAAGTCAGAAGTAGGGCTTTATACTCATATTATTATCTCTAGACTCCCATGAACAGAGGGTACACGAGAGAATGCAGCTCCCTTTTCATCATTAAGAGGTAGTCAGGACCATTTCCTTTAAAAAAAAAAAGCCCTATGCCACAACCAGGGGGACGGGGGAATTAGAAAACATAATTTTTTTAGTTCTTGAAAGATTTTACATGGTTAACAGTTATCTCTTCTCTCTGCAGTTAATAGGAGTCCTAGTTAATAGGAAGTCCTGACAACCTCTGGTATTGTTTTTTCATTTGTTTATTTTATGTTTTTAAATATGTGTCCAGTTTCTGCCTACTGTAAACAACTAAATTATACAATGCTCACTATACAGGAAAATAACTAACTATGACCTAAAATCTCTGAATCTGTTCCTAGATTCAATATGTGGAAAAAAAAATATGGGGTTAATCAGTAGACAGTTTTAAAATATATCTACATTGTTACCAGGTCATTAAATATTGGTTATTTCTAACTCATGTTGACTCAATTTGGCTGAGATGAGCACTGTTAAGATGGTTGAAATAGGTCAGTCAATTTGTTCCAGTTCAGCAAATTCACTCAGAATTCTGCAAGTGTTGCAAATGGAGGCAACTCAGTTTTTAGTAAATAGATGCCATATTTTATATTTACAATTAGATGCCAATTAATTCTAGAATCTAACCATTAAACTACAGATTTTATTTAAAGGACCACTATAGTGCCAGGAAAACAAACTCATTTTCCTGGCACTATAGTGTTAATAGATCTCACCCCCCACAACCCTCGGGTCCCACTCCTGCCGGGCTCAAGAGGGGTTAAGGGGTTAAACACTTACCTTTCTCCAGCGCCGGCTCCCTCGGCGCTGGGGACTCTTCTCCCTCTTCCGACCTCATCCGCCAAAGGCACATGCATGGCAAGGGCCGCGCACGCATTCAATCAGTCCATAGGAAAGCATTTCCTAATGCATTCCTGTGGACGGCAGCGTCTTCTCACTGTGAAAATCACAGTGAGAAGCGCGGAAGCGCCTCTAGCAGCTGTCAATGTGACAGACACTAGAGGATGGATTAACCCTATAGTGGTCCTTTAATTTGAATGCCTGGAATGCCTGGGATGAATTGTCCTCAACTCTTCCCCACAAACCCGCAATTTCTGTAAACTGGTTAACTAACAATCCCTTGCAAAAATATAGCTTTCCACGATCACATTTTTTATACATAAAATTTGGTGTGTGTATTTTATGTCAAATTATACAGAGAACAAAGAGTGGAAAAGACAGAAATAAGGTTGAATTAAATATGTCTTGAATAATCCCTAAACAAATGGACCATGCATCATTTAATTACCATAATTACCAGTTTCAACCCTGGTTAATGTCTTTGTAATTGCTTGCATTTTATTATCATTGGGCTTCTGAAATATTCACTGGTCAGCTAGTAAAATACCAGATGGATGCTTAAAAGGTAGATAAAATAATATAAATCATTGTGTTGCAACATTTTAAATCATTCACAGTCACAAACACAAAAATATCTATGTTTTTAT
This sequence comes from Pelobates fuscus, assembly GCF_036172605.1. Classification (NCBI taxonomy): domain Eukaryota; kingdom Metazoa; phylum Chordata; class Amphibia; order Anura; family Pelobatidae; genus Pelobates; species Pelobates fuscus. The sequence goes on along the minus strand of NC_086318.1, from coordinate 179,969,122 downwards.
TTTTGCTGTGAATTAAAGAATAGATCATTTGGATTGATGTTGCAGGAGACAATATAAAGTCAATATGCACACTTAAAGGACCACTATAGTGCCAGGAAAACAAACTCATTTTCCTGGCACTATAGGGTCATTAGGTTCCCCCCCACCCTCAGGTCCTCCCTGCCGCTGGGCTGAAGGGGTTAAAGCCCCTTCAGCCACATACCTTTCTCCAGTGCCGGGCTCCCTCGGTGCTAGGGAACTCTCCTCCCTCTGCCGACGTCAGCTCCGAATGCGCATGCGCGGCAAGAGCCCAGCGCGCATTCAAACCACCTATAGGAAAGCATTACTCAATGCTTTTCTATGGACGTCCAGTGTCTTCTCTCTGTGATTTTCACAGTGAGAATCGCAGAGGCGCCTCTGGAGGCTGTCAGTGAGACAGCCAGTAGAGGCTGGATTAACCCTCAGTGAAACATAGCAGTTTCAGCTGCAGGGTTAAAACTAGAGTGACCTGGCACCCAGACCACCTAATTGAGCTGAAGTGGTCTGAGTACCTATAGTGGTCCTTTAATTTATTATATCATTTATGCAAATTGCATTATATTATTTTGCATTTGTCATCCTATTAAACTTTCTGGCCATTTATCAATACAACCTTTGGGGCATTATTTTTATTCAACAAGAAATCAAAAATACACTTTTTGTATTTTTTTTGTTTTTATTATTTTTTTTTACTCATCTTTTGGAAAATGTTTTTAAAGACTTTTATAAACAAAATAATCCATGGAGACCTATGTGCCAGGAAATAAGTCCTGAAAAGTAAAAAAAAATCTCTCACCCTCTACTCATTTTGGATGCAATTGAATAGTATTGTACTGCATAACCTACAACTGCTCATATTCAGTATGCGGGAGATTAACCCCTTAAGGACCAAACTTCTGGAATAAAAGGGAATCATGACATGTCACACATGTCATGTGTCCTTAAGGGATTAAAGGACCTCTATAGGCACCCGGACCACTTCAGCTCAATGAAGTGGTCTGGGTGTCAGGTCCATATAGGGTTAACCCTGCAGTTGTAAACATAGCAGTTTCAGACACAGCAGTCTTACTGACAGCCGATAGAGGCGCTTCTGCGCTTCTCACTGTGAAAATCACAGTGAGAAGATGCCAGCGTCCATAGTAAAGCATTGAGAAATGCTTTCCTATGGACTGATTGAATGCGCGCGCGGCTCTTGCCGCGCATGTGTATTCGGCTGATGACGTCGGAAGAGGGAGGAGCCCGGCGCTGGAGAAAGGTAAGTGTTTAACCCCTTCAGCCCAGCGCGAGGGGGACCCTGAGGGTGGGGGGACCTAAAGACCCTATAGTGCCAGGAAAACGAGTTTGTTTTCCTGGCACTATAGTGGTCCTTTAGGAAGCACATCCTTTACTGTGGCTCTAGATATGCTGATTTGACTTTCAGTAAAAAAAATTATAAAATAAAACAAACATATTTATACACCAAAATAAAAACCAAAAAGTTTGGGTGTTTTTTCATAATCTAAAATCATACCCTTCAGCAAGTTCTGCATCTAAACTGATCCACCTTATACTGTATATATAATTTCTAGATAAGTACATCCTGGATATTTCACAAATTCTATGAATAAAATAAAATACTCACGCATGTTGCAAAATGTGTTTCTTCCTGTGAGGTTTTCGGTTTTATTTCTCAAACTAACAATATATACAGTCACACCTGAGACTGCCTTGCACTAGCAGCAAATTAACAAAGCAGGAGATAGGAACTTCTAAAATAAACAATCTTCGATGATAGATTTGAAAATGGAACCTCTTTGTTCATGAAGTGTGTAAGGGAGGTTGTGTGAGTTTCTGTGAGGAGACATGTGACTAGGGCCCCAGAAATAAAGTGATTTATCTCCTAAACACCAGACAACTGCTTAGTGAGACTGCAGGGGTATGACCTATACACCAAAACCACTCCATACTGCTAAAGTTGTTTTGGTGCCAAGATGTCCCTTTAATTAAATATGTAACTTTAATTAATTTTCTAATATTGTAACTGTTGTAACTGACATTGTAATCACTGGGTAAGTGGGATTGCTAACTGTTAAAACAATCAATTTTGGGGTTACCTAACAATTAATTTTGATTACTTAGGGTAAGTTTTACAAAATTAATTCAGTCTATAATATTGTAACTCTATAAAACCCTTACCCTAAAGGGGGAATAATAACTTGATATAGCATAAATCCAATTTGTAGAGCTTCTCAACCAATTTTCTCATTATGATGTTGCTTACATGAACCTTCTGAGGATTATACGAGACAAGATAAATATTTCCATAAGATTAATTTGGCACAATTTTAGTTGAGTTAGCTCCAGGGATTTATTCTGTAAGTATCCCACTTATTTTGCTACAAAAAAAAAAAGTACAGAGGGGAAAAAGGTACACATTTTCATTAAATAGAATCAAGATGTAATGATTGGAAAATGGAATACATCTGATCCCTTCAAGACAATACAGACAAACATGATCTCCTTGGAGTTGCATAATATATAGATATGTCAGTAAAAGATGTGTGTCTAGCCTTCATTCTGTTAGGAAAACAAATCAGTTTATTTCAAGCCTCATTTCACTTGTGAATTACATCAAATGCTTACAGACATTTCAAATACTTCCCAATTATATTTCTCTACTGTAAGACATATCATTTCTGCAATAAATGTGCACATTAAAGGGCACAGTGCACGTTTGTCAAACGCGGAGTCCATAGAAATATTTTTAAAGAATGTAAGGGTTTCTGTAATTAACAGGTATTCATGAATGGTCTGTGCTTTTCTAATAAGCAATAACCCAGGACTAACCACAAAAGTATTTTGTGATTAACACCTCTGATTCATGAGCTGCAGCAAAAATTCAAATCAGTTTTCTATGGTTTTCTTTATAAAAAAAACTAAGGGAGAATGACTGTTAGCGTTGCTGCTATCCACCTATTTCCTCTGTCAAAACAGATTTAAAACTGCTCCCTTTCCAGGCTTGACTTGCCCTACTTAGCCAGTACACATTCTAGTCTCTATAGTTCAGGGGCGTACCTAGAGCATTTGACACCCTGGGCGGATCCTCCTTATGCCCCCCCCCCCACCCCCTCCTTAAAATGTAAAAAAACACCCACCTTTTTTTACAATGAATGTAGCACTGAGCAGTGTTTGTACATCTAAATGTAAGCATGGGTTTTTTGTATGGAAAATGTGTGAGTGAATGTAGGGGTGTGTAGTGTTGGCGTTTGAATGCAGGCATGCATTTGTGTGTAGTGTTGGCAGTAAAGGCCAGTGGTGTGGTTATATCTAATGGTGATGTTTTAATACAAAGGTGTGTTTGTTTGTAGTGTTGTTTGAATGCAGTGGTGTGCTTGTGTGTAGTGTTGGCAAAATGCTAAGATGTATGCACATATACACATACACAAATACATTTGCATAGAAATACATTTGCATACTAGCCACCCAGATTTCCTGTTCTGCACTGGCTGGCACCTCTAAACTTCGATCTCTGTCTAGCAGATAACTCCTCTATTTGATATCCCTATAGATTGCTACATTTAGATCTAAATTTGGCATATTTAAATATGGAAATCTCACATAAGAGCATTAATTTAGAGAATTATCTACTAAACTGCTAAAAGATCAAAATTTAAAAGCCTTTTACTTAATTTTAATCTTTCAGTTGTTTAGTAGATAACTCCCTTATTTGTTATCCTTATGTGGGATTGACATATTTAAGGACACCAAATAAGGGAGCTATCTACTAAACACATACACATTTATATACACACAGACTTGTACATCTGTGGTTGTGTGTGTATATAGATACACACACAATCACAGACATACACCTAATCACAGACACACAATCACAATAAACACACACTTAACGACAGAGATACACACAATCACAGACACACACAAAAATCCCATTCTTACACACATTTAGTAATTAAGACATCCACCCAGCTTCCCTACCTTGCTCTTGGATCTTCCCCATGGTGATTAGCGGTTGCTGCTGGGCTGGGTGCTCTTCCTGCACAGCTCACTTGTGCTCCCAGTAGTGATGCCGATGCCATCTTATCCCAGCTGCCGGTTCACTGCAGGGCGCGCACTAACCTCACTGCCTCCCAGAATATATCTGTCCTTGTCCCTTGTGTAAAAAAATGTGTTTGTGACAGCGTATGTATGTGCATTGTGTGTGACTGCATATGTAATTTGTGAATGTGAGCCTGTGTGTAATGTGTCTATGTGACAGTAGGGGAACAGTTGTATGTGCCTGGGTGGGTTGGAGTAGATTGGGGTCTGGGACTTAGTGTGTGATATTGCATGGGGGAATAGGGCAGGAAGGGTGGGAGTATAATGGCAGGAGGGTATAGGGCAGGGGGGGTTTAATGGCAGGGAGGGTGTATAGGGCAGGGGGATTATAATGGCAGGGGGGATTATAATGGCAGGGAGGTGGGGGTATAGGGCAGGGGGGATTAAAATGTCAGGGAGGGTGGGGGTATAATGGCAGTGGGGTGTGGGGTATAGGGCAGGGAGGGTGGTGGTATAATGGCGGAGGTGGTATAATGGCAGGGGGGTATAGGACAGGGGGGTTTAATGGCAGGGAGGGTGGGGGTATAATGGAAGTGGGGGCGGGGTATAATGGCAGTGGGGGGTGGGGTATAATGGTGGTGGGTTATAATGGCAGTGGGGGTGGGGTATAGGGCAGGGAGGGTGGTGGTATAATGACAGGGGGGTTATAATGGCAGGGAGGGTGGTGGTATAATGGCAGGCGGCTTATAATGGTGAGGAGGTGGGGTATAGGGCAGGGAGGGTGGTGGTATAATGGGAGGAGGGGTGGGGTATAGGGCAGGGAGGGTGGTGGTATAATGGCAGGGGGGTGGGGTAAAGGGCAGGGAGGGTGGTGGTATAATGGCAGAGAGGGTGGTGGTATAATGGCAGGGGGTATAGGGCAGGGGGTTATAATGGCAGAGGAGTGGGGTATAGGGCAAGGGGGGGTGGTATAATAGCGGGGGGTGGGGTATAGGGCAGGGAGGGTGGTGGTATAATGGCAGGGGGTATAGGGCAGGGAGGGTGGTGGTATAATGGCAGAGGGGTATAGGGCAGGGAGGATGGTGGTATAATGGCAGGGGGTATAGGGCAGGGAGGGTGGTGGTATAATGGCAGGGGGGTATAGGGCAGGGAGGGTGGTGGTATAATGGCAGGGGGTATAGGGCCGGGGGTGGGGTATAGGGCAGGGAGGGTGGTGATATAATGGCAGGGGGTATAGGGCAGGGAGGGTGGTGATATAATGGCAGGGGGTATAGGGCAGGGAGGGTGGTGATATAATGGTAGGGGGGTATAGCGCAGGGAGGGTGGTGATATAATGGCAGGGGGGTATAGGGCAGGGAGGGTGGTGATATAATGGCAGGGGGGTATAGGGCAGGGAGGGTGGTGATATAATGGCAGGGGGGTATAGGGCAGGGAGGGTGGTGATATAATGGCAGGGGGTATAGGGCAGGGAGGGTGGTGATATAATGGCAGGGGGTATAGGGCAGGGAGGGTGGTGATATAATGGCAGGGGGTATAGGGCAGGGAGGGTGGTGGTATAATGGCAGGGGGTATAGGGCAAGGAGGGTGGTGGTATAATGGCAGGGGGTATAGGGCAGGGAGGGTGGTGGTATAATGGCAGGGGGTATAGGGCAAGGAGGGTGGTGGTATAATGGCAGGGGGTATAGGGCAGGGAGGGTGGCGATATAATGGCAGGGGGTATAGGGCAAGGAGGGTGGTGGTATAATGGCAGTGGGTATAGGGCAGGGAGGGTGGTGGTATAATGGAAGGGGGGTATAGGGCAAGGAGGGTGGTGGTATAATGGCAGGGGGTATAGGGCAGGGAGGGTGGTGGTATAATGGTAGGGGGGTATAGGGCAAGAAGGGTGGTGGTATAATGGCAGGGGGTATAGGGCAGGGAGGGTGGTGATATAATGGCAGGGGGTATAGGGCAGGGAGGGTGGTGATATAATGGCAGGGGGTATAGCGCAGGGAGGGTGGTGATATAATGGCAGGGGGGTATAGCGCAGGGAGGGGGGTGATGTAATGGCAGGGGGTATAGGGCAGGGAGGGTGGTGATATAATGGCAGGGGGGTATAGGGCAGGGAGGGTGGTGATATAATGGCAGGGGGGTATAGGGCAGGGAGGGTGGTGATATAATGGCAGTGGGTTATAGGGCAGGGACGGTGGTGATATAATGGCAGGGGGGTATAGGGCAGGGAGGGTGGTGATATAATGGCAGGGGGGTATAGGGCAGGGAGGGTGGTGATATAATGGCAGGGGGGTATAGGGCAGGGAGGGTGGTGATATAATGGCAGTGGGGTATAGGGCAGGGACGGTGGTGATATAATGGCAGGGGGGTATAGGGCAGGGAGGGTGGTGATATAATGGCAGGGGGGTATACTGCGGGGGGGGTGATATAATGGCAGGGGGTATAGGGCAGGGAGGGTGGTGATATAATGGCAGGGGGGGTATAGGGCAGGGAGGGTGGTGATATAATGGCAGGGGGGTATAGGGTAGGGAGGGTGGTGTTATAATGGCAGGGGGGTATAGGGCAGGGAGGGTGGTGGTATAATTGCTGGCGGTGGGGCTAGGGCAGGGAGGGTGGTGATATAATGGCAGGGGGTATAGGGCATGGAGGGTGGTGATATAATGGCAGGGGATATAGGGCAGGGAGGGTGGTGGTATAATGGCAGGGGGGTATAGGGCAGGGTGGGTGGGGTATAGGGCAGGGAGGGTAGTGATATAATGGCAGGGGGTATAGGGCAGGGAGGGTGGTGATATAATGGCAGGGGGGTATAGGGCAGGGAGGGTGGTGATATAATGGCAGGAGGGGTATAGGGCAGGGAGGGTGGTGATATAATGGCAGGGGGGTATAGGCCAGGGAGGGTGGTGATATAATAGCAGGGGGGGTATAGGGCAGGAAGGGTGGTGATATAATGGCAGGGGGGTATAGGGCAGGGAGGGTGGTGATATAATGGCAGGGGGGTATAGGGCAGGGAGGGTGGTGATATAATGGCAGGGGTGGTATAGGGCAGGGAGGGTGGTGATATAATGGCAGGGGGGGTATAGGGCAGGGAGGGTGGTGATATAATGGCAGGGGGGTATAGGCCAGGGAGGGTGGTGATATAATAGCAGGGGGGGTATAGGGCAGGAAGGGTGGTGATATAATGGCAGGGGGGTATAGGGCAGGGAGGGTGGTGATATAATGGCAGGGGGGTATAGGGCAGGGAGGGTGGTGATATAATGGCAGGGGTGGTATAGGGCAGGGAGGGTGGTGATATAATGGCAGGGGTGGTATAGGGAAGGGAGGGTGTATAATAGTTACTTACCATTTAGGAGGGTGCAGATGCATCAGCTCCTTCCCAGGCAGGCAGCAGGTGCAGGGGATCTGTACAGAGTGACCACGGGGGAGCAACCTGGCTCTGCGCCCCCTGCTGGTACACTCCGAAATAGCCTCCCTGCAGCTCAGTGTGTGAGTCAGAACAAAGGCTGGGAATCCCTTCCTTGTGCTCTGACTCACAAACTGAGCGCTGGTCTGCCGGAGCTGCGGGAGAGCAGGAGGTACGTGGCACCCCCCTACTGACCGCCCACCCCCCTCTTAGTACGCCACTGCTATAGTTATAAATGCTCTTACAGTCATAATGCTGGCAAAGCATCATGGGTAAAGTACTCCACAACATCGGAATTGCCAAAGGTTGCCTACCCCTGCTAGTGGAAGAATTCCAAAGTTTTCTCCTATGGAAATAGTAGATCTTGGCCATAGCTGTTGATACATTGACCAAGAGCAACTTATATGATTGTTGGTTGTTTGTTGTTGACCCTATCATTTCAGCTAGTTCTATTTTTGTGTGAAAATAGTATTGCATATTGGAATGAGGCAAGAACGATCCAAACTGCACATCTCTGTAAAACAGAGCTTTGGATATTTCTAGACTGATCTTTGAGCATGCTTCCCTCACATCTTGATCCTAAGCCATTGGAATACTAGCATACTTAATACTAAAACCAGCTTTTCATACTAAAATGCTACCGTATCACATACATCCATTGTCATTTCCACATTTCACTTTATTGTAGCTTAAAACTGCAAGTGAATGATACTTCAGAAAATTTTAATGTATAAAAAGTCAATAATTCTCTGGAAAGCTGCTAAAAATGAACATAAATCATCCCCAATAAGTCATGCCTTTTAATGATTACTTGCTGTCTGATTAATACAGCGACTACTTTGTTAATTGAAATGGAAGATTTTATTTATCTGCAAAGCAATCACAAGGCAACCAAATTAAATGCCTCTTATCAAGTCTGGGGGTGCAATTTATCAATATTCAGCAACATGCTGGTACACATGCATAAGCTCAAGTTTGTTCTTCAACCGGGCAGAAAAACTGTGCTGAAGGCAATATACGAAACAAAAAATAGCTAATTCCTAATGAGTGTCGCTGCAGCAGTTTAATTAGCGTATAGTGAACATCATTTTTTTTGCCAATGTTTTGAAATGCCAAGCGTTTTGTTCCAACTATTTCAAATTCCTACAAAGACACAGATTTTGAACTTCAGAACATTTGCACCCTGTGGGGCTTGAAACATCCACAGCATAATAAATTAACTGAATATTTAAAGTGTGAATACAAACCAGCAATGGTACCAACAGTCAAAGTAGAATATTGCATTTATAAGCATTAATAATAATAATAATAATAATAATAATAATAATGAAAAAAAGAAATCCATGTAGGATCTAAATGGCATCAAAAGATTAATATCAAACAATTTTGGTCGCAGAGACTGGCTCTGTTCTTTTGAAATCTGGACTCCCATGCCAAAAAATAACAGGGATTTTCATTAAAGTTCATTCATTTTTGAAAGAGGCGTAACAAAGTGCTTTAAATGTTAATATGAAATGCTGCTTTGGGATGGGATTATAGAGAGCACAGCTGTTGAATTGCAGCAATCTTTAAAGACACCATTTTTTGCCAAAGCTAATTTAGTAAATAAATATACAATGGTGCGCAATATAATACAATAGAATATGATAAGCAGATACAATGCACAACTCAAATTAAATAAGTCTTTCTTCATTTGATTTATTAAAGCAACTTAAGAACTGCAAACTAAGCAAACTACAAGCTTTAAACTGACAATTGACATATTCTATAAGAGAAGGGTATTCACAGAGGAAAATATATAAATGGAATCAGCATTTATAGCACTGGGCAATTGAAATGATACAAGGAATAATTATTTCGGATGGAATGCATTATTGCTTTATTATTTTAAAGATGCAAACTTATATCCAGGACCATATCGGTCCAGATTATTGCTTCATTATTTTATATGTGCAAAATTGTAATCAGAACTATATCCATACACTGGAATGTAGAATATCAGTGAGGTCATTGAGGGTGAAGCAGTGAATAGAAGACATGTCATCCTGAAGTCCGTGCACGCCTGATTGACAAACAGAACTGATGGGCAGCAAATAATGCTTGTCCTTGCATACAATACTGTGAACGTGTTCTTATGTAGACATAGCAAGTCTATAATGAATTTGTTCACTGTGAGATTATTTAAAGAGACACTATAGTCACCAGAACAACTACGGCTTATTGAATTTGTTCTGGTGAGTACAATCATTACATTCAGGCTTTTTGCTGTAAACACTGTCTTTTCAGAGAAAATGCAGTGTTTACATTACAGCCTAGTGATAACTTCACTGGCCACTCCTCAGATAGCTGTTAGAGATCCTTCCTGGGTCATGGCTGCCTAAAATGCATCCAAACATTCAGTATCTCCTCCCTTTGCATGCAGACACTGAACTTTCCTCATAGAGATTCACTGTTTCGATTCATCTCTATGAGCAGATGCTGATTGGCCAGGGCTGTGTTTGAATTGTGCTGACTCTGCCCCTGATCTGCTTCTTTGTCAGTCTTAGTCAATCCTACGGGAAGCAATGTGATTGGATCAGGCTACCACTTCTGCTGATGTCAGCAGGCAATTGGCAGGTCTAAAGGAAACAGGGACATTGCATGCAGTTGCAGACTTGAATACCAGTAAGATTTTACTATTGTAGGGAGACATGAGGGGACCAGGGTGGCTAGATGGTGGTTTTAACCCTACAGGGTCAGGAATACATGCTTGTGTTCCTGACCCTATAGTGCTCCTTTAATGTTGCAGTAGTGCAGACAATTTCGAGACAGTCAGACATGGATGCTACATCAGGACTGCCATGTCAGATCTGAAAATATTCATATTGGGAATTTATATAAAGGAAGATATATGAAACATGGGGAAATAAAATTACAAATTGATGCTGACTATTCAGGGACTCTCCAATGTCCAGATTTGAGGGGAAATATTGTTTTGTGAAGTGTTGCACACATAACCTGACAATAAGCAATTGAAAGCAAAGGGATGTCCATGTTTCAGAGAGACCTCACCAATATTTTGGCTCTGGACTCTCCTTATAGGAGTGTCTTATCCCTAAGAATGCTGGAAAAGTTCATTGGGCATGCCTAACAGATTTGTGTAATTGGAAGATCATTTCACCTTGCAACATGACAGGAGGAGAAAAGAGGGAGTGTCATCATTGTGATCATGCAGAGTAGGCTCTGGTGTCGGGTTTCCCTCTCCTGCTGCTGCACAATGAAGGTCAAAGCAGGGGTCAAGTCCTGGGGAAAAAAGTGTGGGAACTCCCCCCTCCCCCCAAAAAAACCCCAAAACACTTGTATGCATATATAAACGCGTGCACACACATACACTCACAGACGCACACATACTCAGACACTCACACAGTGGTGTATTTTAATTTTGTGCTGCCCTAGGCATGACTATACCTGAGCACCCCCCTAACCTAAATTTACCACCCCTTCCTGGCAAGGGCGCACCGCTTCCTGATTAAGAACCCACCCCTTCCTCTTAAAGGACCACTCTAGACACCCAGACCACTTCAGCTTAATGAAGTGGTCTGGGTGCCAGGTCCAGCTAGGGTTAACTATTTTTTTTATAAACATAGCAGTTTCAGAGAAACTGCTATGTTTATCAATTAGTTAAGCCTTCCCCTATTTCCTCTAGTGGCTGTCTCACTGACAGCCGCTAGAGGCGCTTGCGTGATTCTCACTGTGAAAATCACAGTGAGAGCACGCAAGCGTCCATAGGAAAGCATTATGAATGCTTTCCTATGTGACCGGCTGAATGCGCGCGCAGCTCTTGCCGCGCGTGCGCATTCAGCCGACGGGGAGGAACGGAGGCGGAGAGGAGGAGGAGAGCTCCCCGCCCAGCGCTGGAAAAAGGTAAGTTTTACCCCTTTTCCCCTTTCCAGAGCCGGGCGGGAGGGGGTCCCTGAGGGTGGGGGCACCCTCAGGGCACTCTAGTGCCAGGAAAACGAGTATGCTTTCCTGGCACTAGAGTGGTCCTTTAAGACTCCACCTTTTCCTGCTCCTTTTAAAGAAATACTATAGTGCCAGGAAAACAAAGCTGTTTTCCTGGAACTATAATTCCCTATAGTGCCCCCGTCCCCCACTCAACACTGAAGGGGTTAAAATCCTATGGGTAATTAGCAGATGCTGGATGTCCTCATGCACAGGGTGGAGACGTCCAGCATCAGTTAGGCGACTTTTGGTCACCTAACCACCCGAAAGTCCCTCTAGTGGCTGTCTGGTAGACAGCCAGTAGAGGTGGAGTTACCCCTCAAGGTAATTATTGCAGTTTCTGAGAAACCGCAATAATTACACTTGCAGGTTTAAGGGGACTGGGACACTGCACCCAGACCACTTCAATGAGCTGAAGTTGTCTGGGTGCCTATAGTGTCCCTTTAAGCACACTCTCTGACAGACACCCACACTGGCAGATACACACTGACAGTAACACACACACTCAATGACAAACACACAGACGTCACTGATTTGACACGCACATATTCACTGACACACTCATTCATTGACAGAGAGACACACACACAAACACACTGACAGACACACACACTAAATGACAGACTCTCACTGATTTGACAGACACTTACAAACATATACTAAGAGAAGCACATACACGCAAACATACACTAAGAGAAACACATACACGCAAACATACACTAAGAGAAACACATACACGCAAACATACACTAACAGAAGCACACACGTGCATACACTAACAGAAGCACATACACTCATACGCACACACACGTGCATACACTAACAGAAGCACATACACGCAAACATACACATGCATACACTAACAGAAGCACATACACTCATACACACACGTACATACGCTAACAGACGTAAGTACACTCACACACACACACTGACACAAACATACACTAACAGACATAAACTAACAGACATACACACACACATACACTAACAGACACACATACACACTAACAGACATACACACACATACACTAACAGACATAAACACATACACTAACAGACACACACAGACATACACACACACAGACATAAACACATACACTAACAGACACACACAGACATACACACACACATACACTAACAGACACACACAGACATACACACACACACAGACATACACACACATACACTAACAGACACACATATATACAAATAATTAATATTATTAATATTGCCCACCCACCCTCCCTACCTTTTAGGAAACCTGTCAAGGGGGCCACCTGATTGCCCCTCTCTCCCCCCCGGCGGGCGGCTCTCTCCCGGTCACACACGGCGAGGGAGCTGTGTCCTCTCTGCTCCCTCTCGCCGCGTGGGTTGTCTGCTGATGCAGGGAGCCGGAATATGACGTCATATTCCGTCTCCCTGCATCAGAAAACGGCACGCGGCGAGAGGGAGCAGAGAGGACACAGCTCCCTCGCGTGTGTGACCGGGAGAGAGCCGCCCACCGGGCGGGAGAGAGGGGCAATCAGGTGGCCCCCCCATGACAGGGGGAATACAGGGCATTGGGGGGCGGCATTTTTTGCCGCCCCCTGAGTGCCTGCAGGGGGAACGGCGTTCCTGCTGTGAAAAAAGTGCAGGAACGGCGTTCCCATGCGTTCCTGCAGGACTCGAGCCCTGGGTCAAAGCAAACCTCTGGGATTGCTGTATCTCTCGTGAGGAAACATTTTGGTGCTGTACTGCCCTTATGGGTGGGATCAGTCTGATATGCAACTGGTATAGGTTCTCGCTGCAATGACAGCTACTGAGGTTTCTCTAAGCTTTTGAACATTCTTCTTAGATGGGTAGGTAAAGCCGGGAGAGGCTGAAGAAACTCTTTCCAGTTGAAGGGCATACCCAATAATGCAATCTGACAAAGCTTGTAGTAAGTTTATAAAAGTTTATCACATACTTTTCAAAGTTCTTGGTTTATTTTGGTTTGTATATTTGTTTAACCCCTTAAGGACCAAACTTCTGGAATAAAAGGGAATCATGAAATGTCACACATGTCATGTGTCCTTAAGGGGTTAAAAGTGTTTGGATGCTGGTTTAAAAAAAATCCAAGTGATGCATGTCCCTTAAAGTCACTTCAAAAGTTTTCTTTGATACCTTTTTGCTAAACACAGAATTGCAGAGAATGAAAAATGTTATTGCAAAATTAAGGCTAAAATAACCAAGCTGTGATAATAGGTGTTTTGTAAAAAAAAAATTCATTTTGACTATTTTTGTCTAAATGTTTCAATTCAGTTTTCAATTCACTACAATTCAGAGTTTAGTGAATAAACCCCTTTGGTTGTATATAAACTACTCTTCGTAGGTCGTCCATTAACAAATTAAATGTTAAAAGTCTCAGAAAGCATGCTTTAAAAATGAATTAATAATAATGCAAAGAATGTAATTATTACTGATGAAGTATTGTGTTAGTCTGCCACAAATGCCATTTTCTCATGTCAATTAAAAGTCAACAGGATTTGACAGAAAATAGACATACTTTACTGAAAGATGATTTATGTGATTGCTGTAATTACTGAAAACTTCACATTATCCACCATTGACAAATTAATTTAAAGGGCAATTGCAGCATTTATAATTTAATGAATCTCTCCCACATGAGTTAAATAGAGTATTTATTATAAACAGGTTGCTGTATTTTTTTTCAAAGTTAGTGTCTTACACTATTGCCACTTGATCATACGGCTCTGAAGCCAACAGTGAACCCCAGTATGTGCAGTGAATGTCAAGAGACCAACTCTTTGTTTGGTGTTTGTAGTGGAAGCGCCTCTAGTGGCTGTCTGGAAGACTGCCACTAGACGTTTCTCTAACCCTGCAATGTAAATGTTGCAGTTTCTACAAAACTACAATGTTTTACATTGCAGGGTTAAACCTACAGGGTCACTGCACCCAGAAATTGTAACAACACCATTAACAGCCCCAGTAACATAGCTTTGTATTTTAAGAACGGACTATTTCAAATATCTATTATAAATTATAAAATTATAAAATATGAATTCTCTTTAAAGGATAAGCTAGGGGTACTTACCATTAATAGTGGTTTCTACACCACTACAGCTATATTAGCCCCATTAACGATGTATTAACCTTGCATTCTCTGCACTAACTCCAAACTTGTAAGATCAAATCTATACCCACTGTATTAGCAAAACCTCCACACTGTGCTGAATAATGAACTTTATTCATGGTGCGTTAAGGTGGGCTGTCACGACTGTCATTGCTAATAGCAATTCTGGGCCAAAACCGAAAATTCAGGATGCCCTTGGCCAAAAACTGAAACCGACTTTTTTCCCCAAATGATTTAAAAAAAGTTTTTTTCCCTATAATTGTTTTTAATATTGGACTTTTTAATGAATGTAATTAATCTACTATGAAAAACTTCCCTTCTCTTTTAGTGCCCCCCCCCTAATGTTCCTCTCGCTCCCCCCCCCCTCGAGTGTTCCTCCCCCTCCCTTTTTTTTAGTGTTCTTTCCCCCCTCCTCCCCTGTCCCATAGTGTTCTACCCCCCCTCCCCAGTCCCATAGTGTTCTTTTCTCCCCTCCTCTGTCCATTGTGTTCTTCCCCCTCCCCTGTCCCATAGTGTTCTTTCCCCCCCCGCCCTGTCCATTGTGTTCTTTCCCCCCTCCTCTGTCCCATAGTATTCTTCCCCCCTCCCCTGTCCCATAGTGTTCTTTCCCCCCCTCCCCTGTCCCATAGTGTTCTTTTCTCCCCTCCTCTGTCCATTGTGTTCTTCCCCCTCCCCTGTCCCATAGTGTTCTTTCCCCCCCGCCCTGTCCATTGTGTTCTTTCCCCCCTCCTCTGTCCCATAGTATTCTTCCCCCCTCCCCTGTCCCATAGTGTTCTTTCCCCCCCTCCCCTGTCCCATAGTGCTCTTTCCCCCCTCCCCTATCCATTGTGTTCTTTCCACCCCTCCCCTGTCCCATAGTGCTCTTTCCCTCACCTCCCATGTCCCATAGTGTTCTTTACCACCCGTCCCAAAAAAAAAAAAAAAATTGAAAAAATAAAATACAATTTTTTTAATTTTGTCAAATTTGACCAATTTTCTGCCAAACATTTCGGCAGCCGAAATTTTGGTGCATCCTTACTTTTCTGGACCCCACTCGAGGCGCCACCCTAGGTTAGTTCTCCCCAAGCAGCACCGCAGACACAAAAGTAAGTGACATAAGTAGTACTAATAACCAGCTCAAATATTCACATTTGGCTAAAGAAAACTTTTTGTTTGAAGTTATTCCCTGAACTGGGAATTATGAAGAGCTAGCAAAGAACATCAACTTTTAGACTAAAATAAACTTACTGGAAAAGAGCTTTTACATTTTTTACACCTTGGCCGAAAATAGTTTTAGTGAATACAATCTTACAGAAAAGAGAGAAGCACTAACATATCTTGCACATAATAATATTACAATTATTTAACCATTTTTTAAATCATCATTTAACCACGATTTAATGGTTCATTTAACACTTCCGCTAGTTTAGAAGTTTTAAAAGAAGACCATATATTATTATTTCAAAGGTTCATATATAGCATAGAGATTAAAATACCTTCCTATTATCTAAAACATATGCTAGCCATGTATAGCTTTGGAAATATTTTATCAGATGTAGCTAGAGACATATTAATACTAATGCAGTTTTACATCACATTTTGTAAAATATGGATAAAAATCCTATCTGTCTAAAGACTGCTTTAAAGTGCGTCTGGTGTAAAATTGCTGTGTTTTTTCTGTAAAAGTGTACTTGAAAGTGTAATAAATACAAAATGATTTAAAATATGCTATGAAATATGAAGCATATGTTGCACATACGGAAGTTCTTCAGCCAAAGCATGCTCTGCCACTAAACATATGCCGCCAAGCAGGAACATAGCACTCAAAGTTGTCACAAGATACAGATCTCTCAAACGAAGAATGTGTAGACTTTCACATATGCTGGTGGAGCCGTCTGAATGCCATACTAGTAATACCGCAATGTAATTACTATTTGCTGGCACCTTAATGGTCAGGTAGATGTTGAGACATGGTGATGAAATGCGTGCCTCTTATTGAAAGGACATTAGAAGCAGATCTCAGTTGTTCACATTCTAAACTAGTTTGATAATGGCAGACTGCATTGTTTATAGAGGTGGATAATATGTAAAGGAAAAAGAATTGGATGCACTGTAGTTAATCCATTAATTATGTGAAGCCTATTTTATGCCTACTTTCATGGTTTTGTCATATTTTGGCTAATTTGCAGTTCTGTTTTCAATTCAATAATATTCTTGCACATGCACGAGTAGAACACAGCGATTTATGCAGGATACTGATGCACTAGAAAATGTCTGCATTCAGGGCCGGCTCCACCATTAGGTGAACTAGGTGCCCACCTGGAAACTCCCCCTGTTTGGGTCCACAGCGCTAGGCGAGCGGAGCCCAAAGGTGCGGGCGCTCAGCGGAGCCCTGTCACAGTATGGCAGAGCAGGCACCTTCTTACCTTGATGACAGGTGCCTGCTCTGCCATCAAATGCCGGTGCCCGGAGGAGAATGCAGGCAGCAAGAGAGGCTCTTCTTGCAGCCTCTCACTCCTCCCTCGCGCATCCTCTTTGTTTCCGGAAACCGGAATATGATGCCATTCCAGCCCCGGCATACTAAACGGCGCACTGGAGGAATGAGAGGCTGCCCCACACTGGACCCGAGGGAGGTGAGTGTCTTTGTGTGTGTCTGTGTGAGTGTATGTCTGTGAGTGAGTGTCTGTCAGTGAGTGAGTGTTTGTCGGTCAGTGAGTGTGTGTGTGTGTCTGTCAGTAAAGGAGTGTATGTCGGTCAGTGTGTGTGTGTCTGTCTGTCATTGAGTGAGTGTATGTCTGTCAGTGAGTGTGAGTAACTGTATGTCTGTCAGTGAGTGTCTATGTGTGTGTCTGTATGAGTGTATGTCTGTCAGTGAGTGTGTGTTTCTGTGTGTGTGTGTGTGTGTGTGTGTCAGTGAGTGTGTGTCTGTCAGTGAGTGTCTGTGTGTGCGTGTGTGTGTGTGTGTGTGTGTGTGTGTGTGTCTGTCTGTCAGTGAGTGAGTATATGTCTGTCAGTGAATGTGTGTCTGTCTGTCATTGAGTGAGTGTGTGTCTGTCAGTGAGTGTCTGCCAGTGAGTGTGTGAGTGTGTGTGTCAGTGAGTGAATGTCTGTCAGTGAGTGAATGTCTGTCATTGAGTGTGTGTGTCCGTGAGTGAGTGTATGTCTGTCAGTGAATGTGTGTGTATGTGTGTCAGTGAGTGTCTGAGTGCGTGTGTCAGTGAGTGAATTTCTGTCAGTGAGTGTGTGTGTGTGTGTGTGTCAGTGAGTGCATGTGTTGGTGTGTCAGTGAGTAAGTGTATGTGTGTCAGCGTGTGTGTGTGTCTGTCAGTGAGTGAGTGACATGAAGGGGCAGCAAAAATCCATGCACCAGCCCTGTCTGCATTTTGTCAAGCTCAAAGTTTTGTAAAGTTTTATCAACTTTGGACTTGACCATTAGACAGAATAGTTCCTGCTTGTCTTATGATATCTTTTGATTTCATTATAATTTAATGGTATTAAATGGTATAATATGAGTATTTCAGAAAGGTTTTATCATAATGAAATTCATAATTGATACTGCCAGGACAAAGCTTTATGAACTATAAAAGTTTTTCAATAAGTATAACATGGTAAATTTATATTAAGAAAATGGAAAATGTTAAAAGATACAAAGAACAATGTAATATGAATAAAAGGAAATGAATATCTTTTAAATTATAAAGAAATGTTCTTGGAGTTTGAAACTAAGGTGTGTATCCTATAACCTAAGGACAAAAACACATTTGTTTCATTAACTTGTGGCACAAAATATATAAAAAAAAATATAGCACGTCTACTATTTACCTCATATTAAATTAGTAAGGTGGGGCAGGTTTTTACTGATGGCATAATTTGACAAATACAAATGGATAGGCTAGTAACAAGACCTTTCTGGAAAGTCCACCAGCAGCCTTCATGAAGTCTGTTTCTATAGAAAATATTTTCACATGAAGAAGAGATCATTCATAGGCTCTGTTATAATGTAAAGTATATTGGCACAATAGGGTTATGGGTCCTTAAATGGGAACTGTCACCTCCCAGGAGTTTTAATGTTATGTTTACTTATCCTTGTATTTATGTGTTTGTGGCTATGAAAAATGTATTTAAAAGCCAGAATCTACACTACATATGTTCTGCAACTGGATGCCTCCATGTTAGCTCCCTGTCAATTATTGTTATAAACTTTGTCCTTTTACAATGAGAGTCATCAGTGGAGGCTTGTCCATAAGGGCACTTGGGGCAGTGCCCCACCAGTGCATATGTGGAAATAAAAATATTTGCAGTAGTTTAGGCACACATATTTTTTCTCTGGATGTGAGAGGGGTAAGTAAAAAAAAAAAAAAGAACAAGAGATATAATTAGTGTCTCGTTAATTCTGTAATCGGTTTCAGTTCTGCAGGCCCCTTCTTCCCTCATTGGTAGCTTACTTTAGAGCATCTAGGCATGCCAAACTAATTAGACTGGTTTGAAATCTGCCCTGTTTTAGCAGGTTTTGCACATGCCTAGTATCTTTTAAGAACGAATTTCTGGAATTTCCATTGAGTTGCCATTCAAGCAGCAGAGCCAGCTTGCCCTGAGTGCAGGTATGTCCTCTTCTCAGAAAATACAGTGTTTACATAAGAAAGGCTGCAGGGAGCTATAGTTCTCACCTGAACAACCTCATTAAGCTGAAGTTGTTCAGGTGACTATAGTGTCCGTTTAACCCCTTAAGGACACATGGCATTTCATGATTCCCTTTTATTCCAGAAGTTTGGTCCTTAAGGTGTTAAGCAAGGGAATTTACTTAAATATATATTTAATGTATATAAGTAGAGATTGTAGCCGTATTAGTCCAGTGATGTAGATGTAAAAAACAGATAAAATTCGTATCTTGTAATACCTTTTTTTATTGGACTAAAAAAAATCTGTTAGTCCAATAAAAAAGTATTACAAGATACAAATTGTATCCATTTTTTAAACATATTTATATATATATATATATATTGATTGTGCTCAGTCACTCTACTGCTGATACCTGAGACACTCATGATGTGGCTAGATGAAAAGTTGTGACTGGGGCTGTGACTCTGATGACTGATTTAATTCTGATTACAATCTGTTTTAATCTGTAATGATTGCTAATTCTTTTAACTATGTCAGCTCCATATACCACTGCAGATTAATTGTATTGACAGCTACAAAGGTAATGAGTATATTAGTATATTGCTGTTTTAACCCTGTGTACACTGTGTGTTGAAAACTAATAGTGAATCAGGAGTAGGTGACATGATTGGAGTCTATCATCAGTATCTTAATGTTTTCACCACGTGCACACTATGTTTTGAGAGTGAATGGAGTAGCTGATAGTATTCATAACAGCAGTGATGATAGAGAGCTAAATTTATCATAGCATGAGCACTACTGAAGATAAGATAAAGAGAGGGAGAACTAAAAAAGTGATAGTAAGATAGAGGGTGATAGAGAGAGTGGGAGCATTATGCAGAAATGTAGCAGGGGTGGAGGTCTCTGTATTGCAGATCTGTGTAATCCATCACAGTGATCCTGGATGTGTAGGATAGTTATGTTGTCACCTTATTGTACTCCGCATTTAAAGGACCACTATAGGCACCCAGACCAGTTCAGCTTAATGAAGTCTGGTCCATCTAGGGTTAACCCTTTTTTCTATGTTTATATTAGGGTTAATCCAGCCTCTAGTGGCTGTCTCATTGACAGCCGCTAGAGGGCTTGCGTGCTTCTCACTGTGAAATTCACAGTGAGAAGACGCCAGCGTCCATAGGAAAGCATTGATAATTCGCGCGTGGCTCTTGCCGCGCATGCGCATTCAGCCGAAGAGGAGGAGAGGAGGCGGAGAGGAGGAGGAGAGCTCCCCGCCCGGTGCTAAAGAAAGAGGTAAGTTTAACCCCTTCCTCTCCATCCAGCCCGGCAGGAGGGGGCTGGATGGAGAGGAAGGAAAACGAGTATGTTTTCCTGGCACTATAGTGGTCCTTTAACCCCTTAAGGACCGAGGACGGTTCAGGACCGTCATCGGCATTTTAGCGTTGCCGACCGTTGACGGTCCTGAACCGTCCTAATGGTCTTAGTTACTTTCCCGATCGCCGTCGTTCCCCCGGCGGCGATCAGCGGTGCTCCCGGTGTGGGGAGACTGCCTGCAGCCCAGACAGTCTCCCCATGGCCGATTTGGACCCCTGGGGCCATGTGATCGCTCAACAGAGCGACCACATGGTCACAATAGGTGTCCATGTGTCTGCCTGCAGGGGGACTGTCTGTGCTGACAGGCAGTCTCCCTGCTAGTGTAAAAATCATAAAAAAATTAAGTTAACGTTACTAAAAAAATAATAATTATATATGTGTATATATATATGATATATAGACATATATTATACCTATATAATATATGTCTAAATATTATATATATAATGTCATGCTAAGTGTATTTTTATATTAATATGTACATATATTAATATAAAAATACACTTATAATTAAATTACACACGTATATATATCATATATATAATAACTATATATATTGTATATATATATATTATAAAATACAAATAATAAGTAATTTAAATTAAATTTAAAAATGTAAAAATAATAAAAATTAAAATGTTTTTATATATCTATATGAAATTTTATTCTAACTGTATTTTGATATCCATATATATATATATTTATATCACAATACACTTAGAATGAAATTGTATATATATCTATGTATATATAAATAAATAAAAAGAATATGAAATATATATATGTCCATATACAAAATTACATAAATAATTATATAAATATACATGTAGACTTCAAATATATAAATATGCATATATATTTAAATTCTACGTCTGTATTTATGTAATATTTTTACATAATTAAGTAATTTTATTGATTGCAATTTGAGGGACCTGCCTGCAAACCCAGGACGAAAGTCCAGAGAATTTAATTTGCTAGCACTGTATTTTACCCTGTAACGTTCTACGACACCCTAACACCTGTTCATGGGGGATACTGTTTTATTCGGGAGACTTTGCTGAATACAAATATTAGTGATTCAAAACAGTAAAACATATCACAGCGATGATATTGTCAGTGAAAGTGACTTTATTTTGCATTTTTCACACACAAACAGCACTTTTACTGATGATATAATTGTTGTGATACATTTTCCAGTTTTGAAACACTAATATTTGTGTTCAGCAAAGTCTCCTGAGTATAACAGTAACCCCCATGTACAGGTTTTATAGCGTTTTTGAGGGTCAAATATATGGGTCAAATATTTTTACATTGAAAATGGCCAGGTTGGTTACGTTGCCTTTGAGAGCGTATGGTAGCCCAGGAATGAGAATTACCCCATGATGACATACCATTTGCAAAAGAAGACAACCCAAGGTATTGCAAATGGGGTATGTCCAGTCTTTTTTAGTAACCACTTAGTCACAAACACTGGCCAAAATTAGCGTTCAATTTAGTTTTTTACTTTTTTCACACACAAACAAATATGAACGCTAACTTTGGCCAGTGTTTGCGACTAAGTGGCTACTAAAAAGTCTGGACATACCCCATATTGAATACCCTGGGTTGTCTACTTTAAAAAAAATATGTACATGTGGGGTGTTATTCAGAGATTTATGACAGATAATAATGTTACAATGTCACTATTGATACATTTTAAAAATGTATGTTTTGAAACCGCAATATCCGACTTGTACTTATAGCCCCATAACATGCAAAAAAAATAGCAAAAAGCATGTAAACACTGGGTATTTTTAAACTCAGGACAACATTTTGAATCTATTTAGCAGTTTTTTTTTTATTCGCTTTTGTAGATGAGTAAAAGATTTTTCACATAAAAGTCAAAAAGCATGTATTTCTTTCAATTTTTCATCATATTTTTTTATGAAATTACATGAGATTATATAAATAATGGTATGTAAAGAAAGCCCCTTTTGTCCTGAAAAAAACAATATATCATTTGTATGGGAACAGTAAATGAGAGAGCGGAAAATTACAGCTAAACACAAACACCACAAAAGTGTAAAAAGATGCCTGGTCGCAAATGTACAACATCGCAAAAACAGTCCGGTCCTTAAAGGGTTAATAGATATTAATAGATGTTATCCCCATTTTTATTGCATGAGCATCTCTGTAACATGCTCAGCTCTCTATGAGTATCCTTGTACTGCATAGGAAGGAGTCAAATTCTGGGGAAGAAATCTGACACCCCACCATCTGAAAACTTCACCAGTCTACACTGGTTTGTATCTGTTCTGTTTGCCCTGGCATTGCCTTGTGAGAACTGAAAAATGATGTTGTTTTGCTAAATCTTTACGATACATTTAAAAGAAAACATAATATCTCATGGAAAAGGTAATTTTGCAGGGTTTCTACATTATAAGTTGGAAATAGTTTTTTTTTCCTCAATATTCTAACATTGGAAGCAATTATCAACAATGTTGCTTGAAAATTGGAGTATAGAATTTGTTGTAAAGACAGAACGTAATTCTGGTTTATATGAGGGTTTTTTTGCTATCCCATAAACACCTGTTCATCATATGTTTATGGAAGATTTAGTTTAGTCACCAGACTGCTATCCGTTTATTCAGCTTTCTACTAATATTTTATACCAGCTTTGGTGATATACTTCTTTAGTTTTTATGTCTTGAAAGAGCATTCTTTAATTAAAACGTTAGTGATTTTAAATGCGCCAACTAAGTTGTGTTTCTTTTTTTATATTTATATCCAAGATGAGTTTTTAAAGGATGATACAAGGATCACTGACTTATCCTTAATTGGGAGACATGCCTACTATGCTTTATATTCTTGTGAGTGCAACTTAAAAACAAATTAAATTGGTTGTTTATACAGTAAAGCCTATGTATATCTGTTTTTATGTCCGTACGGTATTTTCTGTTTAAATAAGTATTTAATAATTGTTTTTATTTAAATTAACCACATTTATGGATTTATACAGAAATGTTTGCAAAATCTACTTTATTTGAAAAATAAGTAAATGTTTTTTATAAAATAGGACTACTAATGAGCATGATTCTTTTTTTCCCAAATATAAACTGATTATGCGTAATAAATAGCCAAATAAGAGCTTTAAATTCAAGTACTGCACAACACAAACTTATATTAAGATGAACTCCTCTGTGTTTCAGTATCTAATTAATTTATTTTTATTTATCTACATCAGGTTTTTTTTTTATTTAGCTTTATGATGTTTGAGCCAAATTATACTCTCCAAGTTATTTCTGGAAAGTGTAGCAGTTTTGTGGCAGAAGTATTTCTGGTATGTGCAATTTTTTTTAGTCTTAAGTGTAAAGTTTCCATCTTCAGGACATATGGCTACCATCTTGCAATATTTCAACAGCCTCAGCACGGTAACTGCGTAGCAGCTTGCAATATCTTCACAGAGATATTCAATTTCATGTTAACATTTTATTTCCCACAAAGATACATCATCCATCCACCCTTAATTTGCCAGTCAAATATGAAGTATTAAAAAACAATATACTATTACATCAGTTGTCAGCAGATGTTTCTGTAATGCAGTCCAGACTATCAAACCTGTGAATTATTTTCTCTGCACATACATGAACACTTATACAGCACACGTCAGGTTGACTGTAATGGGAATTATATATACTTCATATTACAGTCAACATTTTATTTATTTTATATATAAATAAAATGTAGACCTAATAATTATGGTTCCCAGATGATTGATATTAATAAGCTAGGGTTTTCTTAGGAACATAGATCTGATTTATTATAAATGATCTGATGCTTGTTAGCAGTCTTGTGTCTAGAATGCCATTACATTCTATGGTAGATATTATTGCTGCTCGGCTTAGCTGCAACCCT
Organism: Pelobates fuscus; assembly: GCF_036172605.1. Classification (NCBI taxonomy): domain Eukaryota; kingdom Metazoa; phylum Chordata; class Amphibia; order Anura; family Pelobatidae; genus Pelobates; species Pelobates fuscus. The sequence continues at coordinate 179,944,721 of NC_086318.1, read as the reverse complement.
CACATGCTATAAACACGCAGACAGTGGTTTTGCTAGGTAGCCCCATGGGTTAATTTTTGTTGACCCCTCCCACATATTTTGACCTGAGACCTTCCACAAACTCCACCTTATACCAGACCCTTTGTCAACCCAAAACACCCACATGTTCTGTGAATTGCATCATGATCCCAAAACTCCAGCCCCGATAAATAGTTAAATTTATAATAATTATCAAATTAGCAGTGATGTGCATGTATATTAACTACATGCATGTTTTCTAAATGTAGCATACTGCCATTATAAAAACGTAACCAATTTTTTTTTAATATAAATAATGGTTTTGAGGTTTATACCGAGAAAGGATCATTAAAAACTGATCCATGTCATAACAATAACACCATTAATTTTAACACATCATGCTGCACTGGTACATGGTTACAGCTATAGAAAGTGTGTAATGGTGATTGCCAACATGGCAAACACAAAATGGCTGCCAGGAGAATCAAGCTTAAAAAGCATTGCTAGTTTTGAACAAAGAAAGCATTTTCTGTCTGTCATGCAAGAGGCAGGGGCTGTTACCTCACAAAGGTGTAGCCAGGTACTGCTCCATGTTTCCAGAATGGATAAATGTCCATCCCCTTGATATACCAGGAGTAGTGTGGCAAGAAGTACATTAAGACCTCAGCAATGAACTATAATGCCATGTTATTAACCAGCTTTCTCCTTGCTCTAGTTACTAGTTACTTGGATAACCATACTTAGCCTTCACTGCTACTAGAGTCTAGTAGCAGTGAAGGCTAAGTAGAGGTATCCAAATGAACGAATCACATGATGCTGCGTTTTGTATGCTGTTCCAGCCATAAGTAAACTCCTGTAACAATGTACACTTATTTAACTATTATAATAACCTTTTTTATGACTATTGTTCCATCATTAGAGATAGTAATAATGTATTTTATTTTATATTGTAACCTTTTCTGTATTTATAATCCACAAATTTAACCAACTACAGCATAAAACACATATGTTCATATCCTTTTGGAACCATGGACATAAGGAAGCTATAAGGGTTGTTTCTTTATTTGCATTATTTATTGAGTGATTTGGTGATGCTTTTTTGTCGAACACCAAAAGGCTAGGTTAGATTTTTGTATTTTGTACACCCACATGAAAACAAGAGTTTGATCATAAAATTGGAACAAAGACTTGCTCTAAAGTCTGCATTGCAATTCTTCAAATCTGATTGTATTTACTTACTGTTTGCCAATTCATGTTCTTAACTGTGCGTAGTGTGCAAACCAATTTTTTTTTTTTTACCAGTTATATTATTCTAACAGTTCTCCTGAATTACTCAGGCAGTATGAACATTTGGACACAACTCATATATGTACTTATTATACAGGGACATACAATGCAAAAAAAAATTGCTTCATCACAATGAAGTGATGTTATGGCATAGATACGCCTTTGCTTTGCATATGAAAACAGTGCTTAACCCTAGCACCGTTTACAATTTGCAGTTTCCATACCTTTTGTGGCTATCAATTCGACAGTCACTAGGGGCTTTGGCCTCAAATAGATATTCCATGTCTTTTTAGAACTATTGTACATCACCTACCTGTTACTCAAAGATTCAGTGACAGAGTATGAAAGCGATCTGTAGGTCATGCTTACCATCATGACAACTCCAATGAACTGTATGCTTAATCATGTGTCAATGAGCAGTGCTTTGCTTTGAAATGCATGCACATCCAGAAATGAATGAAGCTGATGTAGATATAACCACAACTCTGGCAGCACAATTAGCCATCCTGGAACAACGTTCCACCTAATCCACCTCAGGAAGGGTCACTCTTACGAAAACAAGTGTCCTATGAAACTGACTTGTGAGTTATAAAGAGTTTGGTGTCTCAGATCTCATCGATTTTTTTGAAACATTTAGAAATCTAGTTTTCCAACTAAGCATATTTTAAACGAGGGATGCAGCACAATGTCAATGAAAATAAATAATCAAGTGACTGACAAACATTTTCATACAGGAACAGGATATCCTATAGACTTGATCCTTGAGTGATGATGCTGGGTGGCCTATTCCATGTATCAAACAGGAAAGAATAAGAGTAAGAGAATTGTAATTCAGGAAGCAATCTAATGTTGTATGAGGAGTCTGAAAGTATGCACTACTACAATTGCTTATTTTATTATATGTACCCTATTTTAAAAGGCATGTGTTTTGTGACCCTTTAAAAAAAAGGTATTGCATTTTGCTTGGGAATTATGTAATTTCTGCATATTTCCAGAACATAAAAGGGTATTCCAAGCACCATAGCCATTATAGTTTAATGATGTATAGTTTTATAGTTTAATGATGTAATGATGTATATCTTTTTATTTTATTTTATTTTTACATTTTTAACATATGTGACATCATTATATTTATTTATATTCTTATCTATAGCGCGACATATCCTTGTGTTTCTGCCACAAATAATACATCCCCAAACAGCCCTGATATGGGCACCCAAGTTCTCAAAACAGCACTCAGATCAATGCAGTGTAGGGGAAACGCCACTGTGTTAAAGTTCTGACCGGTCGCATACGTGGTCCTATGCCCAAAATAGTTCCAGGGCGTTTGGTGATTTGGTCACTTAATGCCGAAAACAGTTCCATAACATTCGCAGCTAAGTACAGCTGAGGTGAATGGGACCCACTAAGTCTTCATGCTGAATTTAGTTAAATAATGATTGTGGTTAAGTACCGCTGAGGACAATTCGTGGGTTTCTTCATGCGAATGGCTGCCAGGGAGCTAGTGTTCGGTTCCATACGAAGGAAGGGAAAGTGCCGAACCATGGGGACCCAGAGAAAGCAGCTAATGGAGGTTGGGGAGGTTGACTCTCGAATGGGGTCTCCGACCTGGACCATAGTCGCTGTGCAGAAGGCCAGATTCCCCACTCTTTCAGGAGTTCGTGGCAAACGTCCATGGTAAAGAGCATTTGTCACAACAAGACATCATCAGAACCTTTGCATGTCTCTTAAAAAGCCACTGGCATATTCAAATACATGCACAAATGCATGCACCAATGCATATCCCCAGACACAAATATCGATAGATATGCACTGCCAGACACTCATAGATACACACTGCCAGATACTCACAATCCCAGAAACACATATTCTCCCTGATGTACACATACTATACCAGAAGTGCACACAAACTAATTTTGAAATATACATCATATACACGTTTTCCTACATTTTAGTTGCAGAGTGGTGTCTTCTCTGGAGTACAGTAGGAGTGAGAGGTTCTCGGTTGCTTAGCTTGTGCTCTTGCACAGTTTCCTTCTTATGGGAGATAGTGACACCACTTCCTCCCAACAAGGATATAGTGTGCACAGACAGTCAGCAATGCACTCCAGTTGGTCTCATAATGAGATATATTTTCAATACAGTCTAGTTGGAAAATATATTAGTTTCTCTCCATTTGCACCACATTGTGATAAAACTCACTTGAGAGCCCTATGCTTGAGTGGGCACCTTAACAGAGCACTGTCTATTCCCCATCAGAAACAGCCCTTAAGCCATAACCACTACAATTAGCAATGGTATGATGTTTGGAGTGTCCCTTCAATCAAAACTTTTCTGCTTATTCCATACTTCCACTTTGAATTTCATTTTATTAAACTAGGCTTTAAAACACGTGGGGGCATGATACTATGCAGAGTTCATCCCTCATGTAAAGCTTTGGCTAGCAGATCATATTTTGTTCACAGCATCAAAATCCTTAGAGCAATCATCTATATATAACTCTGTTACAGGCCATGGTGACATAACAGCCTTTGAAAGCCACACAGCAAGACAATCAGAAACAACAATCACAAATGAAATTATTTGATACCCTCTGCAGCTGTCTGGCCCACATGCTGTGTCTTTTATGTGTTTTAACGTAAGATAACTTGCGCTATACAAGTTTTCTAAAAAACATACTTATCAAAGCGTTTAATGGCAATAGTAAGAACTTCATTTTCCTGGAGCAGTAATGTGTGTACATTAGCTTCTCTGTATTAACAACAAATATCTTAGTACTGAAGGTAACACCTTGTTTGTAAACATTTGCATGAATATATTTCTTTGATATCAAAAATATGATTATCTGGTAAATATCATAATTGTTATCGAATACTCACAGTAAAATTACATCACTAATATATATATATTTTTGAATGAAGCATCAATCATAACATTTCTCCTTCCAATGTAATTCCACTGGAACAGGACTAAACAAATATACTTTATGAAGTCCTGCAAGGTTTCCCTTCTAAGATGTGTATATATATATATATATATATATATATATATATATATATATATATATATATTTTAAGAGATGTCTATATATATAAATATATATACACATCTTAGAAGGGAAACCTTACAGGGCCTCATAAAGTATATTTGTTTAGTCCTGTTCCAGTGGGATTACATTGGAAGGAGAAATGTTATCATTGATGCTTCATTCAAAAGAGGACTTTCATTAGAACAATATCAACACGAACCAACAAAAAACATCAATGAAAAGGGAGCCTACCAGAGTTAAGTGTGAAGTTAGGGAGACATGTTTACCCAATACCTATACCAAGTCTGTGCACTATGTATCTCAGGATAGTAAATTAGAATCTACCAAAAGTTTAAAATATAAGCAAAACAGTTAAACCAAATGCTGCATGTAACATATTTGCACCTAAATAAGTCAACCAAGAAAACTGAGCAGATAATAATAAAAATGCCCTATAATGAAATCAAGAGAAAACCAAAGACTATAGGAAGGAGTAATATAAGTGCAAGTGATACACCAAGAGATACACTCTTAAAGTTGTATATGTCATTCGCAGCTGTTGTCATTAACTCCACTCAGAAGAAGTCTCAAGATAGCATATGTGCATATAGCATATGGCAGCTGCTGTCCAGAAGAGTCTCTACCACTGATGGTCCCTGGTGCTGCCTGAAATTATGGCCCTCTGTACTGCATGGTAGGTAACTAAGCATTACTGGAAATAATGCATGGATGACATCAGCAACCAAGCCCCAAAGAATGTGTGCCGTCTTGGAAGTGATATATATATCAGCTTGTGGAGCTCTGTTTCCCTGAAGAGCCACCTTCAATTTCTAGTACAGTTAGTGATTACATATCACCAAGTGTGCATTAGGAAATTTTAAAGCATAATCTGCCCAGTGATGAAAGTGGTAGATCATCTCATATAGATAATCTATCTATCTATCTATCTATCTATCTATCTATTCCATGATTGAGGTTAATTAATGATGTTATGTTTGAAAACAGATAGAGAATACTAAGAAATATCCATAAGCAGACAGAGAGTTAAAAGGTAAGATAAGCAGGGCTGATATTTAAAATATAAACATAGTAACAAAAATAGCAAGATGCTGCTACAGCTACAGTGTGTCCACTTGCACAGGGCATTCAATTCTGGAGGCATATTTATTACTACATATGTTAGGTGAAGTTCACATCTGCTCCTGTCTGTCAAAACTTTCACTTTATTAAATTATATGTTGTCCCCAAACTACATCATATTAATGAGATTTTCAAAATATTAAACATCAACTATTATAAAGCATTACATTTTATTTTTTATGCCCTTCCAACATGTTATCAAGTCTTTCTGCATAAATAGTTGCAGTCACATTTAATCCTGTCACACAGACTTTACAAGTTATTATTTGGAACATCAAGTCAATGTGACTTGGAAATTGCGTAAAAATGTAGCTAAGCTTTCCACTTGTAAACCAGAATAATAGCTAAATTACTGTCGCTACAATAGGCACCTACTATTTATAATGCATTTATAGTCCTCATTTCATAAGCAGAACTTTGAAGCCCAAAGGGGGAGATGCATTAAACTCGTACACAGAGAAGATTCATAGAATTAAAAAAGAAGCTTGGAAAAGTAGTCTCGCTTATTTAAAAAATAAATGTTTTATGCTATATATAGAGAGACCGACAAACAGATTAGTGGGAGGAACAGTTCTTTCTAGCATTTGCTATTTGAAGTTGCCTCCATTTTATTTCACCTCCATTTTGCAATTATTGGTAAAGGAAATGAATTAATAAAGGCAGCTGAAAATATATAAACATAGAAGTAATAGAGTAAATTTAACTCTAACCCTAGCTGAAAACGTATCCTTAAAGGAACACTATAGTGCCAGGAAAACAAACTCGTTTTCCTGGCACTATAGGGACTTTAGGTCCCCCCGCCCTCAGGGTCCCACTCCCGCTGTGCGGAAGGGGGCTGAAGGGGTTAAACACTTACCATTGTCCATCCACGAGCTCCCTCGGTGCTGGGGAATTCTCCTCCCTCTCCCGACGTCAGCTTTGAATGCGCATGTGCGGCAAGAGCCGTGTGCGCATTCAAACAGTCCATAGGAAAGCCTTTCTCAATGCTTTCCTATGGACATCAGCGTCTTCTCACTGTGATTTTTACAGTGAGAAGTGCGGAAGCGCCTCTAGCGGCTGTCAGTGAGACAGCCACTAGAGGCTGGATTAACCCTACAGCTGCATGTTTACAGCTGCAGGGTTACCACTAGATGGACCTGGCACCCAGACCACTTAATTGAGCTGAAGTGGTCTGGGTGCCTATAGTGCTCCTTTAATCTTAGCCTGAAGTAACAAAACATATGTAATAGTTAAAGGGTCACTCCAGACTCCTAAACAACTTTAGCTTGCTGAAATGCTTTATGTTTAAAGAGTGTGCCCTCTTTTCCATTTTGCAAAAAGTGCAGATTTTAATAGAAATTGACACTTTCATAAATTAACCTGGGTACACCCCCTTGGCTTTAAAGCAGACAACATGTAATGTTACCTCCTGGTTTCGTTAACTCAATGCAGCTAAACTCAATAGTCAGCAATTCCCCAGAGCACTTGACTTACAAAGACTTCTCATTGTGCTGCATTTGGAAGTCTATGATTGGACAGCCCAAAAAGTCTGGGTGGGATTAGAAGGGGAGTGGTTGCAAAGGACACAGACAAGAGAACTGCAGGTTTTGAAAGATGATTTTAGATATATTCCCAATGAAAAACATAAATAGTTACATTTATTTATCCAGAACCATTAACAGCATTACATTCAATTAAACTTTTCATCATTATGTATCCTTTATCTGAAAGTTCTAACAGGGCTATTCAATAAAGTGGGAATTCATAATGAATTGAAAGTGTATTTAAATGTTAAGGTCAAAATAGCCTAGAGAAAAAAATCTCTAGGGTAGCTATCCTCCAAGAATGCCTACCTTGGCCTACAATTTAAAAATTAACTTTGTTTTCTCACTTCAGTTAGTAAATGTTTTCATGTTTCTTAAAAAAACACTTTAAAAATACTCAAGACACAATGTGTGCTTCTCATTGGTTTGCTGCATACATTTATATATTACATTAACATTTGTGTACATTTGATCTGATTTAAAGATTGACTACGCTTTTAACTGTAGAAAACGTGTCTAAATATTCTTAACCCCTTAAGGACACAACTTCTGGAATAAAAGGGAATCATGACGGAATATATCCGTCATCTGTCCTTAAAAGGTTAATATTTCAATAAGTGATGTTTGTACACATATAGTTTGATAATCACATGTGAATTCGTACCAAAAATGCAAATTAAAAAAAAAAGATTTTCAGTAATCAGCAGAACAATTATAAGACTTAATTCTATAACCACAGGTACACATAAAGGGTAGTCTAAGCAAGCCTTGCCGCTAACTGACATGCGGTCGGGCTGCTGGGCAGGGCGTTGGCGAGGGAGCACTTCCCCCTGAGCAGGGGGGGCGGGGGGGGACTGAATTTTGTCCTGCCTAGGGCAGCACAAAACCAGGATACACCACTGACTTACCTGAATCCACTACTGATGTCTCTTGGACCTGGGTCAGGCTCCGCCCATTCTCCACCCCCGCCGACGTAGAGACCTAATGCGCATGCGCGGCAATGGCTACACTCACATTAGGATTTTCCCATTGGATAGCATTGTTCAATGCTTTCCTGTGGGGAAAAATCTGACACTGAAACTCCTCATGCAGAGCGTGAGGGCGTGAGGACGTCCAGCGTCAGATATCAGACCAAAGGTCCATTTCAATTCAGAAAGTCCCTCTAGTGACTGTCTGGTAGACAGCCACTACTAGAGGTGGAGTTACCCGTGAGAGGTAATTATTGCAGTTTCTCAGAAACTGCAATAATTACCATGGTAAGGTTAAGGGACATGGGACATTGCACCCAGACTACTTCAATTAGCTGAAGTGGGCTGGGTGCCTAAAGTGTCTCTTTAGTGTGGCTGTACAGATGTCAGACATACTGAAGGTCTTGTTTGCTTCTTTTGTTTTGATATTTTCTGAGGGCTACAGGTACCATGGTGAGAGATCCAGGCAAAATAAATGAATGCATAAAGTTTGTTAATGTAGCCTGCATTTTATCCTGACATGCAGTTTCCTTCTTATGTTCTGTTGAAATTCTTCATACTTCTTATCTAAAATTTGTATTTACAAAAAAATAAGTGCAAACCACAACTGATTAATGTGTTTGTAGCAGTAGTCAGCAACAATGTAACATTTTGTTTTTCACTCTTGTTTTTTTTTTTCAAAAACCTTTGCGACATAAATAATTTTTGACAAGGAAATCATTATTTACGGTAAATGACGTTAATATGTTTAATCAAAAAGAAAGAATGTTTGAATGGTTATTCAAAAGATTTCTGAATAAAAGAGCTTTGTTTGTTCTATAGTTGAATTCCGTACATACGGTTAAATTAATTTAAGAAGAAGCATATCTATCCAAAGATGGATATCACTGCTGTCCTTGGTTCAAGGGAGACTTTCCCTAATCTTCAGAAAAAAATGGAAAGAGCTTTACAAATCTTTACGTATCGATATTTTTATTGAATTAATTAGTCTTCTGGATCCAAAGCAACAGATAGAGCACCTGGGAAATTAATCAGCAAATGTATTTTTAAACCTTAATTACTATGTGACTTACTTTCATAGTGAGATTTAAATCTGCTCTGAGTTGATTGTAAAAAAAAAATACTGCAATTGCATGAATTAAAGCACATGAATGACAACAAAACATCGGCATAGAGTTCTGGTTTGAATGCAGAATGCAGTCACAGTTTGACCATTTAAGCCTAAACGCTACAAGTTGGTTCACAATTCACTACAATTGTGAGTTTAGTGAATAAGCCGCATTTTTGGAGAATTTAGATGAATTGGATAAAGTTTTGTATGTTTTGCAGTTTGGATTTTAATTCACTACAATTTAGTGTTTAGTAAATAAAATCCACAATACTTTGGGATTTACAGAGAAATTCCTTCTGATTTGTATTGAAATTTAAAGGATTTAGGACATGTTTCAAAACTCGTCACATTTCAAAAAATAAATATAGTAAAAATATGTGAATATATAAAAATAGTATGAATATGATTTTGATATTACTCAAATCATTCTTTCAAACATTGTTCACTGGAGGGAATTAGTTCTTCAAATAAAAACTCTGTATACATTGAACCACTATGCGCTCTTTTCCAACATCTGTAAAAACAAAACATGACCACACAAAAAATGGTTCTCATGCAATTTAATTCCGTTTTCAATGCCTACTGTGAACACACATACACTGAGAACATGAAAATAAAAAAGTTTTCCAAATATTTTCTTATGAAAGCAATGCTCTAAGCATTCGTCTTAATCACAGGATTATAATTGTTTTAATATATAAAACACCAATTTATTGGGGCATGCTTGTACAATTTCACCAGCAGTGTTTTTAAAGAAACTATTTTTTTTTTTCTGTAAACAGAAAATATGCATTGTATGCATGGGTGGTGTGATGCAAAATACAGGAGAGCTGTTTATCTTGGGTAATATCTTATAGAGATACTGAATATAACCTTTTACTACTGTTATTGTAGAATAAAATACACATTTATTTATGTTAGCTTGTAATAAATAAATGATAAAAACAGAGAGAGCGAGAGATACAGAACAGTGAATCTGTGATTACATTACTATCAGTTTAGGCTAGGGTTAGGGTTAGTGTTAGGTTGAAGTTAGGGTTAGGGTTAATTTAAGGTTGGACTTGAGTTATTGTGCGGGTAGTGTAGGGGTAAACAGTGATAGTGTAGGTGTTAAGGTAGAGTAGATGATAAGGGTTAGAGGTAATGTGCGAGTTAAAATAGTGTAGGGGGTAATGGTGATGTCTCCATCCATGCAGTACAGGACTTTCCTGCTTGTAATTTATATTACTTTTACAGGAGACTATTAGACATAGAAATGGTTTAATCTTCCCACCTCCCTCCCCTATACTTTAGAATAGGGGATTACATTATTTAATAAGAGGAACCTAGAGTCGTTGAGTGAAGAATTAACAAGAGAACTGGCAGTGCTGCCTCCTGCTTCCTACTCCCATTCCTTAGGACATGGGATGGTTCTAGCAAAAAAAAAAATGGGGACGGTCCTGGATAAATTTAAGAGTGAGTGGTGAATGCCCTCTTCATTCTGGCTTCCATCCTTTGCCAGCTCAATGGGGGTATATACATTTTAAAAAGGACAGATGCAACATCCATGTAGTTTCTGCCTATTGAAATAATGGGCCGATCATGTGGTATAGACTCCAAATTTTGAGTGATTTGTGTATTCATCCCCTGATTTCATTTTTAACCTCTCACCTGCTAGCATTTGGTGATGGATTAAAAATGTATTCCGTTTAATGCTATTACCAATGCCTACAGAAAATTGATTTGATTTAAAACAAATTTGATTCATCCAAAGAGTTTTACATTTCAGCTAAACATATATCAAGCAATTACAAAAAATAATAATAATAGGGCGGAGCCTAGCTACCAAAGCGAACGGTCGCAAGCCACTGCAGCTCCGGATACAAAGCGGGGAAAAAAGCGTTTTTCACGGGCACTAACTGGCAATACCGAGCACCCAGACAGTGCACCCATATATTTAACCACCATGGGATGTAAGACAAAAAAATCCAAACCAGACCGTCTCAACCTAGGGATGAACATTGGCGAATTATGGCGCCAGGCACATGGCTCGAGCGGGCCCAAGATGGCCGCGTTATCAGGCGGCTGTTCCGATCTCTCGGACGACCTGGCCTCAGAGGAGGACGAGACTTTCTTGCACACACTGACGAAACCCCTGCCAAAACAGACAGAACCGGACACATCCCCGGTCACAATCTCGGTCCTGAAGGGGCTCCTTGCGGAACTACAGACCACCCTACAAGCTGACATTGCCACGATAAGAGGGGGTCTGCATGGCCTGACAGACCGCATCGGGAACATAGAAGTAACTGCTCACCAGGACTCCCAGCGGATACAGGCGCTGGAGCAGGCGGTACGGGACCTCCAACGGCAGAATCAGGCCCATAAACGCCGCTTTTTGGCCCAAGAAGACCTACGCTGAAGGAACAACTTAAAAATCAGGGGGGTACCCAACGCGGTCCCCGAAACGGAGTTGCCGCACTTAATCAGGAGAATGATGGGAGACTTGCTGCCGCCAAAACAGGCCAAAGCAACTTCCCTGGATGGTCTTTTTCGTATCCCTAAACCGGCCAAAGCCCCGACAACTGCAACAAGTGACCTGATCATTCAATTCCGGAATGGAGCAGACAAGACGGCCGTCCTGAAGGCACTCAGGGGTAAGCCAAACTACAGCTTCGAAAATATGGCTCTAGAATTCTACAGTGACCTATCAGGCAGCACAATGGCCTGGCGGCGGTCACTAAGGCCCCTCACCATATTGCTCCAACAGCGCAACATTGGATACCGCTGGCGCTCACTCCGCACGCTCCAAGTGACAGACGGAGAGACTACTTACCCGCTCCAGGACCTGAGAGATGCAGCCGCACTCTTAAGGGACCTAGGACTCCCACAGGACTACCTAACACAGCCGCAGCCGCAACCCACTAACAGACCCTTGCACAACTGGGACCCACTCTGTTCACCCCACGAAGACCCACAGCGGAACCATATACTACAGCAACCACATGAAGCCCTGTAAGGTTCCCTGATAGGGACTGATCATGATTGGGACGCTTTCCTGATTGCCTCCCGTTACTGTTTCACATTTTCTGTTCGGTACTGTTTTACATTTTATGTTCCTTGTTTGGTCGGATCTCTTACGACATATTAAACTGGGCACTAGAAGACTAATAGCAAGTATAGCCCTCACACTGTCAAGACCACCCTTAGCCCCAGCCGCAGAGCCCCCTCACCTCAGACCCTTTATAGCTAAAGAGCCTTGAGTCAGCAACGCACATAGGACACACGCTGCACCCGACAAGATGGAGAGCAAGCTCACTTAGGGTGTGACTTATGCCCAAGTCACCAGAGGCCCTCCAGAAGGGGCATTGGATGAAGCCAAGCCAGGAGGAAGACCCTTCCAACTACCCCAGGAGAGACGACTACAATCACTACCCATGGCTCCTGCTAAACTAACTGTTATGCGTTTCTTGTTTATCTTTCTTACTTTTATTTTTCATAATTGAAGGCATAGCTAATAAATAGCCAGGCAAGCACACCCTTACTCAGCACCCGTGAGGGCTCAAGCCCATATGAATAGCACAGCAGGTTAACCCCTATTCAATAGAGTGCACTCTCAGGCACACTGCCTATACACATGGCTTCCCCCTCATGCATAACTCGTAGTTTGGCCCATCTAGCCATAGACTTAAGACTATACTAGCCTGTTTTATGCAAATCCCCCTATTAATGTCAGCACATAGAAGCAGGTTACTCTAGTTTAAATTAACCCCCAGCGGCCCATAACCTAACGCCTAGCTAGCCTTCACTTAGCTTTTACGCAGCATCATACTCATATGGCCAGATACACGGCGAGGCTATTCACTGTACCAAGCAAGACTCGGCCATGAAACCTTTTATTGTTTTCCACTTAACATACTCTTAAAGAATTTTGTTTAGAACTAGCATGTTTACACACTATGTGCCCAAGTATAGCATCTCGCTTAACTCTTCATACACACAGTGGATATGCACTCAAACAACTGAACAACGATACCCAGTATAATGTTACCTAAGCATGTTTCATACCATGTTAATACTTACCTACCTTTAAATATAAAATTTGTGCTAGCTATCTCATGTACCTCTCTGTTAAACTGTCTATAATGCGTTTGAGGACTGCCTTTGGGGTACCTCTCAACCGATTGTTAAAGGTTATGCACTACAAAAATAAAGAATTAAAAAAAAATAATAATAATAATAAGCCACTTATTTATACATACATAAATAACGTTTTAAGGGAGCAACTATTTGTGCAATATTTAAATGATTAGGGTTATTCACTAAAGTAAGAATTCAAGGTGAATTCAAAGTGAACATTGCTTTGTTGGCATGATACAGTACATGCAACTCTCTATTGAAGATGCAGGTTAATTTGCATCGGTGACAGTGGAACTATTGCCTGTACACTAACAAGCCTGTACACTAGCACTTTGTTAATTAATAGTAATGAAAATGTTGATAGTGGTGATACTGGTAATACTGATAGTGGTAGCATTAATGGTGGTGGTAGCGGTAGTGCTGGTAACACTGACAGTGAGTGAGCTACTTGTGGCTGTTTTAATACATACAGTCGATGTCATAACTGTCTTTGCCGGATGAGGCGATTGTAAAGCAGATACAGATGGACTTTGACATGGTAAAGAAGATGCAGGATATGAGAACACACAACTTGCCAGAGAAAATATTGAGTGGCTGTTTGTCCTCTCCACACTCTTCTTTTCTACTTCCTCTGGCTCATGATGGTAAATGTGCTATGTCTGCAGTGGTGGGAGAAACATAATTTAAATTACTGCTAGCTAGGTAGATAGATATAGTGGAGCCTTAAACACAGTCTCACACTCCCACTCAATGTTATTGCAAGTTCCACTGGCAGTAGTAGTAGCTAGCTAGATACAACAGCAACCTAAACCTAGTTTCACACTAAAATCAATGACTCAGGCTATCTCCAACTTCTACACAGAAACAGCAAAGGTAAAACACACAGTATCACTGCTAGTCTATCTCCCTCATTAGCTGCAGTCAATGTTTCGGGAAAAATCATCTTTTTTTTCTACCTCTTGGTTGGACAAGAGGTACATCCCAGTTGAGTGGGCAGACCTGTTATCCATTATGGCATCCATTATGGCAAAAAAACAAAAACAAAACAGCTCCTTCTCTATTCCATCCCCCTTTCTCCTGGTGCCAGGAATTGCATTCTGAATCACAAATCAAAACAAGCTTGTGTTCAGGCTTGTGCTAAAAATTGTTTCCAAGATTCTGGCACGGGGCAGCTCAGAAAAACAAATGTTCAGACAATCACTCAATCAGCCCAAATTTGGATGAATCGATGTTTGACCGCAAACATATCTCAGTCTTAGATCTAGTGCAGCTATATATATATATATACAGTAACATTGAGTACTGGGCCCTGCTATATAACTTGGTATAATTCGAGCTCCAATCACAGAGTATGTCCTGCTTGTACCTGGAATGAACTAGATTCCGATGTCAATTGCCAAAACTTAAATTTAAAAGAAAATAGAGGGACCATATTAAGAAAAGGTTAATTATTTCCTTAAAAGTTATAGTTCCCTTGTGACATTAACATAATTTTTTCAGACTTTTCATTGTACATTTGACACTGGATTGGTATATTACCTTGTTATCTAGTCAGGTAGTACTGTCTGACCATGCTCAATTTTTTGTTTTTATCCGACAAAATGATAAATCTCACACTAGTGAAACTTCTGTGTACTCACATGTATAACAATGTTTAAACAAAAAAAAGTTAAAGGAACACTATAGTCATCTAAACAACAGCCAATTTTGGTGTGTAGATCAGGCCTCTCAGGTTTCACTGCTCATTCCACTACCATTTAGATGTTAAATCACTTTGTTTCTGTTTATGAAGCCATTGCCACACCTACCCTGGCTCTGATTGACACAGCCTGCATGAAAAAAAATTGGCTTCACTTTCAATTTACCTTAAAAATGTTATCTCTTGCTCTGTAAATATAACTTTAATCACATACAGGAGGCTCTTGCATGGTCTAGCAAGCTATTAACATAGCAGGGGATAAGAAAATCTAAATTAAACAGAACGTGTAATAAAAGAAGAATAAACATTAGATGGCTCTTTACAGGAAGTGTTTATGGAAGGCTGTGCAAGTCACATGCAGGAAGGTGTGATTAGGGTTCACAAACAAAGTGATTTAACTCCTAAATGGCAGATAATTGAGCACTGAGACTGCAGGGCTTGATCCATATACCAAAACTGTTTCATTAAGCTAAAGTTGTTTTGGTGACTATAGTGTTCCTTCAAATAAATGGACAAACATGTGCTACAATGTTCTGACTTAAACCTGGTAAACTTATAAAAACAGTGTTGAGATAAAATGTGAAATTCGATTTACATGTTTTGTACGTGTGAATAGATCTGAAGTTATATTGTGGTGTAGTGAAATGCACATTGTTTTTATACCAAAAATTATTACAGTGAGCATGCTCCCTAAGACATATTCACATTCTTTTTCAAAATTAAATGCTTATATTTGTAATCAATCATATATCAATATTGCACCATAAACACCTGAACTTCTTGGTGGCATTTCTTCAGTACATAGAGAGCACAAATAGCTAACATTACTTTTTTCATCTTTATCACAAAGGAGAGCTTTAATGAATGTTAAAACAAAGTGACTATTGTCTTTTTGCTTCACCCTAGACTGTCAAAGAATTTGAAATAAATTGTCATTAAATGATTCATTTAAGAACCATCCTTTTCAGCATAAAATAGAAAATCATTTTGCGGTTTTGTTCAGCTTTTTATTGAGATGATGCAGGTGGAATTTTAAGTAATTTCTAGAAGAATTAACAAAATTAAATAATTCACTAAATAATGCATTGTCATGGGATAATAAAAAAATGCACATTTTCAGCTAATAATTCTAAGTTCATAGGTGTCATTAGGGGAAGGCTTTAGAGACTTAGAGAGTCCATAGTGTGGGATTGCTTAGCCCTAGATCTTTTAAGTAGAAGGGGGCAGGGTAACATGAAAATTGGTTTCTACATCAAGTGGCTGTATCTCGAAGCAGCTGCTTGATGCAGATTAAAGAGTTACTTTAACCATTTTGAGAGGAGGTTTCCTCCTTTCCAGTATAATATGCCCTTTTTGGGCACTGTGGCGAAGGTCTGCCCTCTGAATTTGCAGTAAAACCTGTTGATTATTATTATTATTTTATTATTTATATAGCGCTAGCAAATTCCGTAGCGCTGTACAATGGGTGGACTAACAGACACGTAATTGTAACCAACCAGACAAATTGACGCACAGGAATAGAGGGGTTGAGGGCCCTGCTCAATGAGCTTACATGCTGATCTTCCGTGCTCCCCTCTAACTTCACAGGGGTCGGGTGCGGTTGTGATTGAACCTATTGCCGAATCAGCACACATGCGGTTGGAGGGTGGAAAGTAGAGTGGGGACGAGGGAAGTTTTCTGTTTTTTTTTTTGTTTTTTTAAAACCCAATGTAAAATGAGGGTGGCGGGAGGAAGCACCAACAGGGAGGTAGGGGAGAGCTAGCTTTCCCTTGTAGGTGCAGTGCACACTGACAACAGACGTATCTTCTGCAAAGAAGTGACATTGCCAGCCTGGAGTTCTGGGCTGCCAATGCCATGGGTGCTCGGGGTTTAACTCGTCCTCAGCACACAATTAAGAGTATCTCAGTATACACAGTGATTTAAGTGGAAACACGGCACATACTGACTCCTATCACCATGACCACATAAATCGCTGAAGTGGTCATGGTGGTTGTAGTAACCCTTTAAGCACTAAGGAGTAGAGACCCCTGCATACAGATTCCCCATCCCTCTAGTTGCAGAGAAACAAATCAGAGTTTGCCCTGTTGCTGTGGAATGTTGCACTGAAGATCATTTTTATGAAATACACTTCCCATGATGTTTACCGACTTATTACACCCTTCCAAAGAGCTCTGTAATTCATTCAAACAAACTACTCATTGCTACAAGTTTTATTTATGTGTAGGTCTGTGATATTTTTTTATTATTGTTAATTATAAAGTGCCAACAACTTCTGCAGCTCTGTACAAATAGCTATACTCATACACACTGTGTGTCTGCTGTGGACAGAGCCGGATTAACGTAGGGGCTGATGGAGCTGCAGCTGCAGGTCCATGCTATGAAATAAGCCCATTGATTCTAAATTTTTCTAATAAATATATATATATATATATATATATATATATATATATATATATATATATATATTATTTTACTACTCTTCACATGCTCTTGCTTTAGTATGGAAACTTAAGAGGGATGTAGGGGAACAAAACAGGTGTGAACTGGCTGACAATGAAATCAGTTAAGGTAAAGCTGACTTTTCAATGCAAACACACTCACTACATACACTTTTTCCCTATCCCAGACTGTATAACAGGAGCTTCTGCCTAGTAGTAAGAAGGTTAGGAGAGTAGTGGACATGTGAGTGCTAGGGGACAGTACTTAGATAGCATGGAGCTAGCACATCATTAGACGCATCTATGCCAAGCTCAGGGTGCTGTCTGTACACTATGCCCTTGGTTGGTCATCCGGCATGATTGGCAGGCAGCCTGACGTGCATTCACACCAGGTTGACCATCTAATTCTTCGTGTAGACACGCCCCTTTTTGGGGCATGTTTGTCCCTTTAAGAGGTTCTGGATATGTGATTCACATCAGTGGCCCACCCTTTTACCCCGCCGACATCCTGCTTCAGCGGAAACTGCTGTTAGGGGGTATGGATTTACTTGAAAGATGAAAGTAAGATTCAGCACCACCTCCACCAGATACACGACGCTTGGGAGGTATAACTGTTTTAGGGTTAGGCCAGTCATAATTGTCAGCACCGGGCCCAATGGGCTCTTAATCCGGCCCTGGCTGTGGATCTCTGTGATACACATGTACCTACTCTTGAAAGATGTCATCAAAGTTTGTTTAGTACTGTCAGTGGTTGAGCCGTACGCATACCTTTGATAAGGAAGTATTTTTCTGGAGTAAGAGGGTGTGGCTAAAGAGGCAGGCTTATGGTGCAAAACTCTGCAAAACATGTATTTATTAATGAGGCCAAAACCCATCAAACACATTGAAGTGGTATTGGTGCCTGAAGTCTCTCTTTAACAAACAAACCTCTAAATTGTAGTAAATGTATTTCCTAATGGAGTATTAAGGCTAAAACAGTCAAGCTGTGACTATAGCTGGGTTGAGAAATTCTTCCAGATCAACTATTTTAGCCTTAAAGGGACACTACATTCACCTGAACAACTTTAGCTTAATGAAGCAGTTTTGGTGTATAGAACATGTCCCTGCAGCCTCACTGCTCAATCCTCTGCCATTTAGGAGTTAAATCCCTTTGTTTATGAACCCTAGTCACACCTCCCTGCATGTGACTTGCACAGCCTTCCATAAACACTTCCTGTAAAGAGAGCCCTATTTAGGCTTTCTTTATTGCAAGTTCTGTTTAATAAAGATTTTCTTATCCCCTGCTATGTTAATAGCTTGCTAGACCCTGCAAGAGCCTCCTGCGTGTGATTAAAGTCCAATTTAGAGATTGAGATACAATTATTTAAGGAAATTACATCTGTTTGAAAGTGAAACCAGTTTTTTTTTTCCATGCAGGCTCTGTCAGTCATAGCCAGGGGAGGTGTGGCTAGGGCTGCATAAACAAAAACAAAGTGATTTAACTCCTAAATGACAGTGACTTGAGCAGTGAAATTGCAGGGGAATGATCTATACACTAAAACTGCTTTATTTAGCTAAAGTAATTTAGGTGACTATAGTGTTCCTTTAATATTGGCACTCAGGTTTTTATTTACTACACGTTGCATTGGTGAAAAGAAACCTCTGTGTCTCGTAAAATATATTTTCAGAGCACATTTTAGATTGCATTTTTTATGAGTTGTACTGTCAGTAATATATATATATTATATATAAAATGTGCTTTTCCCTTTTTAATGCATCACATGTAAACACTGTTTATTTAAGTTCTCCATTTTCTAAATGCTGTTGTTACTATCGCTATATTGTATTTTTGAAAGAAACATGTTAACTTGTTTGTTAAGAATATTTATATCCTTATGCCTTGGTATTCAAAGATGTTTTCAACTAATTTATTCTACAAATAAGAGAGGAAATATTACCATGATAAATAACGTAGACTGAAGTAGAGGTCAGTATAATCACTCACAGTTTAGAATGATGTCAAGTGTCTCAGTGTTAAGAATTTGATTAACAATGTTACTGCAGTTAAAAATTTCAGATATTATGTATTTTATGCTTTAAGTCTCACACATATATTTATTCTTCGCAACTTAAGAACAGTTTCTGTAGTCATGTTCTGCTTATCACTGTGGTTGCTCTGAACATTTTTAATGTCTGCCTTTGATTCGTCTGGGTCAAGCAATGTCATGTACACAATCCTTTAAAGAATGGAAACAAATAAGACAAATATTAGTGAAGCTCTTAAATGGAAATTTCAGTCTAAGAGTGTCCAACAACCATCATAAAGTTTAATGCATTATTATACGTATTAATATAAATTCATAAATAAAAACAATACTCACTTTTGCATGCCCTAAATTTAAAGGAACACTATAGTATCAGGAATGCAAACATGTATTCCTGAAACTATAGTTGTAAAGCATTGTTTAGGTATCAGCTCTCCATTTTACATTTTACAGCACCATGCTTACATTTTTTCAGCACCATGCCGGTCTTGCCACAGCTGGCACGGCCTCCTTGGCTGAGATCATCATTTCCATAGGAAAGCACAGGGAGGCTATTGTGCATGTGCAGAAAAATGCCACATTGCACCAATCAGCATCTCCTAATAGAGATGCATTGAATTAATGCATCTATATGAGGAGTGTTCAGAGTCTCCATATAGAGCGTGGAGACGCTGAATGTCCACTTCTAGTGGAGGTGTTCCTAGGCAGCAATGTAAACATTGACTTTTCTCTGAAAAGGCAGTTTTTATATTAAAAAAAAAGCCTGCAGTTACATGCTATAGACATCAGAACAACTACATTAAGCTAGTGACTATAGTGTCCTTTTAACATGATTCCACAGTATTGACTGCCTCTCTGCACATGTCCTCTTCAAATAAGAAATCCTGAGATTTCTTGTTAATCCTTTTTTTTAGGATGCAGGTTTTTTACATGATTTGAAGATCATTATTAAAAACCAGACCTAACTGCTTGGTATTTCTGGTAACGTGAGTGGCTGTGTCCTCAGATATTACAGATGTATACTCCGGACAATATTTCACAAAAACACACAGATAACTTTGAGGTTAAAGGAACACTCCAGGTACTAAAACAATGTAATCTAAATCAAATTGTTATAGTGACAGGAGGAGGAGGCCCCAGGAGCACTCTTATCTTCAAGAGTTAAACCATTTTTGGACTTGGAACGAAACATGCCTTTTCCAAGCCAGTTTTATGAACGGGGAGCCTGCTGACTACTTTCAGCCAATCAGCGGCACCACTGCTTGCCCGGACCCACACCTTCTGAATCTGAAATTTCAGAAGCTGGATGCCGCAGCAGGGGGGGAGGGGGGAGGAGCATAATGCCTATACTGTCCTTTTAATGGAACAGAAACTTGGGTTAAACTTAAAAAGAACAATTATCAAGTGACTAAGGTGATTGTGAATTACCCAATTAATAAAGCAACATTCTTACAATTTCGAGCAGGGCTTGGTAAACAACAAAAAGTAGAATCTGTGTTGAGCACTACCTCATCACAGAAAAGCGCTTTCACAATGACCTACAATATATAAATTAAAAAATGTAATATGTTGTATGAGTTAAGCTTTAATAATGTGAAGGGGTGATCTCTTTGTTTCTCCAATAAGATATAAAGCATGTAGGAAACACATATAATGTAACATACTAAACTAATCCATATTATTATAAAAAACACTACTACAACTAAAATAGACTACATTGTTGTATGGTTTAATCAGGGCTATCAGCAAAAATCAGCATGGTTTTATGAAACATAGATAATGTCAAACTAACTTAATTTTACCACATGACCGGAGGCTTCGTATTTTGCATAATCTTTCTTTACTAACTCCCATAGCAGCAAAGAAAAAAGTGAAAACTGAGAACCATTCACAATGCAGTATAGGGTATAAGAGGCATGTCATATTACATCATTTCCTCTTTCTTTGCTGCTCCATCACAAGATAAGTACAGATTTTGGTTTCTCCTCTCTGTCCTTATACTTCTACAGTGATTTATATCATATTTTCTAGCTATTCCATTACTATCCAACTTATATTTTCTATGTTGCTACTGAACTCCACCCTCTGGGGCTAACCCCCTCTAATTTTAGGCTCTTTCCCCTTTTTCCCCCACTCCAGGGACGCCCCCCTGGCTCTGGGACCTTTTTACTGCCTTTTCCCCTTATTCCGTTTACAGGAGGTCTTACCAGCATTCTCGACGTTTTCACCTCAATTCCCCAGAGCCAGACCTCTCTTTGTGGTCTTTTCACGCCTTTCAACGTCGTTCGCACATCCTTTCACTTTACGAACGGCACTATCTTAACCGTTCATTCGCAAAAGTACGTTTTACTTACTGAACGCCTATCGTTCGTCAATTTTCCCGCAAACGCCTTGTATTAGGCACTCGCGTTCGTCTATTCGTGCGCAGAACGCTAACACAATCTATTGGCGCTCGCGTTCAGCTAATTCCCTGCGCACGAATGCCCGGCTCTGCCTGGCGTTCGTCTAATTCCTTTTGCCGCCCTTGCTCTAGGGGAGGTACTAAACCTCCCCATTTCAACTGCTTTCAGTCCGGCAGCCATTTTAAACGGCTAGTGCTGTCCTGTTGCAGACTCCAGTTGATCCTCTGCCAGATACCCTGGAACATTCTTCTGGAACTCTGCCTCCTTCTCATAGCTCACAGTGGGACCAGTGTCAGGTTAGTGCTTTGCACTTGGGGTCGGTTTAAGCCAGTTGGATTATCCTTATTCTGGCCGGGGTGAGCCCCCATGCATGTGCTGCTGAACGGACCTGTCCATGCAGAATTCCGAATCCCTGGGTAAGCCCCAGTGACAGCCCTCTCACCATCTTACTTGACCTACCAGTCACATACCCTCTCAGGGTAACCATTACCTACTACCATACCACCCCCTGGTCCCCAGGCCTCTCCAATTATTCGTGCCACAAGTGCCCTCACGCATATTCACAGGGTGAGCCCCGAGTGTGATTATAAGACCATGGAAGAATCACAAAATCCCTCAGATCTCCAGGCTATGATTGCAGCAGCTGTAGCTGCGTCTATGGAAAAGGCCTTTGCCAAATCGTTCCAATCGGAACAGGACGCATCTAAGCCCATCCCCAAGCGGGCTCACTATGTGGCGGATCCTGAGGACTCCGATTCTTCCAGAGAACGCTCCCACCCTCCTAAGCGCCACTGGAAAGGCAAAGCCATGGGACCACGTAAGTCCAAAGTAAAGGCCCCTGCTAAACCCAGAAGAGCCACGAGCCTATCGACCCAAAGACCCACTCAGGCTTCCTCTGGGGAAGAAGATGCAGGGCCAGCACACGCACTGGCCGTGGTTGACGAATAGCAGGCGGCAGCCTCCGACCAGGAGCAATCCGACGGGGACTCCGCTGCCAACTCTGACCCTTATCTCGTAAGGGAACAGACCCTGGGACTCCATGGCCACAACCATGGATAACCCACAAGAGAGTCCAGAGATATTCCTGGACAACTCTGGCCTCCGAATGTTCGATCCTAGGAACATTCGTCATCCCCGTTCGGAAGAATGGTCGCCACCCAAACACCTGGCCAGATTCATGCACTTCTGGCTCCGGAAGTCTCTGGACAAGGAAGTGAGAAAACGTATGAGGCCAGAATGCCCTCGCCCGAGCCTACCAGACAAGGTAGCACATACCCCCGAATTCGACCCTCTCATGACCACATTCATGTCCCGTGGGGGTCAGGACCCACGCAAGGGCGTGTAACGTGGCTTTAATGGAGCCCAAGACAAATTGCTAGACGCAATCGGGCCATTAGCAAGGATCATGTACATGGCGGATGACGCCTATGAAAGGGCTGAAGACTTCACCCTAGATATGGTGCGTGAGTGGGCACGGGATACCCAAGAGTGGGCACAGAGGTGCTTATGTTTCCTCGGGAACACTAATGTGGCCCTCTCTTCGGAGAGACGCCGAGCAGCACTTTTTCGTATTGACGACAAACTTGTCGAACTGGGGGATAAGGAATTGGGCCCTTTGTCACAGGACAAGCTGTTTGGAGAGGCCTTCCTTACTGAGATAAATAAGAGGGTCAATATATTCACGTCCCTCAACAAGGCGCAAACATCAATGCAGAAAGTATTCCCCGGCCCTAACACCCGAGGTGTTTTTGGGAGGGCTGGTCGGCAGAGGGGCCGTGCCACCAGCCGCTTCTGGCCATCTGGCCCCCGCACAACCAGGAAACAGCCATTCTACCCGGATTCATCTGCCTGTCATCGATTCCACCAGTTCAGGGGATCGGATCGTGGCCGTGGCGGCCGTGGGAGCTCCAGAGTGAGATTCTCCAACGGTAAGTCACCATTCTACCCTACCTCTAACCTCTTGCCATATCGCAGGTCGTGTTTCTCTTTTTTTCCAGAATTGGGCAGACCTATCCTCAGACACATGGATACTCCAGACGGTGCGGGGCTATCAAATATAATTCGAGACAACGCCACTCCAACAGGCCCCACCACGCCCGATCCAACTTACGCGGGCGGACGCCTGTTTGATAGACTCGGAACTGCAAGACTTACGTTCCAAGGGTGTCATCCAACCAGCTCCGGACTCAACCGGGTTCTACAGCAATATCTTCCTGGTCAGGAAGAAAACCGGGGAATTCCGACCAGTCATCAACCTCAGGGAGCTCAATTCCCACGTGGTGTACCGCCACTTCAAAATGGAGGGTATCCACCTTCTCCAGGACCTGCTTCGAGACAACGACTGGTTCATGCATCTAGATCTCAAGGACACGTACCTTACCATCCCAGTGCACGAAAGGAGCCGCTCCTATGTCCGTTTCTACTGGCACGGGACACCTTGGCAAATTCACCTGTCTCCCGTTTGGCCTCAGTTCGGCCCCGTGGTGTTTTTCACCAAAATGATGAAGCCGGTAATGGCGAAACTGAGGGCCTAAGGCATAAGATGCATCATTTACCTCGATGACATCTTGATATTCAACGAGGATGCAAGGACCCTAAGGAGGCACACAGATTACGCGATACACCTACTCGAATCACTGGGCTTCGTTATCAACCACCCCAAGTCTTCACTGACCCCCGCTCAGTCGATCAAATTCCTTGGATTCGAGATAGACTCAACATCGTGCACTCTATGCCTTCCGGACGCAAAGATTGCCGCTATCCGCAGAGAAATTAAGAAAGTCCTTCGACTGACATCCATACCTTTATGACGCTCATTATCCATCCAAGCCATCTTCCCCGGACCCCTGCATTACAGAGCCATACAACGCCTCAAGGCCAAATTCCTTCGCAAAAACCCAACATACGACCAACCGGTCCCTATGTCGGACGAGGTTCGGGAGGAATTGCGCTGGTGGCTGAACTGCATGCAGGCCTGGAACGGCTGGGCCATATTCGGAAACCAGCCAGACTTCGTGCTGGAATCAGACGCCAGCCGCACAGGCTGGGGAGCAACAGACGGAACCTCCTCCACGGGAGGAGTATGGACCCCCCAAGAGCTTTCTATGCACATCAACTGTCTGGAGCTCCTGGCAGGATCGTTCGCCATATGCAGCCTGGCAAACTGCTGCATCTTGCTCCAGATGGACAACGTCTCGGCGGTAAGATACATCAACCGCCTCGGAGGCACACGTTCCGAAGCACTAGTAGAGCTCACGAAGGAAATCTTCGATTATTGCCTACCACGCAACATCACGCTGTTAGCGGAACACCTACCGGGGGAATCCAACATGACAGCAGATTGGTACTCACGCCACTGGCGAGACGCCAGCAACTGGCAATTATCCATATTATCGCGATACTGGATGCACAAAGAGGAAACTAGGGATCTCCTATGGGATTCATGGGCACCAGGAACAAGGAGGCGCTACTTATCAACATAGCACTGCTGGACAACTTGGTGTTTGGGATGGTATCTCAAACCCTTTACTGCACCTATTCCCTCCATCATGAATTTCCTCACCTCCCTATTCACAACCGGGAAACCATACCGGTCTATCAACGTCATACGTTCAGCCATCTCAGCGGCTCATACGCCGACTCAAGGGACACTGTGGGCCAAAACCCATTCATCTGTAGACTCCTCTGCGGCATGCGCCTTTGGCGCCCCCTGGAACCCAAATACTCGAGATTTTGGGACGTTGGCATTGTCTTACAGTTTTTAAGGGACTGGCCTCCTAACGAGAATTTATCACTCCGCCAGCTTACAGCAAAATTCACCTTCCTGCTCTGCCTAGTCTCCTTTCGTCGGGTGTCCGATGTACTCGCTTTTGACGCCAACGCATTTACCTTTTGTCCAGCGGGCGTAACCTTCCAGGTCTCTAGACGCACAAAGTCCGACTCTTCCTCTGTCTTTTACCCCTTTTTTTCCTTCAGACCCTCTGGTCTCTACTCTTCGGCAATACGTGGAAGCTACCGTGACGTTGTGGTCTACTTCCACTCGTCAACTCCTCATCTCTTACATCCGCACCTATGGTCCAGTTTCAACCACTACATTGGCCAGATAGGTTAGATGGCTCTTAGCCCTTGCCGGGATTGACCAGGCTTTTGGAGCACACTCAGTTCCAGATATCTTGCAAGCGGCGGACTGGACTAGAGAACCCACCTTTAGGACGTTCTACTTCCGTCCTCCATCTAATTCAGCTTTTGCTCTACTTTCTCAGCGTTGAAATTGCAAAATACGAAGCCTCCTGTCATGTGGTAAAATTGAAGATTATGCTAGCTTTAGTGTACTAATAATCTTAATTTTAATAATGACAGGAGGCGAGTATTTTCCCTCCCTACTCTCTTTCGTTCTTCCCTCCCTCTGTTTATATACCTATAACATTTGTTTCTTCTTTTACTGTATTAGTGTCTAACTTTTGACCATCAAGGACTTAATGTATATTTTTCAATGTGGGTGGGCTGTTTAGTTAGTACGGCTAGAAGGGAGGACATTATTGTTTATTCATTAACCTTAAGGGATAGATATTCATTGCTTTTACACAACAATTTCTTGGAATCTAATACCTTTTATATTCTCTTTTCAGTTTAATCGGAAACCACAAGGGATTAGTGAAGACTCCGTTCAAGGTTTCCTCATCATTACGTCATTGAGAATCATCGTTTGAACTCAAGACACCCTAGTTTGGATCTACCCGTTTCCTGTTCAAATTACTCATGTTTATTCTATGATTATCCTGTATTATAGACTTGTGATGTCGCATTAATTAAGAGGAAATGATGTAATATGACACGCCTCTTATACCCTATACTGCATTGTGATTGGTTCTCAGTTTTCACTTTTTTCTTTGCTGCTATGGGAGTTAGTAAAGAAAGATTATGCAAAATACTCGCCTCCTGTCATTATTAAAATTAAGATTATTAGTATACTAAAGCTAGCATAATCTTCAATTGCATTCTACGAAGACGTAAGTAGAAGAATAGATCAGGGTGTTGCAGTGGATGTGATCTACTTGGATTTTGCCAAGGTGTTTGGTATGGTTCCACATAATAGATTAGTGTTCATACTCAAGAAATTTGTCTAGCTGAAAATTCTTGTTCTTGGGTAGGACAATGGCTTAAAAAAAAGAGTACAGAGAGTTGTCATTAAAGGTCAATTTTCAAGCTGGACAGAGGTGGCAAGTGGTGTCCCTTAGGGTTCTGTTCTGGGACCGCTTCTGTTTAACATGTTTATAAATAATCTTGAAATAAGCATTTAAAGTCATGTTTCAGTGTTTGCAGATGACACAAAACTGTGTAAAATAATACAATGTAAGCAAGATATTACTTTGCTACATAGGGATTTAGACTGGGGGACTGGGTATTTAAACAGCAGATGAAATGTAATGCAGAAAAATGCAGTTATGCACCTCAGGGTAAAGAATGCACAAGCAACTTATGCCCCAAGTAGTAGTGAATTAGTGATAACAACACAAAAGATGGATTTGGGAATTGTTATAGACATCAAACTGGCCAACAATACGCAATGTCAATCAACAGTGGCAAACGCCAGTAAGCTATTGTCATGCATAAAAAATGGCATTAATTCTTGGGATGAGAATATAATTTTGCCTCTTTATAAATCACTGGTAAGACCACATATATAATATGCTGTGCAATTTTGGGCACCTGTTCCAAAAAAGGATATTATGGCACTAGAAAAAATGCAGACGGGCTACAAAATTAATAAAAGGAATAGAACATTTAAGCTATGACATTAACAAATGTAAAGCTCTTTAGTTTAGAAAATGTCACCTCAAGGGGGGATATGATAACATTTTACAAATATATAACCTTTTTTTTTTTTTTACTGTAAGAACAATAAGGATGTGGAATTCTCTGCCTGAAGAAGTGGTTTTATCAGAGTCCATACAGATGTTCAAACAGCTACTAGATGCATACTTGCAAAAACATAATATTCAATTATATAATTTTTCAACTGTAGGGTAATAGCTTCTTGATCGAAGGATAAATCGGACTGCCATGGTGGGGTCAAGGGGTCAAGAAGGAATTTTTTCCTAGTTTGTTGCAAAATTGAAAGTGCTTTTGCCTCATTTTGAATCAACAGCAAAAATCTGATGTGAGGAAGGCTTAACTTGATGGACACATGTCTCTTTTCAGCCTATGTAACTATGTATTTTTCCTACACTTGCCAATCTTGACAAAGGGTTGGACTAAAGGCAAGCACCACTGCCTTTGTCAAGATAGTAAGCTCCTCCCACCCTATCCTAGTCGCTACTATTACTCTTTCTGCCTGATCATATAGTTAAACATTTGGAAGACCACACATGCTGGTGCATATATGAACTTATTGGTTACTGTGATGGTGTTAGTAGTACCTAATTAACTACTGCTAGCATACTATCTGTGGCAATTTTTCAGTGAACTTTGGTAGTCTTGTCCAATAGTCAAGGACTGTTAGCTTTTCTAACATCATCCCTACATGCAGATATGTCATTTTGGGACACAGGTTCAGGTTGACAACTCTTTGTAATTTTAAGTGTAGGTTCTAATATAGTTATTTTAGCCTACATTGTGTAATTTAATTTTAAATTCACTGCAGTTTACTGTTTAGTAAATAAGCCCCCATGAGTATAACATCTTGGAACACTACACCATTCCCCTTAGTACCAAACTGTTTACGAGAATCATCGATCTATCTATCTATCTATCTATCTATCTATCTATCTATCTATCTATCTATCTATCTACCTATCTACCTATCTACCTATCTACCTATCTATCTATCTACCTATCTACCTATCTATCTATATAAGAACAATTAAACAGATTCCTCTGAAGTCTACATTAAACTTGGAGTAATTTCGACGTCAGGACACCTAAACCATGACCTGTCCTGGGAATCCAAGAGAGTTACATTTAAGTGACATTCAAATTTATTTCAAAATATATACTTTGTAAAATATATCTATTTAGAAGACAAAGCACATGTTTTATTACTCATTTTACACATTAGCAAATGACAAACGAACACCCACTGTAAATCAAGTGAACAAGATTGAACATAGAAAGAGAGTTTGCAGAATCAGAATAAGCAGCTAGGATACATGTTTACACTTTGGATCAAATTCATCAAGACACAACTGTAGCAATTCTGGGACAATCTGCAGAAGTGTTCATAGGGTTTCTGTGTTGATTGTTCCAAATATAGCACATTTTATGTCACTAAAAATACAGAGGCAGGCAAAATTTGTCTTTGCATTTGTCTGTTACAATAAAGCTTTCTGACAATCAATATAAAAACCTTGAAATTGAATTCATTCACTGATAGAGTCACTTGCAACATTACCAGGAACAGGAAAGGGGCTTTACAGAGGGGAAAAAAAAAAACAATTTGCATTTTCAGGAACTCATTCCAGACTGAACTGCCGTCGTTTACAAAATGCACACATACATGCAAAGGAGCTTCAATATCTTTGACTTACAGAAGCGTTTCAATATATTTGCATAGTACCATGGGAATTTAACCCTTTGACAACACCAGAAGCCAGATTAAGACTGTATTATATATGGAATACTTTTTGACAATTGCAAATTTTAGGCCAAACAGTTGCGCTAAACAGGCACGTTGGAAAATAATTCCAATCTGCTGCTATGTGCTTTCACAATTCCTTTGTCAGTTCTCTACAACACCCTGTTTAGCAAACAGACCACCACTTAGTATCAGATTGTTTACATGCAAAGAGATATTGGTTTCAGTGTGTATTGGTGGGAATTCAAACTTTGGGGTGTAGACTACTGGCATGTCTATCCAACCCAGCAGATTAATGATCCAAACCCATGGGTGCTAATGGCATGCCCACCTTCACTTGGTTAGTTAATAGTCCCTACCGGCCTCTTATGGATTGGGGTTGGGCTTTTTATTGAATACAAGCCCCCACACAATGCTCACAGGGAGAACCTTGCCAGCTTTCTCCCACTAATTTACTGGATCACTTCGCATAGCTGCTCACCATTTAGTAGACATGTCAGGCTTAGATTTTAAGCATCCAGCTCCAGATTTCAACCATCAAGCAGGGTTGGAATTTTGACGTTTGAATGGCTCTGTACTTTTGCCCAATTAATTACAGGGTTATTCGAACTTTAGTAAATAGACCCAAAATTCGATATGAATAACTTAGGCATTTTTAGTCAGTCATTCTCTATTGCAGTTCAACAAATTCTAAGATTGCAGAAATGCCATTGGAACAACACAGGTTATTGAAATGCACTGTGTACCTGTAAAACATGCTCCTCTTGGCACTTTAACATAAATATTAAACCAGTTTTAATGTCAATTTTGTACAATTATTAATTATATCTGCCGTCTGTAACGTGGGGGAAATATTGTCTCAAAGACATGTTGTCAGTCCTCATACACGGATGCAAAAGCTGACACCTGTTTCATTAGTCAGAGTCTGACAATCAGCCCTTTGAAATATCGATGCTCTGACATGTGCACAAGTACTGTTCAGGAGATTGTCGTTCCCAGAGAAGCATGGCTCCATGTAAATATTTCAGGACTGCATGATTTTAGACCAGATAAGGAGATGTCACTAGGAATTGGGAGAGTATTAATCTCCCCTTTAGATGTGTGACCTAAATTAAGTCCATATACATTTTTGTGGCCCACAGCAAATTAGAACAATCAATATATATTGGCTTATCATACTGGTGTCCTTTACATTCATCAGCACCTTCTTGATTTCTGGTATCAACCATGAATAGGTCATCATTGTCTGCTTGGTTTTCCCCATTATTAGCACCCAAATGATAATTTAAATATAGTCATATCTTTATCTTTGTAATGGAACATCTGCAGAAGGAGAACTATGAACCTCATAGCTCCTGAGTAAGTTGGGTGGTTAAATATAATCAACAGTCTGGACCCTCATTTAGTGAGTATGACAATAAAAATGTCAATCTGCACTAATACAAACCCAAAATAAACATCTACTAAAACATTTACCTTGTCAAGTATCAGCTAAAGTAAAAAATAAATAAAAAAAAAACTCAGGTCACTATCAGATTTATAAAGTAATAAAGTCAATTCAATCATAAGCTAACTCAGAAGAATCCCTTTAAATCACGTTATCAACAATTTACTGCATTTACCTCCTCTTGTTTTATATTGTGCTTTATTTTTCCTGTATAGTAATTCTGCAAAGTGTTGCAAGCTGTTCACACTATGCAAATAAAATGTGTGTGGGTGTGTTCCAGAGCACATCGGAGAATGGAAACATGTATATGTTTGTTTTGCTTTTGTTTTTTAAATATCCAGCTCTTGAAGAAGGAATTGTGCAAAATCAAGTTACAGCTAAAAACACAATTTACAAAATGGAAATAATCCATAACTACAACATAGCAATAAAGGCAAGGAAACCCGAAATGTTTTATTAAAGAGACAGTCTGAATACCAGAAAAAAATATATATGTCTTAAGCAGTGGAACCCAAACTGCAAAACAGCTACGGTGGGTTAATCCATTGAACAATGGTGAGCTGGGCAGAGAATTGAAATTTGCACATTTTGAGCCTTTACAGCCACACTGGAGAAATAGCTAAATTTGACAATTTCTCCAGATCAGCCATTTTGGGCCAAAATGTGCAATGTCCTTGACAATTTGTTACAGTACTGGGTTTGGTAAATAAATCTTATTGTGTTTGCATTTTTATACATTGATTTATGCCCGGAAATGCATTAACATCTTGCAGCTATGCACAATAGAAGACTTCTAAAGATGGGATGTGCATATGTGGATTAGTCTGTCGAAAACTTGCATAGGTATGCATCTTCTAGCGTCTCTTTGTTAATGACACTTGACTCCAAGCAGGCTTTCTCACAGATTCAGAACAGACAACTACACTTCACCATGTTTGGAATACAAAAAGCACTGAACTACTGTTCTATTCCTCACAAGAAGACACTGACATAAGCCATAATTGTTAGATTTTTCCATAGAGCCTCAGCAATTTAAAGGGTAAGCATCCATTATTTGACCTTTGAATTTTTATTAAATGTTTCAAGAGAGGAAAATTACAATGTTCACCATGCAAACATTGATATGAAAAACACAGAAATCGAGGAGTGAATGGTGTGAATATAAGCAAATATACGTCAGTGATTACATTGCAGTAAATATGTGATATAATTATCATAAAGCACAGTCTCAGGCTTTAAGAGATGCAGAAGTCACTTTAAAAATCATTTAGAAGTAGAAACATAAAATAAAATGTGAAGTGAGGCAAACTCAGACCCATCTAAATTCTCAAAAAAAGATCTGGGCAATGGAGAAGAGTAGTAGCATGTTATTCTACTGCAAAAGGTAACTAGGTATCAGAGCTAAGTGTGGGTGGGATTCCCAATAAATAACTACAGAGAAGAACATGAGTTCATAACCTATCTGAGGCACACAGAAACATCTTGCACATTTATTCAACTCACCTCAATGTCAGCCTTAGTTTCATGGATTGCATGGAATGTTTCACACTGTTGGTATGACCCAGAAAACAAGGTGTTAGATGTAGCTGCAGGCCACAATGGAGTGTGGGAAACCAGTACTGTCTATAGTAAGCCATATCAACTGAATAGAAACACATGACCACCATGTTTGCAAAAAGGCTGGTGGTGTAGGGGTAGGCAACCTTCTGCACTCCAGATGTTGTTTACTACATCACCCATAATGCTCTAACAGCCAGAATGCTGGCAAAGCAACAGGTGAATGTAGCACACAACATCTACAGTGTCAAAGCTACCCTACCTCTGGTGTAGGTTCATCCATGACTAGAGTCTGGCATATCCGATGGAGGAGACATGTCTTCTCATGTGCCAGTTGATGAATGACTTAGCGGCTAATTACTATCTTATAAAAGTGGTGTACAATTCAAGCAGCTAGCTAGGCACTATATAATTTCAGAGTGCGAATAGAACCCAACCACAGGAATAACAGTTGGATCGCAAAGGCAAAAGTCTCAAATAAGTGCTGTCTAGCTAGGTAGGCATGACAACTGATTTCAAATACATATAAACCAATTAACCCCTTCAGGACGGAGTCAATAGTGCACGTTCTGATCAAAACAAAACGTAAACAAAAACTGGAATTTGCGCTATATGTCTGTTCAACCGTAATTCACCTCTTTCATATTAAATGCACCCACACTTATTATATATCATTTTGTTCAGGAGAAACAGGG
Organism: Pelobates fuscus; assembly: GCF_036172605.1. Lineage (NCBI taxonomy): Eukaryota > Metazoa > Chordata > Amphibia > Anura > Pelobatidae > Pelobates > Pelobates fuscus. The sequence goes on along the minus strand of NC_086318.1, from coordinate 179,911,713 downwards.
CTTTCATTTCATATAAAATATTTATATATGAAACAATTTATTATGAATAAAATAAAAAAAAACTGTAAGAAATTAGAATTTTTTTTTTAATTTGTAGTTCCGCCTCACATTTTAGCTGTAAATGTCATAATACTGTTAGGTTTTACTGCAACAAAATGCACATATTTGTAATCAGCGATGTCTCACGAGTACAACAGTACCCCCCATTAACAGGTTTTATGGTGTTTTGGAAAGTTACAGGGTCAAATATAGAACGTTCCATTTCCAAATTGAAATTTGCCAGATTAGTAATGTTACCTTTGAGACGGTGTGGTAGCCCAGGAATGAGAATTACCCCCATAATGGCATACCATTTGAAAAAGTAGACAACCCAAGGTATTGAACGTGGGGTATGTTTAGTCTTTTTTAGTAGCCACTTAGTCACAAACACTGGCCAAAGTTAGCGTTCATATTTGTTTCTGTGTGAAAAAAGCAAAAAACTAATATTTGGCCAGTGTTTGTGACTAAGTGGCTACTAAAAATGACTGGACATACCCCATTTGCAATACCTTGGGTTGTCTACTTTTGCAAATGGTATGCCATCATGGGGGTAATTCTTATTCCTGGGCTACCATACGGTCTCAAAGGCAACATAACCAATCTGGCAAATTTCAATGTCAAAAAAATGAAATGCGAGCCTTATATGTGACTCTCTAACTTTCCAAAACACCATAAAACCTGTACATGGGGGGTACTGTTATTCTTGGGAGACTTCACTAAACACAAATATTAGTGTTTTAAAACAGTAAAACATATTACAACAATAATATAGTCCATAAAAGTGCCGTTTGTTTGTAAAAAATGCAAAAAACGTCACTTTTACTTAAAATATCATCATTGTAATACAATTTACCAGTTTGAAACACTAATATTTGAGTTCAGCGAAGTCTCCCGAGTAAAACAGTACCCCCTATATACAGGTTTTATGGTGTCTTGGAGAGTTACAGGGTCAAATATAGTGCTTGCGAATTAAATTCTCTGCACTTTCTCCCTGTGTTGCCAGGCATGTCAATCAAATTTTAATTAATTAAATGACATAATTATGTTAAAAAATTACTTAAATATACACGTAGAATTTTAATATATATGCATTTATAGGTATTTAAATTATACGTGTATACTAATGTAATCTTTCATGTAATTATATGTATTTATCTATCTATATATATTTGCGGTTATTTGTATTTTATATATAGATAGATATATATAGAATGTCATTCTAAGTGTATTCTGTTTCCAATATATATATATATTAATAACAAAATACAGTTAGAATGAAATTACATATGAATATATAATTTATTTTAAATTTTGTTTCAATATTTTATTTATTTATTTAATTATTTTATTTATTTATTATTGTAATTATACGTATATATATATAATATATATATGTAGATCTATTATATATATAATATATATATACATATTATATATGTAACGTCATTCTAAGTGTATTTTAATACTAATATATATACTAATATTAATATTAAAATACATTACGTATGACGTTACATATATATAATATGTATATATATTATATATATAATATATATACATATATTATATATATATAAATACTTGTATTTTATTTTAACATGTGTATTTAATTTTTTTTTTACACTACCTACCAGCAGGGGGACTCTCTAATATTTTAGACAGTCCCCCTGCTGGCAGATCCATAGCCAGCTATAGGGGGCCATGTGATCGCCCCCCTCATTTGCCGGAGGGGGGCTGCCTGGGCTCTCAGGCAGACCCCCAGAAGAGGATCGCGGCGGAGGTAAGTATAGCTTACCTCCTGGGGGCTTCAGCCGTTACGGCGTTCTATGCCGCCGCAACGGCTTTAAAGCCCTTTAAAGCCGCGACGGCATAGAACGCCGTAACGGCGTTAAGGGGTTAATGGAACACCATAAAGCGTTAGAAATAAAAATACTTTTCTCCTTCATAATGCCAGTCTTAGTCCTACTGGCATGCCACCTTGGCTTAGATCATCAGGACCAATGATCTTAGTCAATCCAAAGATTTCCTACAGAAAAACATTGGATGGCTAGTGTGAATGCTCAGCAAAATGCTATGCTGTGCCAATTAGATGGTCTGTTTACTCTACAATTTCTTCGGAAGCTTCTTTAGTGGCTGTCTGAGTGACAGCCACTAGAGGCATTTAAACCCAGCAATAAAAATATTCATGTTCTGCACAATGGCAATAGTTTCAGCTGCATGGTTAAAACAGAGGGACATGGCTGAAGCGGTCTGGGCGCCTACAGTGTCCCATTAAATATGTTAGTCTAATAAAATTATTGGTCTAATAAATATCCACAAGTTCCACTGTTTAGTGAATAACCCATCACCAACATTATATTATCCTCTGCCTGGAATTAAGCATACAAAGGGTTCAGGCCGATTTAATGTCCTCCCTATTCTGACTACAGTGGCTGTAAATAAATAAATCAATTCTATTAAAATTGATCTACTGGAATATATCAAGACAATTCTTATAAAAAAATGCTGAGAAAAGCTTTAATAATGTCAGATACAATGCTTTGCAAAGTAGATTTGCTTTTAACTGGTTAGTGCAAATATAAAAAAGTGCACAATTCAGACATTAATAGTTATGGAGCTATTGAACCTTCTGTATCACTATTAGGCAGTTAGAACAGCATGTGTTTTTGGCAATTGTACTGGATTATATCACTATGTTGCCAAAAATAACGAAACTTCACGTAGCCCTATTATATTGTACATTAAAATAAAACAGGATAAATTCTAGATCGCTGAGCCTAAGAGTGCTAATGGGCAGGCTTCTGTGGCATTCAAAGGGTTAATTTATGAAAAATATATTTTGCAATTTGACCAAAAATATATAACAGGGCATGGTATGCAATGACAACATGTAAACACACAGCCATGTTACAGTGCTACCACCCACCCCATGTGCTCCCTATTAAAGGATCACTACAGGGTCAGTAACACAAACATGTATTCCTGACCCTATAGTGTTAACACCATAAATATAGTAAAAATCGTACTGTATTCAAGCCTGAAGCTGTAAATCTGCATGCTGTTAGACTCAGAAAAACAAGCAGTCTGCTGACATGTGGAAGCCTGATCCAATCACAGTGCTTCCCCATAGGATTGGCTGAGACTGACAAAGAGGCAGATCAGGGGCAGAGCCGCATGATTTAAACACAGCCCTGGCCAATCAGCATCTCCTCATAGAGTTGAATTGAATCAATGAATCTCTATGAGGAAAGTTCAGTGTCTGCATGCAGAGGGAAGAGATACTGAATCACAGGATGCTGTGCACAGTGCTGCCCTGTGCTCTGCTGACAGCAGATCTGAGTGGATGAAGGCATATTATGCCTCCATCAACTCCAAAGTCCCTCTGGTTTACTCTGAGTGACTGCAACTGCAACCTAGCTTTCAATGTAAACACTGTATTGGGAGCTATAGTTCTCACCTGAACAACCTCATTAAGCTGAAGTTGTTCAGGTGACTATAGTGTCCCTTTAAGTGTTAATATGTGTAGAGGTTTAGAAAAATATCCCTCATGGTCTCATTAGATCTTTTGCCTTTCAGCTTAAAGCAAGGTAAATTGTTAGTGTAGGACTCACCTAAGATGTTATGGCTTGATGTGGCAGGTGAGCTTACACTTTGATGTTCATTGGAGTGATACTAAAAAAAACTAAAAACTAAAAAAGTTATTTAAAGGTGCATAGGGATTAGGGGTAGTGCACAAGTAACTTTTTTTTGTTTTTATTGTATGTATTGGGGCTGATGTGCATAATAGTCATTGCTGACGCCCACAATTAGTGGGAGTTTGAGCGCAGGGCTTACATTTACAAGTGACAACACATGTTGATTAATCAATTTCACCATAATGCATCAAATATATGGAGTACGTTCATGCTGCAGTATGTTTTTAAGAAACTCATACATCTTGCATTACTTTACTTAGTGAAATAGTAATATGTTAATATGTAATCAACTAACCTTGTGTAATATTACACAATGTACTGAGAAGTATTTGTAAAAAAAAAATTTGAGTTTATTCACTAAACCAGTTGTAGATATTTGACAAGGGAATAGCAAATTCTAGGCAAAAATAGTTGAGCTAGGAAGCAATTCCCTTGTCATTTCCTGTAATGTTGTATCTGTATTTAGAAGAAATAACCCACATATTTTTTGTTGAAGATCAGCTCATTTACCAAATGTAGGCAGTATAAATGCATTATTAGGGGTTAATATCACATCCTACCCTCAATATGTGTTTTAAAGTGAACTCCATGCACCCATGCAATTTAGGTTAGGTAGCATGTAATTTTCCTGTTATGCTTTAAAATAATTAGTTCTGCTTCATAAATAAATCTCTTCTCTAGAATCATCAAAGACAGGGTATTTGCAAGAAATGTGAGTATGTTTTTGTTCCGTTATCTTTATCTAATATTTTCTAAACCATCATTTATGTAATGCATTAAATATATATATATATATATATATATATATATATATATATATATATATATATATATATAGTATCCTGACGAAAGTTCCATTAGTGAACTGAAACTTTGATCCACCTAGGCTGATGCCTGAATAAAGATACATTTTTTCACCATATTTCTGAAGTCCTTGGAGTGCTATCTTTACACTACTTATTATATATATATATATTTTCCATTATTTTTATCTAATATTTTCTAATTCATCATTTATATAACGCATTCAACAAGAATGGTTCAAATCCAACCTGGAGTGTCCCTTTAGGCGTTGATAATATTGTCTTATTTTGTGTGATACATTTATTTCCTGATTCACATGTACAGTATGTAGTTGTCCTTTAGAATTTTGTGGTCACTATTTAATGTACTGGAGGTATCTGTCCAGTTGCACAGCATTCCTGAATATCTACTTATATACACATTAAAAAAAAAAAAAGTGTATCATATTAAGTGTCTAATGGAACAGAAAAAGACCCAGACAAAGTAAACAAAATAAATGTTATATAGAACAGATGACAGTTTTGCTATGTTTAATCATATAAAGCTACCATTTACATGAGTTATTTTCTCTACATGGTACCTTTTTTCCAGAAATGCCATCAAAATGCAAAACATAAAGTCTGTATCT